>NC_084741.1:65066102-65298602 GCF_033978785.1 Entelurus aequoreus | reverse complement strand
CAATCGAACAATGACAGTGAATAATGACGACAAAGTCAAGTGAACAGGTGTGGTGAATTATGTCCTTAAAGCAATATACTGCATATATGCAGTATATATTCAGTGGTTTTCACTTCTTTTCTACGTACTGCCATCGGGAGAGTCTACCCCGCACTTTTCAGGCAAGATGAAGGGTGTAAAGTTAGCGCGTCTACAATTTGCAAGGCAACTTTATCACTTCCAAGACGATTCTGAATTATGAAGCCTTAAGTATTGGCTGGTATGGATTAGGGTTGTACGGTATACAGGTATTAGTATAGTACCGCCATACAAATGAATCATATTCGGTACTATACCGCCTCTGAAAAGTACCGGTCCGCCACTCGACCCCGTCGTCGTCATGTCGTGTCATTGCTGGTTTACGAGCAGAGGAGCATGTTCGGCAGCGCACAATCACAGAGTACTTACAAGCAGACACAGTGTGTAGACAGAAAAGGGAGAACGGACGCATTTTGGCTTAAAAACTAAAGATAAAGGTGAAGTTATAACACTGAAACGCCGTCAGGAAGAGGTGCTTTAAGACATTGCTAGCTAGCTAGCGGCTACAGTCCAGTCCCAGTCGGCATTGTTTTAGCTACTTCTAAATCACTAATCCTCGCCTCCATGGCGACAAATAAAGTATCATCCCTGCAGGACGAGGAATAGCTAAACATGCTTCACTACATACCGTAGCTCACCAACGTCACAATGTAAACAAACGCCATTTGTGGATCTACACCTGACATCCACTGTAATGATACCAAGTACAGTAGCGTATCTAGTCAATACTAATATGATTACGTCAATATTTTTTGGCATCACAACATCTTCTTTCATTTAAAAAAAAAAAAAGTATATTATGTTTATAAACTCAGGAAATATGTCCCTGGACACACGAGGACTTAAATTATGACCATTGTATGATCCTGTAACTACATGGTATCGGATCGATACCCAAATTGGTGGTATCATCCAAAACTAATGTAAAGCATCCAAACAACAGAAGAATAAGTGATTATTACATTTTAACAGAAGTGTAGCTAGAACATGTTAAAAGAGAAAGTAAGCAGATATTAACAGTAAATGAACAAGTAGGTTAATGTTTCATTTTCTACCACTTGTCCTTAATCATTTTGACAAAATAATAGAATGATAAATGATACAATATGTTACTGCATATGTCAGCAGCTAAATTAGAAGCCTTTGTTTGCTTACTTACTGTTGAATGACCAGGCAGAGGGTAATATTTTATAAAGTGAACTCTGTTTATTTACAACTCACTGGTACAGCTCTCATTAGCACCGGTTGATATCACAGCATGCTATATAGAAAAGAACCGGCTTGCGCCTGTGTAGTACACAATCACAAATACGGTGGCTGCCAAGGTACAATAACTACCAAGTGAGCATTATGTGAATGCTCTACACTTACTACTAAAAGACAAGTTGTCTTGTATGTTCACTATTTTAGTTAAGGACAAACTTGCAATAATAAACATATGTTTAAAATACCGTAGGATTCTTTTGTTAAAATAAAGCCAATAATGCGGTACCAAAATATTGGTATCGGGACAACACTAGTATTGATAATGATCAGAATGTAGTAGGAATCGTGATGCTTGATCAAGGGAAATTACTCAAAGAGACAACAATGGTATGTATGAAAAACACAAACCTATTTATTATTAACCATCTGGAATGGACTTATGGCGTCTTTAAATTGAAGTAGAGTGGTAAGTGTGTTTTTAGCGACCCCAGTGGCAAAAATAATTCATTAGGTTAGGCTCATGACACAGTAAGTTGATGCGGACATTGGAGACTTTGTATCTGTAAGTAATGTATATTTTTATACTTGTTTATATTAACAATTGTGTTGTTTGGCCCGCAAGACATTTGCCAAACATTTTTTTTAGATCTTTAAGATGGAAACTGTAGCTGCCATTATGATGTGCAGTGATGTTTTCAAATTACCATAAGTCTTGAACTATACACAGTATTTCAATGGTTGGAATCTGCGCTTTTGCATGATATACTAGTTACTATGGTCATCTAATTAATTACTATGGTAATCTAATTAGTCACTATGGTAATGTAAGTCACAGCAGCTCAGACGAGGCACCAAGCAGTGTGTAGTGTTTCCCATAAACTGCCAAGATACCTGTGGCGGTGGGGGCGTGGGTATGGGCGTGGTCACCATGACATCATCGAGTAATTTGCATAATTTACTACAATGATATGATTTCCTCTAAAAAGGCTCAAAAAATGTATACTTACTAATTAATAATAACAGTTTTGTTTCAAACGTCCATCCATCCATCCATCCATTTTACAATATAATTACAACACTTTATGTACATATTTATATACAGATTTGAACAATAAGTTATTCACTGAAATATATTTATTAATTGTGGTTCTTACAAAAAATATATCTTATAAAATATAAAAGCTAAAATGTCTCTTAAAGCTCTGCCCCTTTAATTAGTGCATACTAAATAATTTAACTTTAGCCTACTACTACCACCATATTATTTACCAGCAACATAAAGTGAAACAGAGGCAGAGGTGACATGCCACAGTCAGTAACAAATAAACAGAAAACAGTAGTGGTCAAATACAAATAAGGCAACAAGAGAACTATCCTACACTTCTCTTTTGTAAAGTAAATCTGAACAGCCTATATGGGCATCTACATCAACTATATGATTTGCCTGAGAAGCTGGACAGGACAAAAAAAAATAAAAAAATGTATTTATTTTTTATGTGTGGCGGACGTAATTCTTTCGTGGCGGGCCGCCACAAATAAATGAATGTGTGGGAAACACTGGTGTGGGTGGGGAGCGTTTCCACAGAGTGTTTCCAGAGCGGCCAGCCTGGGATGTCAGGGACAGACGCAGAAGGATATTTTTACAACAAAGTTCTAAAGCTTAGTGATGTATCAGATGTATCAGATTGTAGGTGGGGTTTTGTTACCCTTCACGTTCATATTTCGCTGTGTTTGTTGCATTTTTGTTGCGTTCCGCTTGATTGTAAAATATGTCAATCGAGAGGGGGTGTGACGTTCATATGTTGTCAATATTCAGTGTTTTATCGGTCATAGTTAATATTGTAAATCACACATTCTTTATTTTCATGTACATTCTTGGTGTGCCATTCAGTAAAAAAAAAAGTAAAAATTCCAATCCGTTTTTTAAGGTGGTCTGTCATAACATTTTTAGCATTCAATCAGACATTATTGTGAGGTTTTCTTTTAGTGTTCCTAAAAGTAGATATATCGGTCCCCAGACACATTTTTTTTTCTTTTTCTCTAAATTTGGCCTCCCGAGTCAAAACAATTGCCCAGGCCTCATCTAGATGGTGTGCTATTGTGTGCTTACCTCTTGTGTCGCTGCTAAACCCTAATAGCCTATAGCCTACCATGTTTACCTTTTGTAAATGACTTCACTAAAATACAAACCTTTTGTGCTTTGGTTGAGAAGTAAGTAAGTAAAACTAAGTACTCTACAGGAGTGTGTCGTAAGTTCGTAACCGCCTTAGATCTTAACCCAATACCTACTTACAAATATCCTCCATTTCTATGTAAGAGAAACAATATATTTGAACTACGGTTGTATGGTATACCGGTACTAATGAAGTATCGCGGTACTATTCAATTGAAATCGGTACTGTACCACCTTTTGAAAAGTACCGGTACCGCACTTTCATGCTTTGCGGCGGTGACTACAGAGTATGATGTTGAGTGTGTCAACACGCACACACAAAGTGCATACAAGTAATAACATCTTGGAGAGGAAAATGGCAAAAAAATAAAATTCTACTGATTAATAAAGAGAGTGTGTGAAGTGCAATGTGGAGGTATTTGGACTTCAAAACTAACAATAAAGGTGAAGCTTTAAATGGGGAGGCACTGCGTTGCAAGTACTGTTTTACACCTTTCTTGCTTGTCAGCTCCCAGACCGTGGTCGAGGAGAGCAAGGGACACCTTTCACTTCACAATGGGTCCGTAAAGCTCCGTAAAGGGGCAGTATAGCTCGGTTGGTAGAGTGGCCGTGCCAACAACTTGAGGGTTCCAGGTTCGATCCCCGCTTCCGCCATCCTAGTCACTGCCGTTGTGTCCTTGGGCAAGACACTTTACCCACCTGCTCCCGGTGCCACCCACACTGGTTTAAATGTAACTTAGATATTGGGTTTTCACTATGTAAAGCGCTTTGAGTCACTAGAGAAAAGCGCTATATAAATACAATTTACTTCACAATTCACTTCTTTGGTTGGAATGATGAGGCCGTCGATTAGTTACAACTAATAATATAGTTGTTACACCTGTCCTGCTGTTCGGGCCGGTGCAGACTGTAGTCGAGGAGCACAGGGAAGACGTTCCCTTCGGGGTCGATGCCAGTTCACTGCCTTGTAATTTATATTTTAACCTTGTAAAATTGTTCTTTGACTGTGAGTGTTTAATGTAGTGTAAGACTTTCTGTTAAAATAACGCCAATATTGACATTTTTCGTAGTTCCCTTTATTTGGAAAAGTAACAACGTATCGATATACATTTTGGTACCGGTACTAAATTATTGGTATCGGGACAACCCTAATTTGAACTTTTTGTCCTACAACATGTCACAATTTATCCTTCAGTAAAAATTCTCAGTGCTAATACACAATAAATGTCCTTTCGAGGTAGTATACTGTAGTCCTGCTTAAACCACATACTAACAAATCAGTGTGTCATGCATGTTTCTGTTTGCCAAGGAAATTTTTATTTTTCCCTGTACGATAGTTTCTTTAAAACTTGAATGCACGTTGTATACTATAGAGGCAGAGAGACTACAAGTATAACCCATTTATTCAACTAAATGCAAAATCACAAGTGAGAGCACGACTGCACATTGGCTCAAAACGCATGCCAAAAAATGTCATTACAGAACAGAAATGATCCAAAACAGAAACCGACAGTGGAGCCACTACATTGTTGAGTAGGACTGACAACAGACTGACCTAGAAGTTTAAAAACAGACGATTGACGATATATGAGAAGTACGTGAGTTGAGTTGTTGCCAGCACACCGTTTTTTTTAACTACAGTATTAGTATCATCATTATTATTAGACCCTACATTGTCTTGTTCTGCTTCCAAGAAACTTTAAATGGTCCACCGTCATGATCCTGTTGGCTCCAGAAGGATGAGGGACTTATTTAATAGAACTGAAGAAAAATGTGTCCATTAGTGTTGTCCCGATACCAATATTTTGGTACCGGTACCAAAATTATTTCAATACTTTTTTGTACTTTTCTAAATAAAGGGGACCACAAAAAAAATTGCATTATTGGCTTTATTTTACCTTATACACACACCATAATAATACTTGTATGTTGTCTATCTGTGTTGGCCCTGCGTTGAGGTGGCGACTTGTCCAGGGTGTACCCCGCCTTCCGCCCGAATGCAGCTGAGATAGGCTCCAGCACCCCCGCGACCCCGAACGGGACAAGCGGTAGAAAATGGATGGATGGATGGATGTTGAAGCACATCAAACGGTGCAGCCTACACTTATCTCTTATGTTTGACTGCCATCTAATGGTCACACTTATCATTACACCGTGTACCAAATAAAATTGTTTTGAGGTGGGTAAGCTCAACCAAACGTATTCCGTACATTAGGCGCACCGGGTGACAAGGCGCACTGTCGAGTTTTGAGGAAAAATAAGGATTTTAAGTGCGCCTTATAGTCCAGAAAATACGGTACTCCTTCATTGTCATACACAGTAGGTACTGCTCCTGCAATTAAAATTAGTTTTTAGGAAAATCATTTTTTATATTCCTGGGGGTTGGTGAAGCTGTTGTCTTACATTTGAAGGCGAAGCTACAAGCAACACTACAAATCGAGCTAACATTGCTAACCTATCATTTACGCATTGCCAATCTACTGTTATTACTTACCGTTTCATTGTCTCCTCCATTGCCATAAATTAGAGGCACCACCTCAGCCGTTAAATGTAGGAAAAAATGATTTTATATTGCCGCAGGTTTGTGAAGCAGGAATCTTCAAAGTGGTTGGCACACTCGAAGTGAGACTTCTTCCGAGTTGAAGGCACATTAAACATAGAAGTTAGCCAGGTACTTCTTACTTCTTCAGATGAGACTGGAGATGTGTCTAGAGACCTTTGTTGGGCTATACAACCTGTAGGGTTTTCACAGTAAAAGCCCTTCTATTTTTTCTTAGTATGAGGAATCTGTGGCTGCCACGTGTTCCAATAAAGTTTTGAGTAGGCCAGTTGCAGTGCTGTACATTTATTGAAAAAAAAAAAAAAAAAGAAAAAAAAATCACCAAGGTTCTTATTGCATTCTGTTGTAGCAAACAGTCATGCTCACAAAAGGCCACATTCCATGTCAAACAAATGTAACAGATGCAACAGCGCGGTCCACATAATAAGATAAGGCCCCTTAGTTTGACATCCGCAGGTGGATCGGATCACTTCTCGTAGGAAGGAGGACCTAATTGGGACTTCGGAATGCAAAAGTGATAGCCCTATCCTTGAGAAGAGACTACCTGTCTAGCTCAACGCCATAATTTTGGTTATGACTTAAAGCAGTTGTTTTCCAGACTCTTACACACGAACATCTCCTTTTATGGTCAGGGTGTGCTCTCCTGACTTATCACACACACACACAGACAGCAAGGAGGAATATAAAAACTGATGGTTTGGCTTCTCCAAGTGAGGTGTGCCTCATTTCCTTGACCTGACCCCCTCCAGGAACTGCAGTCCTGTGTAATGACGCTCGATTGAAATAGAGCAACTTTTGGTTCAGTAAAGCGTCTCCGACGTCGCTTTTGATCCAGCCGCACTGCCGTGTCACCCTTCTGTCCGGACGAGGATGACTAGACCAGAAATACACATCACAAGTTTGCACGTTTTAATGCACGCAAACATTTAGTAGATCAGGCCCTGTGTTTTTATTAAGACACAGTAGTGTACACTATATTGCCAAAAGTATTTGGCCACCTGCCTTGACTCACATATGACCTTGAAGTGCCATCCCATTCCTAACCCATAGAGTTCAATATGACGTCGGTCAACCTTTTGCAGCTATTACAGTTTAAACTCTTCTGGGAAGGCTGTCCACAAGGTTGCGGAGTGTGTTTATAGGAATTTTCGATCATTCTTCCAAAAGCGCATTGGTGAGGTCGAGAAGGCCTGGCTCTCAGTCTCCGTTCTAATTCATCCCAAAGGTGTTCTATTGGGTTCAGGTCAGGACTCTGTGCAGGCCAGTCAAGTTCATCCACACCAGACTCTGTCATCCATGTCTTTATGGACCTTGTTTTGTGCACTGGTGCACATTCATGTTGGAACAGGAAGGGGCCTGCTCTAAACTGTTCCCACAAGGTTGGGAGCACGGAATTGTCCAAAATGTTTTGGTATCATGGAGCATTCAAAGTTCCTTTCACTGGAACTAAGGGGCCAAGCCCAACTCCTGAAAAACAACCCAACACCATAATTCCTCCTCCACCAAATTTCAGGTGGCATCCTATGACAGTTCCCTGCTGGAAATCACTGAGCTCCTGAAAGCGGCCCATTCTTTCACAAATGTTTGTAGAAACAGTCTCCATGCCTAAGTGCTTGATTTTATACACCTGATTCTGATCATTCGGATGGGTGGCCAAATACTTTTGGCAATATAGTGAATTCTGCTAATGTACTATTGTGACACCAACTACCTGGTGGTTAGAGTGTCCGCCCTGAGATCGGTAGGTTGTGAGTTCAAACCCCGGCCGAGTCATACCAAAGACTATAAAAATGGGACCCATTACCTCCCTGCTTGGCACTCAGCATCAGGGGTTGGAATTGGGGGTTGAAGGCCTACTGAAAGCCACTACTACCGACCACGCAGTCTGATAGTTTATACATCAATGATGAAATCTTAACATTGCAACACATGCCAATACGGCCGGGTTAACTTATAAAGTGCAATTTTAAATTTCCCGCGAAACTTCCGGTTGAAAACGTCTATATATGATGACATATGCGTGTGACGTCAATCGTTGATACGGAAGTATTCGGACCCCATTGAATACAATACAAAAAGCTCTGTTTTCATCTCAAAATTCCACAGTATTCTGGACATCTGTGTTGGTGAATCTTTTGCATTTTGTTTAATGAACAATGAAGACTGCAAAGAAGAAAGTTGTAGGTGGGATCGGTGTATTAGCGGCGAACTACAGCAACACAACCAGGAGGACTTTGAGATGGATAGCAAACGCGCTAGCCGGCGACCTCACCTTGACTTCCTCCGTCTCCGGGCCGCCGACCGCATCTATGATCGGGTGAAGTCCTTCGTCGCGCCGTCGATCGCTGGAACGCAGGTGAGCACGGGTGTTGATGAGCAGATGAGGGCTGGCTGGCGTAGGTGGATAGCTAATGTTTTTAGCATAGCTTTCTGAGGTCCCGTTGCTAAGTTAGCTTCAATGGCGTCGTTAGCAACAGCATTGTTAAGCTTCGCCAGGCTGGAAAGCATTAACCGTGTAGTTACATGTCCATGGTTTAATAGTATTGTTGATTTTCTGTCTATCCTTCCAGTCAGGGGTTTATTTCTTTTGTTTCTATCTGCATTTAAGCCTGATGCTATCACGTTAGCTCCGTAGCTAAAGAGCTTCGTCGATGTATTGTCGTGGAGATAAAAGTCACTGTGAATGTCCATTTCGCGTTGTCGACTCTCATTTTCAAGAGGATATAGTATCCGAGGTGGTTTAAAATACAAATCCGTGATCCACAATAGAAAAAGGAGAAAGTGTGTAATTCAATGAACCCTTGTACCTAAGTTACGGTCAGAGCGAAAAAAGATACGTCCTGCACTGCACTCTAGTCCTTCACTCTCAAGTTCCTCATCCACAAATCTTTCATCCTCGCTCAAATTAATGGGGTAATCGTCGCTTTCTCGGTCCGAATCGCTCTCGCTGCATTGTAAACAATGGGGAAATGTGAGGAGCCTTTCAACCTGCGACGTCACGCTACTTCCGGTACAGGCAAGGCTTTTTTTTATCAGCGATCAAAAGTTGCGAACTTTATCGTCGATGTTCTCTACTAAATCCTTTCAGCAGAAATATGGCAATATCGCGAAATGATCAAGTATGACACATAGAATGGATCTGCTATCCCCGTTTAAATAAAAAAAAATTCATTTCAGTAGGCCTTTAAATCACCAAAAATGATTCCCGGGCGTGGCCACCGCTGCTGCTCACTGCTCCCCTCACCCCCCAGTGGGTGATCAAGGGTGATGGGTCAAATGCAGAGAATAATTTTGCCACACTTAGTGTGTGTGTGGCAATCGTTGGTACTTTAAATTAACAAAATATTTATTGTGTTCATGATTCTGTATTCTCCAAGAAAGTCCAAATAATGTAACGATGTCTCTGCCGCCTTCTGGATCTCCTATGTACTTAACAGCACGTCTGTGGCAGGTTCCGGTTTTTGTGCCCTGGGGGGTTTGTTAAACCTCCATGCCTTGAGTGGCAAATTTCAGCGCTGCTACTTACTCGGGAACGACGAATGCGTTCCGGGATTATAGAAAAAAATCAGTCATGTAATATGACTGCAGGGGAGTACAGTAGTTGTCGGATGATATTGGGACGCGATAGGGATCCCTTTTTCTGACAGGCGTTTGTCACCATTTGCCGTCTGCAATGTTGTGAAGGAATCCTGGATATTAAAACCTGTCACTGCTCCAAAAATACTCCATTATTGCGGGAGTGTGAATCTGTGAAGGGTGAAATTGGGTGTGAAGGAGAAAATAGAGAATGTGTAGATCCCACTTTTCTCGACTGTTAGGACACGGTCGCACCGTCTTATTATGCTTCATTAGATTTGATGACATAAACAATAAAAATGATCACGCGGCGATGTCGCCTTTTATTGCTGCCGGATTTGGATTTAAAAATGGTGCTTTTGCATCTGTGTTCTGCGGTGTCCTTGTTAAGAGCAGGGGGTGGCTCTGCGGGAAGGGCTGATCTCCTGGGCAATATCACGCAGAATGACATCCAGAGGTGAAACTCTGTCAAAATATACACTCATGGACATAAACTCACAACCAAAGAACCACCTTTGAGTGCGTCTTGTCGAAAGCCTCTCACTCAAAGCACATAATTACTTTGGTGCGTATTGCTGATGTGGACAAACATAAACATACAGATTTGATCTAACCTGCTGTCAGTCGTAATCATGCTATTTAGGGATGTCCGATAATGGCTTTTTGCCGATATCCGATATGCCGATATTGTCCAACCCTTTAATTACCGATAGCGATATCAACCGATACCGATATCAACCGATATATACAGTCGTGGAATTAACACATTATTATGCCTAATTTGGACAACCAGGTATGGTGAAGATAAGGTACTTTTTTAAAAAAATGATTCAAATAAAATAAGATAAATAAATTAAAAACATTTTCTTGAATAAAAAAGAAAGTAAAACAATATAAAAACAGTTACATAGAAACTAGTAATTAATGAAAATTTGTAAAATTAACTGTTAAAGGTTAGTATTATTAGTGGACCAGCAGCACGCACAATCATGTGTGCTTACGGACTGTATCCCTTGCAGACTGTATTGATATATATTGATATATAATGTAGGAACCAGAATGTTAATAACAGAAATAAACAACCCTTTTGTGTGAATGAGTGTAAATGGGGGAGGGAGGTTTTTTGGGTTGGTGCACTAATTGTAAGTGTATCTTGTGTTTTTTATGTGGATTTAATAAAAAAATAAAAAAAAAACAAAAAACGATACGGATAATAAAAAAAACGATACCGATAATTTCCGATATTACATTTCAACGCATTTATCGGCCGATAATATCGGCAGACCGATATTATCGGACATCTCTAATACTATTATTCATACACTAAGTATGAGATACTACAATATAACAATACATAATGTTGTATATAATGTTGTAAAAACAATGTAAATTTAACACAAAAATGTTTCCGTAAAACCCCTCCCAAAAAACAGTGCTACTGTTTTTCCATTTACCGTAAAATGTAATACATTTTTTTTTAAAACACTATATTTTACAGTAAAAATTTGTAAATGTAAAGTTTTTACTGTAAAAATTGTCTACTTAAGACAATTTATATATTTAATAATGAAATCCAGAGGGCAAATTCATACATTATTCACTGTTACAAGCGGCCCTCTGATTGCAGCCATAAGTGTCATGTGGCCCTCAGTGGAAACGACTTTGACATCCCTGATCTACAAGTTTTAGAAGCTCTGCTAAACAGACCCTACTTTCATCTTGGGTTGTGTGTGTTTCAGTGGCGTGCGGTGAGGTTCATGTCAGGTGAGGCACTGACTTCATCACAGTCAGATTTACAAATATCTGAACCCTAAAGAGTATCTTATTCACCATTTGATTGGCAGCAGTTAACGGGTTATGTTTAAAAGCTCATACCAGCATTCTTCCCTGCTTGGCACTCAGCATCAAGGGTTGGAATTGGGGGTTAAATCACCAAAAATGATTCCCAGGCACGGCGCCGCTGCTGCCCACTGCTCCCCTCACCTCCCAGGGGGTGAACAAGGGGATGGGTCAAATGCAGAGGACAAATTTCACCACACCTAGTGTGTGTGTGACAATCATTGGTATACTTAACTTTAACTTTACACTTACAAACTGTAGCACACAAAAAAGCACATTTAATAAAAAAAAACTTAATTATGGTCTTACCTTTACTTATAAGTGCGGGAGCAGTGTTGTTCGTGTTGGAAGAGTTGTGAATGAATGAAATATGAAATCCGCGCTTCAGTCTGCAGGTGTACCTAATGTTGTGTCCCTGTTCACGGCTCCTCCGGCGCACCGCGCGAGCATTGTTGTTTTTGCACTTTTTGGCTTCTTGTTAAGTGACTTTTTTTGGGTGGTTTCGGTCTTGCACGTGGAGGGTTTGGGTGTGTGCTTTGGTTGGTGTGGCGCTCCCGTCGGGCGGTGCATTCTGCGGCGCCAGGAGGCGGGGTTATGAGACGAGCCTCCAGTTTTATGATCGCTCAGCACAATAAATACGTTACACACATACAGATGTTGACAAAATACACTGTACATTATATACCTCAGCTAACTAAACTATGGAAATGTATAATATAATTCATATAGCAATACAGTCTCACTGCACAGCAGGCCAGCAGTTAGCCGAGTCATTGCGCACAATCCATGTTGAGGCACAACGCAGTGACGTGCCTCAACTGGCTGCTGATCACCGCACCGTCTCTTCTCAGTATTTGAACGGCAAATGTGAAAATAAAAATAAAAATAATCTAAAACTGGTGAAGTTAAATGGAAAATAACTTTAGTATAATCACTGGATACATATAACAATTTAATTAATTTTTTTTCTTTTGACTTTTTTTTTTGTTTCCATGATGGTAGGTGAGGCCGTGCCTCCCCTGCCTCTAGTGACGGCACGCCACTGGTGTGTTTGTCTCCACATCTGGAAATGGATTTTAAATTCACTAAGCAGACAACTGCCATTGTTTAATTTGAGAGGCCGTCTAAGAAGAAAGCCATCTTGTCCAAAGCATGATTGGGAAACGTGATTAATGCATTTATTACAACTTGTTTCGACCTCTGTAACGTACTCCCCTTGACCGAATAACTGCTACAAAAAGTGGTTGCCAGATTCCTCACTGGTACCCTAGCGAGAACACATCACCCCTGTACAGTGGCGGGCCGTGCGTTTCTTACCTAGGCCTCCAGTGATGTCCTACTTAGTCCGACTTCACCTCTCAAAATACCGTAATTGATGTCACCACATGGACACGGCTGGAGATAGTATACAGAAACATACTTGCACACTACTGGGCATTGGACCCCCTCAACAGTGTACAAAACAGTCTCTTTTTCGGCGCATTTAACATTCAATAAACCCGATTCAGCAATTAAAACATATCTTGCGTAGTACTGTCAAAATTAAAAGACTTGTATAAAACAAATGAAACATGAAAAAATTAAGAAATACAATATTTGAACTCACAATTTGTAGCACCCATTCGACGCCGAGTAAGCCAGTGGTACCGCTCGTAGTCGGTAGTTGGTCGTATAGTCGGCCAACCTCGTCTCACAAGTTGTAGTTTCTCGTAAGTATCCTTCTTGAAAATGGCCTTGCAAATATATATCTGCCACCTAATCAACATTTTGCTCTCCTTCTTTGTTTTTAGTCGCTTTTCTATGGCTCGTATGGTTCCGGTGCCACTTCCTGTTTTCGCAACTTGTGATTGGATACTCACTTGGGAGTCCCAAGTGAGTATCCAATCACAGCCTAAGGCCAGCTAGAAGGTCTTACTGGCAACAACTCGTGATCTGACTGCAATTGTCTATCAACTGTATGTGCACAGACGCCGGCATTGTTGATTCTGAAGGTACAGCATGGCAACATAAGCTAGCTGAATTCTGATTGGATACAAACTCTAAACTAAAAACAACAGCACTGGAAAAAGAGCATAATGTTATGGTTTGCAAAGGGGAGGTGACGGCTCAGACACCAGAGGGCAGTAATGTTCAATAATTTATTATATATATAGTCAATGTATATATAATAATAACAAACAATACTACTAAACTACAGAATGGAGTGTGTGACCAAAATACAAGAGTGTGTGGTGTAAGGCTATACGTGTAGTTAGCTGAAGTGTGTGTTACCAAGTGTTGACGAGAGCGAACGAGGCAGTCCATGGGGCATGCAGGTGATCCGGGGCGAGAGAGAGGCGTCAGAGTCCAGGGGCGAGCGAGGAGTCGAGGAACGAGGGAGGCAGTCGAGATCCAGGGCAAAGGAAGGAAAACACTGCTGAAACACGGGAGAAGACAAAGGACAAATCAAGCCACGGCGAGGAAACAAGGATAGAGCATAAAGCTTGTCGCTTACGGTACACCATATGAGAACTAAGTTCCCGTGAGGATCCTTGGGTCCACTGGTCCTTATGCTGCTTGTCTGATTAGACACAGGTGCGCTGATAACAAATTGTCTCCAGGCGCGAGGAGGCACGCCCGCAGCGGAGAGAGAGCGCCTGTGGGCGTGGCCCGCGGTGTGCTCATCAGGACGCAAAGATGAGGGCGCATTCCAATGTGACACATAATATGACATGAAGAGAATATGAATACGTTTAGATATTTAGGTAAAGTAAATAAAAAATTACTTTTATCTTTAATTATGATCTTGATTTCTGGTTATGTTAGGCCAGCAGAGAAGGCCTTGCTGGTGCCCCTGTCACATTTCCATATTCTCACTTAAAAATGATTGTATTTGCTTTTAAATCCTTAAATGGTGGTGCCCCATTTAGTTTCATTCATATATGCCTTCCAGCTTGCTGAGCTCTTCAGATCATTTGCTTCTTGCTGTGTGCCGAATACACAGCGCTAACTTAGAGGTGATCAAGTGTTCTCTGCTACTCGGGAATGAGTAACCTTTAAATCTCAGACAGTCGTCCTTAGTGGGGGTCTTTAAATCTCACTTAAAGACATTTTTATGGCAATCTTTTACTTTGACTCAGTGTAAGTCTTTTTGTTCTTGTATTGCTCATAGACTGTACTAGTGTTGTCCCGATACCAATAATTTGGTACCAGTACCAAAATGATTTTGATACTTTTCTGTACTTTTCTAAATAAAGGGGACCACATAAAATTGCATTATTGGCTTCATTTTACCAAAAAATCTCAGGGTACATTAAACATATGTTTCTTATTGCAAGTTTGTCCTTAAATAAAATAGTGAACATACAAGACAACTTGTCTTTTAGTAGTAAGTAAGCAAACAAAGGCTCCCAATTTAGTCTGTTGACATATGCAGTAACATATTGTGTCATTTTCCATTCTATTATTTTGTCAAAATGATTAAGGACAAGTGGTAGAAAATGGATCATTAATCTACTTGTTCATTTACTGTTAATATCTGCTTACTTTCTCTTTTAACATGTTCTATCTACACTTCTGTTAAAATGTAATTATCACGTATTCTTCTGTTGTTTGGATACTTAGTTTTGGACGATACCACAAATTTAGGTATCAATCCGATACCAAGTAGTTACAGGATCATACATTGGTCATATTCAAAGTCCTCATGTGTCCAGGGATATATTTTCTGAGTTTATAAACATAATATACATTTTTTTTAAACGAAAGAAGAGGTTGTGATGCCAAAAATATTGACGTAAACATAGTAGTATCGACTAGATACGCTCCTGCACTTGGTATCATTACAGTGGATGTTAGGTGTAGATCCACCAATGACGTTTGTTTACATTGTGACGCCGGTGAGCTACGGTGTGTAGTGAAGCATGTTTAGCTATTCCTCGTCCTGCAGGGATGATACTTGTAAGAAACATACTTTATTTAGAGCAGTGGTTCTTAACCTGGGTTCGATCGAACCCTAGGGGTTCGGTGAGTCGGCCTCAGGGGTTCGGCGGAGGTCAAAACACACCCGACTCATCGTGTAAATACAAACTTCTCCCTATCGGCGTATTACGGATACGGCAACAGCAGAAGTCACACTGATTTGCAGGTCTGTCATTTGTTGTGAGTTTATGCACTGTGTTAGTTTTGTTGTTTGAACAAGGTGATGTTCATGCACGGTTCATTTTATGCACCAGTAAAACAACATGGTAACACTTTAGTATGGGGAACATATTCACCATTAATTAGTTGCTTATTAACATGCAAATTAGTAACATATTGGCTCTTAACTAGTCATTATTAAGTACTTATTAATGCCTTATTCGGCATGGCCTTATTATAACCCTAACCCTCTAACCCTGACCATAACCCTAGCCAAATAACTCTAAATTAAGTCTTTATTACTTAGAATATGTTCCCCTAGTGTCCAAATAACTCTAAATTAAGTCTTTGTTACTTAGAATATGTTCCCCTAGTGTCCAAATAACGCTTAATTAAGTCTTTGTTACTTAGAATATGTTCCCCTAGTGTCCAAATAACGCTTAATTAAGTCTTTGTTACTTAGAATATGTTCCCCTAGTGTCCAAATAACGCTTAATTAAGTCTTTGTTACTTAGAATATGTTCCCCTAGTGTCCAAATAACTCTAAATTAAGTCTTTGTTACTTAGAATATGTTCCCCTAGTGTCCAAATAACTCTAAATTAAGTCTTTGTTACTTAGAATATGTTCCCCTAGTGTCCAAATAACGCTTAATTAAGTCTTTGTTACTTAGAATATGTTCCCCAAGTGTCCAAATAACGCTTAATTAAGTCTTTGTTGCTTAGAATATGTTCCCCTAGTGTCCAAATAACTCTAAATTAAGTCTTTGTTACTTAGAATATGTTCCCCTAGTGTCCAAATAACTCTAAATTAAGTCTTTGTTACTTAGAATATGTTCCCCTAGTGTCCAAATAACTCTAAATTAAGTCTTTGTTACTTAGAATATGTTCCCCTAGTGTCCAAATAACTCTAAATTAAGTCTTTGTTACTTAGAATATGTTCCCCTAGTGTCCAAATAACGCTTAATTAAGTCTTTATTACTTAGAATATGTTCCCCTAGTGTCCAAATAACGCTTAATTAAGTCTTTATTACTTAGAATATGTTCCCCTAGTGTCCAAATAACTCTAAATTAAGTCTTTGTTACTTAGAATATGTTCCCCTAGTGTCCAAATAACTCTAAATTAAGTCTTTGTTACTTAGAATATGTTCCCCTAGTGTCCAAATAACGCTTTATTAAGTCTTTGTTACTTAGAATATGTTCCCCTAGTGTCCAAATAACTCTAAATTAAGTCTTTGTTACTTAGAATATGTTCCCCTAGTGTCCAAATAACTCTAAATTAAGTCTTTGTTACTTAGAATATGTTCCCCTAGTGTCCAAATAACGCTTAATTAAGTCTTTGTTACTTAGAATATGTTCCCCTAGTGTCCAAATAACGCTTAATTAAGTCTTTGTTACTTAGAATATGTTCCCCTAGTGTCCAAATAACTCTAAATTAAGTCTTTGTTACTTAGAATATGTTCCCCTAGTGTCCAAATAACTCTAAATTAAGTCTTTGTTACTTAGAATATGTTCCCCTAGTGTCCAAATAACTCTAAATTAAGTCTTTGTTACTTAGAATATGTTCCCCTAGTGTCCAAATAACTCTAAATTAAGTCTTTGTTACTTAGAATATGTTCCCCTAGTGTCCAAATAACTCTAAATTAAGTCTTTGTTACTTAGAATATGTTCCCCTAGTGTCCAAATAACTCTAAATTAAGTCTTTGTTACTTAGAATATGTTCCCCTAGTGTCCAAATAACTCTAAATTAAGTCTTTGTTACTTAGAATATGTTCCCCTAGTGTCCAAATAACTCTAAATTAAGTCTTTGCTACTTAGAATATGTTCCCCTAGTGTCCAAATAACGCTTAATTAAGTCTTTGTTACTTAGAATATGTTCCCCTAGTGTCCAAATAACGCTTAATTAAGTCTTTATTACTTAGAATATGTTCCCCTAGTGTCCAAATAACTCTAAATTAAGTCTTTGTTACTTAGAATATGTTCCCCTAGTGTCCAAATAACTCTAAATTAAGTCTTTGTTACTTAGAATATGTTCCCCATACTAAAGTGTTACCAAAAACATATAACTTTGTCTTGAATTTGAAAAAAAACCAACATTTTATTTTTCACTAAAGAAGGGTTCGGTGAATGCGCATATGAAACTGGTGGGGTTCGGTACCTCCAACAAGGTTAAGAACCACTGATTTAGAGTCATACCAAAGACTCTAAAAAATACCTCCCTGCTTGGCACTCAGCATCAAAGGTTGGAATTGGGGTTTAAATCAACAACAAAAAAAGATTCCTGGGCGCGGCCACCGCTGCTGCCCACTGCTCCCCTCACCTCCCAGGTGGTTATCAAGGGTGATGGGTTAAAAGCAGAGAATAATTTCGCCACACCTAGTGTGTGTGTGACAATCATTGGTACTTTAATTTGTCGCCATGGAGGTGGTACTTTTCAGAGGCGGTATGGTACCGAATATGATTCATTAGTATCGCGGTACTATACTAATACCGGTATACCGTACAACCCTAGACTGTACTATACATTTTGCACGTACCAAGTAACATGGACATTGCACACTGTCTTCACAGGATCATGTAACTTTATCCATTTTTTTTTGTAAAGTGAGAGTGTTGAGTATTTGTTATAACGCCCATATATATTATATGTACAGTATAGCAAACACCCACCCACCATAAGCTCCCGTTCACTTTACTTTCCAAAGTTCACACCGCCACAGACCACATTACCCACACTCCTCCATTAATCATCCCATCTAAACCTGGCAATTTCACGGCTCCTCTTTAATTTCCAGCGCCATCACAAGCCTCCCAGCACCACCTCCACCAACTCCTCATCCACCTCTACCTCCGTTTCTCTCTCTGTCTCTGAGTCACAATGTAGTCACCATCCCACACTGTGCGGGGAGGGAGACAAGTGCCTCTGATGTATGAGAGAGCATTGTAAAGTGTGGGAAGAGAAAACTGCATGGCTCAGAGATATGCATTTGTGTGTGTTTGTGTGTCTGCCAAAGGAGCAGAGGCTTATAGGTCTGCGATCCCCGAATGCCTCTGAACACATTGTACACGCTCGTGTCCATATACGTTTACAAGAGAATGGTTAATGCACTGCCAAAGTTACTTGGAGAAGTAGGAAAAAAAACAAACGATACATTAATTGGCTATGCAGAATCTGCAGAGAGCAAAGAATACACAAGAGCAGAGCGGGGGCGATTTTGAGTCATTTTAAAAGAAGGCTGGAGAAAGCACTTTAAGAAATGGACACATATGCTTGGGCAGTTCTTATGTAAACAGCCCGAGATGGCAAATGTTGTGACTGCAAGGTTCCACATGAAGAACATCTAACTGATATGGAAGTAGGGTTTTAAAACAGCTCCCAGCAAATAAAAACAAATAGTAGCCCCATAAATGACATTGCCGTATTTTCCAGGCCATAGGGCGCACCGGATTATAAGGCGCACTGCCGATGAATGGTCTATGTTCGATCTTTTTTCATATATAAGGCGCACCGGATCATAGGGTGCATTAAAGGAGTCATATTATTATAATTTTTTTCTAAATGTAAAACACTTCCTTGGGGTCTACATCAGTGTTTTTCAACCACTGTGCTACTTGTGTGCCGTGAGATTTTGTCTGGTGTGCCGTGGGAAATTATGAAACTTCACCTAATTGGTCCAAAAAATATTTTTTGCAAATCAATAATTATAATCTGCAAATAATATGCTGCTGTTTAGTGTCTGTGCTGTATAAAACTCAGTAGGGTAACCACGTAATATTCCATGTCAGCAGGTGGCAGCAGGTAGTTAATTGCTTGGTAAAAGTCGAAATGTGTCGGGTGAGACGAGGATGGTTTGTTGTGATCCCAATATGCCAGAGGTGGGACCAAGTCATTGCTTTGCAAGTCACAAGTAAGTCTCAAGTCTTTGCCCTCAAGTCTCGAGTCAAGTCCCGAGTCAAGACAGGCAAGTCCCGAGTCAAGTCCAAAGTCAAGACCGGAAAGTCTCAAGTCAAGTCACAAGTCCTGCATTTTGAGTTTCGAGTCCTTTCAAGTCCTTTTAACCACAGACTAATATTTTTACACAGATTGTGTATGCTTTTAACCGCTGTATTTATTTATTAAAACAAGTGCATTTGAAATAGCAGGAAAAAAAATAGTACTGACATTGCAATTCATAATAGCACTATTAACCAGTCATTTTAATAGTTTAAACAATTTTAAACATTTAACTCATTCCTTTACAGAATAAACACATTTGCAAAAACAAGTGCAACTGTACTTATTTGTACAAAAGTGTTAACATTGTATTTCCATGGCATATTGCATTGTAACTACTTCCACTGCAGTTTCTATTCTGTTCTTACCTTATCTCATTGATCTCATCTCATACTGTATGTGTGTTTATGTGTGCGTACACATGAAAAACATAACAAATACATGAACATAACAATGAACAGAGTTGTACTTTTTAGATGTCAGGGCCCTATGCAATATGTACACATATTCTTAATATAGTATACATTTTAACTGACCTTTATTTGACTATGTTTGTCTTTTTGTAGGTGGCTAAAATATGCGGTGCTGCTGACCGCCGTCTAACGTTATGTTACTGTGTGTGATACATTGACTAACGTAACTTTAAGTGTAGGTACCTCATGCAACCCTGCTTAAAAAAATCACTTGACAAAAAGTATGAATAAGGAAGCAAACTGCAGTGGACGCAACATATTGCTGTGTTTGAAATGATGTTATAACCATAGACATCTTATTAGTAGACGCAGTATTGGTTGCTGTGACGCGAGCAAATTGCATCTTGAAGTGGTGATGAGGAGCCGGCGAGCAGCCTAAACTGACAGTTGACAGGTAGAAAACAAAGATGCCGGGCTGGTGTTTAGCGTTTTCCTGCTCAAATGAGCGGACTGTTGAAAATAGGAATCGGGGGATTACTTTTCACAAGTAAGATTTAACATTAATGTACTTTTGGTTGTATTTTATGAAAATAACATTACCACAGAGTTAAGAAGGAGCAATGATCTTCAATATTTGTATGTGAAAATCACAAACAAATCTTCTGGGGGAGGATGACGCCCCTACAGGGGTTTGGTTTACAAACTTTCAGCCCCACCTAAAACAAAATTCACCAGCCGCCACTGATTATGATGCATTCTCATTTTAGGCAAAATATAAGACAATACTTTCTTAACAGTATAATTGTAACCAGGAATAAGTCTTCAAGTAACAATATTCAAATACTAACATTGTTGGGTAAGACAGCATTTGGATTTATTCTGAATCCAGTGAAACGGATTGGTGGTTTTAGCTGATATAAAGACTTCCAGGTGTTTATACGTTTAAGTATTTGGCAGACGCTTTTATCCAAAGCGACATACATAAAAAATACATATATAACAATCACTGTAAACATGATCATTTAAGGGAAGAATGTAATACAAAATATCAATACAAAGTGTCAAGACAGAATAAACTCTCTGCTGCTGCAGCAACAGAGATACGGTCTATAAGATATATAGATATCTAATGTATTCACACATTGTGTATGTAGGATATACGCATGTATATATCACGTAATTATATTGTTTCTTCAACTTAAAAATAGCTGACCGTTTTTTCCCCCCTTCTCTGGGCTTATTCCCAGTTTTGATCTCGGACGTCTGGTCACTTATAGCATATAAGAATATTCTATTACTGTTAAGCAAACTATGAATAATAACACATGTGTCCGTTATCATAGCTACACGTATGACAAAAAAGCGCGTGAAAATGAGTGGTATTCAGTGAGGTAAAATGAATTAAATGCGCTGACAGTTCATTGCTCCTGCCAAATGAATTGCACTGAGTGGAGCGGATCACCACTCCAAGATGGCGGCCCCGCGTCTCGTCTGCGCCAGTAAGCAGTAGCGCTCGATGCTGCGTCTACTTATAAGATGTCTATGGTTATGACGTTAGCAGTGAGTTTACAGCCTCACTGATTTAACTACACAGCAAATAAAAGTCATGTTACTTAGCCAATAAACGTTAGCTTACATTCAAAACTTACCCTTCTTTGTGCAACTTCAAATGTCGAACGAAGTTGGAAGTTGTTGCGTCTCCGTCTGTAATATTCGAACTGCGTGATTTGCATCCGGCAATTCGTTTTTTGTTGACCAAGTCGTAGTTTTTATACCCGAACGAAACCAACTTTGGTATAAATCTTTCTCACTGCCGCATTGTTTGACAACTCTTGTTCATTGGTTGTCCTGCAATTTGATTGGATGAATGCTGTGTGATGAAAACAATGTAGATCTAATTTGATTGGCTGTTGTACTGAGAGCACACACGCTCACACGCAGCACACACGCTGATAGACAGACACGTACAAAATGAAAGCTACGGAGCGCTCCCAAATAACTTTTTAAACTTTTGATTTTGGGGAAAGTAGCAAGTCATGTCAAGTCAAAAGGCTCAAGTCCAAGTGAAGTCACAAGTCATTGATGTTAAAGTCTAAGTCGAGTTGCAAGTCTCTTTACATTTTGTCAAGTCGAGTCTAAAGTCATCAAATTCATGACTCGAGTCTGACTCGAGTCCAAGTCATGTGACTCGAGTCCACACCTCTGCAATATGCAGACCACGGCGTGCAGGTAAAAAGGTATGTAACATTTAAACCAAAAATGAACAAGGCAAGGCAAGGCAACTTTATTTGTATAGCACTTTTCATACACAAGGCAGACTCAAAGTGCTTCACAGACAACAAAGTGAAATGAAAGAAAATAAAAGCAAAATTAAAATGCAGACAATAAAAATAAAAACAGTGCGGACATTAAAAGTTAAAATATTAAAAGATTTAGCTGAAAGCTAAGGTGAACATAAAAGTTTTCAGTCTAGTTTTAAAAGTAGTCAGAGTTGGGGAGAGTCTGACATCTTCAGGAAGTTTATTCCAGCTATTTGTTGCATAGTGACTGAATGATGCTCTCCCTTGATTTGAGTTTACTCTGGGAACCGCTAACAGATTGGTCTCAGAAGATCTTAGTGATCTAGAGCAGTGGTCCCCAACCTTTTTGTAGCTGCGGACCGGTCAACGCTTGAAAATTTGTCCCACTGACCGGTGGGGGATATTTAAAAATTTTTTTTTTTTTTTTTCTTTTTTTCTTTTTTCTTTACATAAATAAATACAACCATGTGTGCTTACGGACTGTATCCCTGCAGACTGCATTGATCTATATTGATATATAATGTATATATTGTGTTTTTTATGTTGATATAATAAAAATAAAAAAATAATAAAAAAAAAAAGTTTTTTTTTTTTTTTTTTAATTTCTTGTGCGGCCCGGTACCGTACCGGTCCACGGCCCGGTGGTTGGGGACCACTGATCTAGAGGGCTTATATAGTGGGAGCATATCAGTAATATACTTCGGCCCTAGATCATGTAGTGATTTATATGTGAGCAGGAGGATTTTGAAATCAATTCTCTGATGTACAGGGAGCCAATGTAAGGATTTAAGAATTGGTGTAATGTGCTCACATTTTTTGGTCTTTGTTAGAACTATAGCAGCAGCGTTCTGAACAAGCTGTAGCTGTCTGACAGTTTTTTTGGGAAGACCTGCAAGGAGACCATTACAATAGTCTAGCCTACTGGTAATAAAGGCATGTACAAGTTTTTCTAAGTCTTGAGCTGACATGAGCCTTCTAAGTCTGGTTACATTTTTGAGGTGATAGTAGGCCGATATTGTTACTGATTTGATGGGATTGTCGAAATGTAAATCAGAATCTAAAATAACCCCAAGATTTCTGGCTTTAACAAAAGGGAAAGGAAAAGGTATGCAAAACGAAAGTAAAACTGAACTGGCTACAAAGTAAACAGAAACAGAATGCTGGACGACAGCAAAAACTTACGGCGTCCGCAAAGTACATCCGCACATGACGTGACAATCAACAATGTCCACACAAAGAAGGGTGACGACAACTTAAATTTAGCTTTGCTTTCTAACACGAAGCAGGTGCGGGGAATAGCGCTCAAAGGAAGACATGACCTTTAAAATCTTTAAAATAAGTTTTGAAAAATCAATCTTGTTGTAGTTAATTTTGTGGCAAGTTTGGTCCATTTTACAAATTAATAAAGCCACAAATAATATGGGATATTAACTTCGCTGAACGTTTATTATTATTTTTTTAATACACACACACACCGAACACCCACTGGCAGAAATGTAGATTGGCGCCTATGCATGCAAGGACGGGAGTGGAAGAAGTGTCAAAAGATGGAGCTAACTGTTTTAATGACATTCAGACTTTACTTCAATCAATAACGGAGCAACATCTTCTCATCCGCCGGAAATGTGTCCCGTGAAAAAACGTCCGACCGGAACTCTCTAATAACTAAAGTTCCTTGGGTGAATAATGTAAACTCACTATACCGGTATGTTTTAGCGATTTCATGACGAGTTTACTGACAGATATAAGTAAGAACTTTACACTACTTTATATTAGAAATGGCAACAGTGGAGGATGAATGTCCCATAACAAGAAGATAGAGAAAAATAAGTAACTTATCGACTGAGTTGTCGGCACAGACTACAAAGGCGGACACGCGCAATTTTTCAGGACTTACGCAGATCCCAAATACAGATCAGCAGGTACCAGAAGGTAAGAAAAGTTTATTTTGCATAATATTGCAAAACAAAACGCCAGATAATATGTCTTACCTTATACACACACCATAATAATATTCATATGTTGAAGCACAATACAATCCATCAAGCGGTGTGGCTTCATAGCTTACCAAAGTCGTACTAAAACATTTTTATAGATTTTTGAGCGCCGTGTGTAATGTTCTATATTTTCAATGGAACATATAAAAAGTTGGTGTTGTTTGGAGTCATATTGCAGTCTACATGTATCTCTTATGTTTGACTGCCATCTACTGGTCACACTTATCATGACATAATGTACCAAATAAAATAGCTTCAAGGTTGTTAAGCAAAACCAGAATTATTCCTTACATTAGGCGCACCGGGTTATAAGGCGCACTGTCGAGTTTTGAGGGGGAAAAAAAGGATTTTAAGTGCGCCTTATAGTCCAGAAAATATGGTATATCTACATAAATAGCTAAAGCGGGTGTTCACATATAGTCCATCTTTTGAGCAAGCACGCTTTATCAGCCCCAAAAAGCCTCTGTGTCAAAGGGGACGTTGAAGTAAAGTAAAACTATCCTGAAGCGAGATGTCAGTCAAGCTGGCGAAGAACTCAGGAAAATCTGATACCTGTGCTAAGAGACCTTCTGAGCCTTTTTTCTTTTCTTTTTTTTTTATCACTCCCTGTGAAATGGGACATCCATCTTCGGAATTGAAATGTCTGCTTTGCTGACCTGCACCTGCAACCAAGGAGTATCCTGCATGATATGTAGTTATAGACAAAGGGGTTGGACATTCCAGAGGTGATGCCGTGTGAAATTTGAGGCCGCCGATGTTTTGTGTTCCTGGGACCACGCAAAAAGACTGACTCGGCTGTCTAATGGATATTGGTGCGGTCATAAAAGCTTTTAAACAGGGAATAACATTTATGTGTCCCTTTATAACACATTTAATTTGGCATGGTGCTAGAGTAAAAGGAATGTTGGGCAAAAGTGCTGAAAACCAATAACCTTCATCAATGACTATGCTGGAAGGAAACTAGAGTTGTTAATAGTCATTTAGAACTGCGACAAATAATTGATAAAAATCAATTAATCTGATTAGAAAAAAGCTTGGAATGATATTCTATTGCTCTGACTATTCATTTTAATGTAACAAATAAAAATGGATAATATCCAGACCACATGGTTTGCTATAAACATTTTGGCATAGTTTCCACATGGCCGCCGCGATATAATATGGGTGTTGTGATCTGTGGGGAACGACGATTGAGGTTTTTTTATTTATTTATTTATTTTTTTAAACAAAGTTTTTAAATGTTCACTAATGTACCGTATTTTCCGGACTATAAGGCGCACTTAAAATCCTTTTTTTCCTCAAAACTCGACAGTGCGCCTTATAAACTGGTGCACCTAATGTACGGAATAATTCTGGTTTTGCTTACTAACCTCGAAGCAATTTTATTTGGTACATGGTGTAATGATAAGTGTGACCAGTAGATGGCAGTCAAACATAAGAGATATGTGTAGACTGCAATATGACTCAAGTAAACAACACCAACATTTTATATGTTCCATTGAAAATATAGAACATTACACACGGCGCTCAAAAATCTATCAAAATGTTTTAGTACGACTTTGGTAAGCTATGAAGCCGCACCGCACACCATAATAATACTCGTATGTTGAAGCACATACGAGTATTATTATGGTGTGTGTACAAGGTAAGACATTATCTGACGTTTTGTTTCACAATATTATGCAAAAGAAACTTTGTTTACCTTCTGGTACCTGCTGATCTGTATTTGGGATCTGCATAAATTCTCAAAAATTGCACGCGCCCGCCTTTGTAGTCCGTGGCGACACCGTAGTTGATAAGCTTCTTCTTTTTCCCTATCTTCTTGTTATGGGACATTCATCCTCCGCTGTTGCCATTTCTAATATAAAGTAGTGTAAAGTTCTTACTTATATCTGTCAGTAAACTCGCCATGAAAGCGCTAAAACATACCGGTGTAGTGAGTTTACATTATTCACCAAAGTTAAAGTTAAAGTACCAATGATAGTCACACACACACACTAGGTGTGGTGAAATTGTCCTCTGCATTTGACCCATCCCCTTGTTCACCCCCTGGGAGGTGAGGGGAGCAGTGGGCAGCAGCGGTGCCGCGCCCGGGAATCATTTTTGTGATTTAGGAGCTTTAGTTATTAGAGAGTTCCGTCGGACGGTTTTTCACGGGACACATTTCCGGCGTTGTTGTTTCCGGATGAGGAAATGGTGCTCCGTTATTGATTGAAGTAAAGTCTGAATGTCATTAAAACAGTTAGCTCCATCTTTTGACACTTCTTCCACTCCCGTCCTTGCACGCTACACCGCTACAACAAAGATGACGGGGAGAAGACGCTGCCGAAGGTGAGCCACGTAAATAAGACCGCCCACAAAACGGCGCATCCGGAAGCGACTGTCAGAAAGCGACTATCGGATGATCTGTAAAACTTAATCTATGCAACATTTTGAGCAAAGACCCACCATTACATGTTATGTAGACCACAAGGAAGTGTTTTACATTTAGAAAAAATAAATAAAAATGACCCTTTTAATGTGCCCTATAATCCGGTGCGCCTTATACATGAAAAAAGATAACAAATAGAGCATTCATCGGCAGTGCGCCTTATAATGCGGTGCGCCCTATGGTCCGTAAAATACGGTACACATGTTTTAAAGTGCAATTCTAATGTTGATGATGTGAGTTTAGGAGGACAAACGAATGCAGGTTAAAACAAGCAGTCGATCACATGGCACATATAGACAAACAACCACTCACACCCACATTCACACCAATGGATAATTGGAATATCCAATTAGCCTAGTCTTTCTCAAATAGCGGTGTGATGTTGGGGGAAATGTGAAGGGGGGCGGGGGGGGGGGGGGGGGGGGGTTGGTCCCAGGGAACATGCTTTATCAGTATCATGCATCACACCCCAGTTCAAAAAGCTGTGCACTGCAAAACGTCCCCGATGTCGCCATTAACCCTTACTTCCATTTTGATTTATAAAAAAAAATAAAAAAATCTGCGCAAATTGTTTTATTCATTTTAGTTTTGTAGGTTGACGTGTTTTATTTAGTGTGCTCCTGAGTCAATGTTGCTTATCAATTTAAATGTATCATTATTTACTGAGTTTATTTAATTGTATTCCTCAGTACGAAATGGTTCAAGTCGGTCAACAAATGTTTATAGTTTATTAATCCCAGCCGAGTCATACCAAAGACTATAAAAATGGGACCCATAACCTCCCTGCTTGGCACTCAGCATCAAGGGTTGGAGTTGGGGGTTAAATCCCCAAAATGATTCCTGGGCGCGGCGCCGCTGCTGCCCACTGCTCCCCAAGGGGATGGGTCAAATTTCACCACATCTAGTGTGTGTGTGACAATCATTGGTACTTTAATCTTAATCTTTAATAAGCATACATTTTTGGGAGGAATTTAAATGGAAGGGTATATTATGCAGTGGTGTGCTTATAACAATTGTACAGATGAATGAGAGAGTGGGGGGGAGGTGGTGGGGGTGCAAAATGTTTTCTTCTTCCTGAGGGTTAAGGATGAGGAGGGGGCGTAACAGAAAATAATTGAGAAGCACACAATTAGCATAACATGTATGTGTAGGGGGTGCGAAAAGACGTGTGTATATTTATATGTATGTATATGTACTGTATATATATGTATGTATGTATACTGTATATATATGTATGTACATATATATACTGTATGTACATATATATACTGTATGTATGTATGTATATATACTGTATGTATATGTATGTATGTATATATACTGTATGTATATGTATGTATGTATATACTGTATACTGTATATATATGAATGTGTGTATATATATATATATATATATATATATATATATGCACATGTTTTCTTTTTCTTCTTTTCTTCAATTCCCTTCTCTGATGTTATCTCTTCTAATATTTTTTCCACCCTCTGTCCCTATTCCTCCTTATTGCCTACTCCTCCCCTGCCCCTCGCCTCCCTTTCACCGCCTGTTATCTCCGACATGCAGTAAACTGCTTCTGTCCTCTGGGTGTCAGCACTCGCCTTATCCTTCATCCATCCATACAGCTTCATGTGAATTGGCCACAGTTATTCTGTCAGCATTTTATGTTCCCAAATAGTTATTTCTGTCTCCTTTTTTTCCCTTCGCACCCGCATGTACACACACATGCGCCCGACACAAAACTCCACAATCAAAATCTGCAGCCGTCGTGCACAAGGGCCACAAGGTGTGGGGCTTTGTGTGTGATTTGTAGTGCCTGAAAATGTGTGTGTGTGTAGTGTGTGTGTGTGTGTTGGGGGTGGTGGCACTGGGTTGGTGGCAGATATTGATTTCAAAGCTGTTGAAATTGGACCTGTAACAGGAGATAAACTATCCACTCATCCCACTGCCCTTAGTGGAAACAGACAAAGGCTTTTATTAGGAAGTAATAAAATACAGTACAATGCACTAACTGAATATCCTATATCTCTATATAATGAACATACAGTTGTGGTCAAAAGTGTACATACACTTGTGAAGGACATAATGTCATGGCTGTCTTGAGTTTCCAATCATTTCTACAAATCTTATTTTTTTTGTGATAGAGTGATTGGAGCACATACTTGTTGGTCACAAAAAACATTCATGTAGTTTGGTTCTTTTATGAATGTATTATGGGTCTACTGAAAATGTGACCAAATCTGCTGGGTCAAAAGTATACATACAGCAATGTTAATATTTGGTTACATGTCCCTTGGCAAGTTTCACTGCAATAAGGCGCTTTTGGTAGCCAGCCAGGTAATCCTCCTATTTCATTGTCCCATTTACTTTCTGTAAAGTACTCGTTCCATTGGCAGCAAAACAGGCCCAGAGCATAATACTACCACCACCATGCTTGACAGTAGGATTGGTGTTCCTGGGATTAAAGGCCTCACCTTTTTTCCTCCAAACATATTGCTGGGTATTGTGGCCAAACAGCTACATTTTTGTTTCATCTGACCACAGAACTTTCCTCCAGAAGGTCTTATCTTTGTCCATGTGATGTCAGATGAAACAAAAATTTAGTTGTTTGGCCACAATAGCCAGCAATATGTTTGGAGGAGAAAAGGTGAGGCCTTTAATCCCAGGAACACCATGCCCACCGTCAAGCATGATGGTGGTAGTATTATGCTCTGGGCCTGTTTTGCTGCCAATAGAACTGGTGCTTTAAATATTACAATGAAAAAGGAGGATTACCTCCAAATTCTTCAGGACAACCTAAAATCATCAGCCCGGAGGTTGGGTCTTGGGCGCAGTTGGGTGTTCCAACAGGACAATGACCCCAAACACACGTCAAAAGTGGTAAAGGAATGGCTAAATCAGGCTAGAATGAAGGTTTTAGAATGGCCTTCCCAAAGTCCTGACTTAAACATGTGGACAATGCTGAAGAAACAAGTCCATGTCAGAAAACCAACAAATTTAGCTGAACTGCACCAATTTTGTCAAGCGGAGTGGTCAAAAACTCAACCAGAAGCTTGTGGATGGCTACCAAAAGCGCCTTATTGCAGTGAAACTTGCCAAGGGACATGTAAGCAAATATTAACTTTGCTGTATGTATACTTTTGACCCAGCAGATTTGGTCACATTTTCAGTAGACCCATAATAAATTCATAAAAGAACCAAACTTCATGAATGTTGTTTTGTGACCAACAAGTATGTGCTCCAATCACTCTATCACAAAAAAATAAGAGTTGCAGAAATGATTGGAAACTCAACACAGCCATGACATTATGTTCTTTACAAGTGTATGTAAACTTTCGACCATGACTGTATATGATAGTTAATGACCTTTATATGCATGGTATGCTATGCAGAGCAAAGGACTGGAGGGGTGGGGGTGTTATACGTAGCAAAGCAGTGATTCGGGCAATAATGGAGAGGACAAGGATTATTGGAACTTGGATCTTGTAGCCCCCACCACCATGGGCGAGTGAACACAAAAGAACCCTTCTGAATGATCGAGGACATAAAAGGAATGTCCTTGCAAAGGGAGAAAGACATTGTCAAACTATTTTCCATTTTTACGCCCTCACAGCATGATTGTCGACCGAGAGAAAAAGTCCATCGTTTCGTCATCTTTTTTTTTATTTCCATCCTGCAGAAGGAGGAATCTTATCTCCCAAGTGGACCCACCCCTTCTTTTCTCTCACTTTGCCCAAGCCTGCTCTTGATCGAAGGAGCCTCCGTCCTTTGCTCCGAACTGCTCTTAATCTTTTTCGCATTCATAACACATTTTGTTCACAATAAACCTGGTGCGCTTAAAGGTTATTTTGCGCCGCTTACTTCCACAAACACTGATAGGAATGTGGTTTTGCTGAGGTTTAGTGCTCGGATGCTGAAAACGGGGAACAGGTGTTTGTAAATATTAGACTTAGACTTAGACTTCCTTTTATTGTCATTCAAATTTGAACTTTACAGAGTAGATAAGAACGAAATTTTGTTGCATTAGCTCGTTGTATTGCAGGATAAAAGAGCAATAAGGTGCAGGTATAAATGAATAGATTACTGTACAGATAAATATATTGCACTTTTGCATATGCATCCACGTTTATGGATGTATGTTATATTGTCTTTATATTCCAGCGAGTTAATCCGGTTTTTTTTAGGGGATTATTATGATGTGTTTAAGAGTCTTATGGCCTGAGGGAAGAAGCTGTTACAGAACCTTTCTAGAGTCCAGCAGTGAAAACAGTCCTTGGTGGGGGTGGGAGGAGTCTCTGCAGATTTTCTGAGCCCTGGTCAGGCAGCTGCTTTTTGCGATTTCTTATATGGGTCAGTCTGCGTTCGTAAATATTAATGCTGTTGGACTTCAACAAAACATATGGAAAACTAGCAGGGTCACAGTTATTAGTGTTACAATCTGTTGGCCAGCCCATTTTTTGTTTAGTTTTTCTGTGTTTTTTGCCTGTGTTTTTTCATTCATGTATTTATTTGACAGGGACAGTACATAAGTAACCGATGTCAAAGTGCATAGTTATTATAGCCACAGGCTAATTTGCAACCCTTGTCCCTGCTTAGACTTTTAAAAAAAGATGAGAAAAGTGTAAATCATATACACAAGGGTGAAGACAAGTACAAAAATAAAATCACATAAAAAATAATTGGCCCCGTTTGTGCATACTACATCCAGATCAAGTGCTCACACTTATGATTTTCCTTAAAGGCCTACTGAAACCCACTACCACCGACCACGCAGTCTGATTTATATATCAATGATGAAATCTTAACATTGCAACACATGCCAATACGGCCTGGTTAACTTATAAAGTCCAATTTTAAATTTCCCGGGAAACTTCCGGTTGAAAACGTCTATGTATGATGACGTATGCGCGTGACGTCAATGGTTGAAGCGGAAGTATTGGGACACATTGTATCACAATACAAACAGCTCTGTTTTCATCGCAAAATTCCACAGTATTCTGGACATCTATCTGTGTTGGTGAATCTTTTGCAATTTGTTCAATTAACAATGGAGACTGCAAAGAAGAAAGCTGTAGGTGGGATCGGTGTATTAGCGGCCGGCTGCAGCAATACAACCAGGAGGACTTCCAGTTGGATAGCAGACGCGCTACTGTCCTCACCTTGACTTCCTCCGTCTCCGGGCTGCCGACCGCATCGATGATCGGGTGAAGTCCTTTGTCGCGCCGTCGATCGCTGGAACGCAGGTGAGCACGGGTGTTGATGAGCAGATGAGGGCTGGCGTAGGTGGAGAGCTAATGTTTTTAGCATAGCTCTGTCGAGGTCCGGTAGCTAAGTTAGCTTCAATGGCGTCCTTAGCAACAGCATTGCTAGGCTTCGCCAGGCGGTACAGCATTAACCGTGTGGTTACAGGTCCAGAGTTTGGTAGTATTGTTGATCCTCTGTCTATCCTTCAAGTCAGGGGCTTGTTTTGTCTGTTTCTATCTGCAGTTAAGCCCGATGCTATCACGTTAGCTCCGTAGCTAAAGTGCTTCGCCGATGTATTGTCGTGGAGATAAAAGTCACTGTGAATGTCCATTTCGTGTTCTCGACTCTCATTTTCAAGAGGATATAGTATCCGAGGTGGTTTAAAATACAATAGATGATCCACAATAGAAAAAGGAGAAAATGTGGAATCCAATGAGCCCTTGTACCTTAGTTACGGTCAGAGCGAAAAAAGATACGTCCTGCACTGCACTCTAGTCCTTCACTCTCACGTTCCTCATCCACAAATCTTTCATCCTCGCTCAAATTAATGGGGTAATCGTCACTTTCTCGGTCCGAATCGCTCTCGCTGCTGGTGTAAACAATGGGGAAATTTGACGAGCCCTTCAACCTGCGACATCACGCTACTTCCGGTACAGGCAAGGCTTTTTTTTTATCAGCGACCAAAAGTTGCAAACTTTATTGTTGACGTTCTCTACTAAATCCTTTCAGCAAAAATATGGCAATATCGCCAAATGATCAAGTATGACACATAGAATGGATCTGCTATCCCCGTTTAAATAAGAACATTTCATTTCAGTAGGCCTTTAAGCCACTTTTTCAGTTTTGTGGAGAAAAGTTTAATGTCCGACTGTGACTTTAACTCCAGTGGCAAAGAGTTCCACAGATGTGAGGCCTTCACTGAGAACGCAGACTGACCCAGAGTGGTCTGGCACCTTTTCACTCTACAACTCCCACCGACTGCAGCTCAAGTCTGCACACCTTCACTGCTGTATCTTTGTATTTCTGTACACATCACATCAGGGACTGATCCATTTAGACACTTAAAAATAGCTTTTAAAAATGAGAAATTCATAAAATTATCAAAACTCATCATGTTACATTTTTGGATAATATGGCAGTGATGATGCTTCATTGGTTTTTGGTCAAATGTCTTGTTTATTGTTTATATATAATTGTTTATTGTTTATATAATGACAACAGAGGCTTCACTACACATCTCGTGGCCTGTCCCCAAACCATGGCACAATAAGACATATGGGATAAAATCATTGCATGCATGTAAAGGTGTGCAGCTTGAACAGATAAACAAGGTCTAATAAGCCTGAAACAGTCTACATGTCTTTATATGGTCTTAGTCATTTTTATAATATGGCCATCACATTATTTTGGTTCACTTCCTTTCTTGTATTCCTTTATTGTTCCACTTCCTGTTCTGTTTGTATCTTCCTCACCTGGGGTTGCTTAGTATTATGTTTCTCACCAAGTATCAATCATCACCTGGGCTGTATTTAAGCCCATCACATGTCTTTGTTGCTGAGGGACCGTTCCAAATGTTTGGTGTTCAGAGGAACTTTTCTCGGTTAATTGTATTTTTTGACTCCTTGTTTTTTGCGTTTTTTTCTTGTTAGCAATCCTTAGCCACTTTTTTCAGGCACATTTTCCCTGTGCTTGTTTTGTGCATATCCCCGTTGCACTCTTCTTTGGATTGTTGTACCTTTTTGACATGAAACACTTATTGAGCTGCAAGTTGCCTGCGGTCACAGGCTTTTTTTTTGAGATCATTGATTGATTGATTGATTGAGACTTTTATTAGTAGGTTGCACAGTGAAGTACATATTCCGTACAATTGACCACTAAATGGTAACACCCGAATAAGTTTTTCAACTTGTTTAAGTCGGGGTCCACTTAAATTGATTCATGATACAGATATATACTATCATCATAATACAGTCATCACACAAGATAATCACATTGAATTATTTACATTATTTACAATCAGGGGTGTGGAGGGGGGTGGGGGGGGTATGGACATCAAGTAGTGGACATAGAGAGAGAGAGAGAGACAGAGAGAGAGAGAGAGAGAGAGAGATCAGAAGGCATAAGAAAAAGAGGTGCCTGGAGGTGAACTTTTATTGCGGTTTTGAAGGAGGATAGAGATGCCCTTTCTTTTATACCTGTTGGGAGCGCATTCCACATTGATGTGGCATAGAAAGAGAATGAGTTAAGACCTTTGTTAGTTCGGAATCTGGGTTTAACGTGGTTAGTGGAGCTCCCCCTGGTGTTGTGGTTATGGCGGTCATTTACGTTAAGGAAGTAGTTTGACATGTACTTCGGTATCAGGGAGGTGTAGCGGATTTTATAGACTAGGCTCAGTGCAAGTTGTTTTACTCTGTCCTCCACCCTGAGCCAGCCCATTTTAGAGAAGTGGGTAGGAGTGAGGTGGGATCTGGGGTGGAGGTCTAGAAGTAACCTGACTAGCTTGTTCTGAGATGTTTGGAGTTTAGATTTGAGGGTTTTGGAGGTGCTAAGGTACCAGGAGGTGCATGTGTAATCGAAAAAGGGTTGAACGAGAGTTCCCGCCAGAATCCTCAAGGTGCTTTTGTTGACCAGAGAGGAAATTCTGTAGAGAAATCTCGTTCGTTGGTTAACCTTTTTGATTACCTTGGTTGCCATTTTATCACAGGAAAGGTTAGCCTCTAGAATGGAACCTAGGTAGGTGACCTCATCTTTCCTGGTGATGACACTGTCACCTACTTTTATGGTGAAGTCATTGACTCTCTTAAGTTTGATGTGGGACCCAAACAGGATGGATTCTGTTTTACCCAAGTGGATGGATAGCTTGTTGTCAGCGAGCCAGGTGCAAGTTCTACAGAGCTCAGCACTGAGGATTTTCTCCACCTGTGACTTGTCCTTGCCGGATACCAGCAAGGCAGAGTCATCCGCAAACAAAAACAATTCACAGTCGCATGCCGATGACATGTCGTTTATGTATATTAGGAACAGTAAAGGTCCCAATATACTGCCTTGGGGGACTCCACAGCTCACCGAGAGGGGGGGGGGGGCACGGTGCCGTTCACCTCTACCACCTGCTCCCTCCCCTCCAAGTAAGATTGCATCCAGCTCCAAGAGGTTTTGTTAAATCCGATTGCTCTGAGTTTATCCAACAGTATAACGTGGTTAACGGTGTCAAAGGCCTTCGGAAGGTCCAGCATGACCACGCCGCAGTATTTGCCCGCGTCCACCTCATGTTTGATGTGGTCGGTCAGATAGAGAAGGCATGTGTCAGTGGAGTGGTTAGTTCTGAAGCCGGATTGGAATTTGTACATGGGTTTATTAGTGGCAAGGTAACTATCCACCTGTTCATAAACTATTTTCTCCATTACTTTCGAAATGGAGCTGAGAATAGAAACAGGTCACGTAGCGAGCCTAACAATTAGCTCATCTTGACAACTAAACTATTTTATGTTCCTTATCACAATGTTGAGGACGTGTCTACAAAGCATGAGAGAGATATACGAGGCTATACAGTGCTTCGGTTTTGGTATGATTCTTAAATTTGAGTGTGACAATGACAATAAAGCAGGGGTGTCAAATGTCAAATGAGCCGACATTTTTGAATGAAAGAAACTGCTCTTCTAAATGTGTCCACTAGATGTCGCAATAGCAATTATTTTTATCTTTGTAGATGATGCTACATCTGTAAAAATGGAAAAAAGAGGTAATAGAAATTGAAATAAAAGCGCTGGACAGAAAATAAAACAAAATACAGGAACATAAGAATACAAAGTCCAAATCAGACCTTTTGTTCTACAGTTCATATCTACTTGGGGAACACACAATACAATATGATCATTGTACTTAGACTTAGACGTAGACAAACTTTAATGATCCAGAAGGGAAATGGTTCCACACAGTAGCTCAGTTACAAAGGATGGAAAGTGTAAGGATGGAAAGGAAATGCAGGTATAAAGTAGACAAAAAATGTACCGTAGTAGCAATATAAAATATAACATATGTAATATTTACATATTATATATACAGTATATGATATGTATATGATATTATATTTAATAATTATATTTATATATACTCCATTCCAAATAACATTTAGTAGTAGTAGACCAGGGGTGTCAAACTCATTTTAGCTCAGGGGCCGCATGGAGGAAAATCTGTGCACATGCGGGCCGGACTATTAAACTCTTGGCATTAAAACTAAACAATAAAGACAACTTCATATTGTTTTCTTTGTCTTACTTTGGCCAAAAATAGAACAAACACATTCTGAAAATATAACAATAAAAATATAGAAAAAAATACCGGCAGCGGTAAAGTTTAGATCCATGAAGGAAAGAAGAAAGTGAATGAATGTTTTTAACTGAATACATTAACATATGCATAAAAATATATTTATTTTTACTGAATTAAGTAACTTTTATGACAACCTTTTTCCAAAACACAATATAGAATGTGATATATAACAGGATAATGCATACATTTATCATTTGTTTTCAAAACGGTTACAAAAAAGTGGGACTCCAAAAATGTACTGTGGGACCCCATTTTTATGACTTGATGGGGTCCCTGGGACCCCATTTTGAAAATTCCTAGCACCAACACTGATGGAATATTGGTGCGTGCAAAACAGCAGCAGGCGGATGTGGCCTGCGGGCCGGTTCTAATACTAATCAAATATCATCCCGGGGGCCAGAAATAATTAATTTGCGGGCCGGATCTGGCCCGTGGGCCTTGACTTTGACCCATGTGTAGTAGACTATAGCAAAACTTACACGGGTGCCATCCCACAAGGACATCAAGCAGGTTGGAAGGTTATTGTTCTTGTTTCAGTCACAGTTTGTTAGTTGGTAAATCAATGATATTTGGTCAGGCTCAGTGTTCAAACAAAAACAACTCCACCAGGCCGAACCTGTGTCCCTGACTAACCATGCATGTGACATGGAAAATTCTAATAAACGAGAAAGCTTGTGCTATTGCTACTGACTTCAGTGAAATGTCGGCATGTGCCACTTTGTCTAAATATGGTTTGTCTTCTCACAAGTCTGTGCTCTCTCCACTTTATTTGTAGATATATTGTTATTTCAGTGACTAGAATTAAACATTGGCCAGACTGAGCTGGCTTATTAATATCTGGAGGGAAATTTGCCACAGCAGCAATATTCACACATCTTTGATTAACATACAGTACATACACTATATTGCCAAAAGTAATTGGCCACCTGCCTTGACTCACATATGAACTTAAAGTGCCATCCCATTCCTAACCCATAGGGTTCAATATGATGTCGGTCCACCTTTTGCAGCTTTTACAGCTTCAACTCTTCTGGGAAGGCTGTCCACAAGGTTGCGGATTGTGTTTATAGGAATTTTCGATCATTTTTCCTAAAGCGCATTGGTGAGTTCACACACTGATGTTGGTCGAGAAGGCCTGGCTCTCTGTCTCCGTTTTAATTCATCCCAAAAGCGTTCTATCTACGGAACTTAGGTAAAAGGGCTCATTGGATTCCACACACTCTCCTTTTTCTATTGTGGATCACGGATTTGTATTTTAAACCACCTCGGATACTATATCCTCTTGAAAATGAGAGTGGAGAACGCGAAATGGACATTCACAGTGACTTTTATCTCCACGACAATACATCGGTGAAGCACTTTAGCTACGGAGCTAACGTGATAGCATCGTGCTTAAATGCAGATAGAAACAAAATAAATAAGCCCCTGACTGGAAGGATAGACAGAAGATCAACAATACTACTATCAGGAGACACCGAACCAAACACTGGACATGTAACTACACGGTTAATGCTGTGCCGCCTGTCGAAGCCTAGCAATGCTGTTGCTAACGACGCAATTGAAGCTAACTTAGCTACGGGACCTCGTCAGAGCTATGATAAAAACATTAGCTATCCACCTACGTCAGCCCTCATCTGCTCATCAACACCCGTGCTCACCTGCGTTCCAGCGATCGACGGCGCGACGAAGGACTTCACCCGATCATCGATGCGGTCGGCGGCTAGCATCGGATAGCGCGTCTGCTATCCAACTCAAAGTCCTCCTGGTTGTGTTGCTGCAGCCACCCGCTAATACACCGATCCCACCTACAGCTTTCTTCTTTGCAGTCTCCATTGTTCATTAAACAAATTGCAAAAGATTCACCAACACAGATGTCCAGAATACTGTGGAATTTTGCGATGAAAACAGAGCGTTTTGTATTAGATTCAATGTGTCCGAATACTTCCGTTTCAACCATTGACGTCACGCGCATACGTCATCATACATAGACGTTTTCAACCAGAAGTTCCGCGGGAAATTTAAAATTGCACTTTATAAGTTAACCCGGCCGTATTGGCATGTGTTGCAATGTTAAGATTTCATCATTGATATATAAACTATCAGACTGTGTGGTCGGTAGTAGTGGCTTTCAGTAGGCCTTTAAGAAAAAATATTAAATAAATGAAAACATGTTTAGTATTCTAGTTTCTTCAAAATAGCCACCCTTTTCTCTGATTACTGCTTTGCACACTCCTGGCATTCTCTCGATGAGCTTCAAGAGGTAGTCACCTAAAATGGTTTTCACTACATAGTTTTGATGCCTTCAGTGACAACCTACAATGTAAATAGTCATGAAAACACATTAAAAGGAGAAGGTGTGTCCACACTTTTGGCCTCTACTGTATGTTATTTATATTGTATTAGGTAGTGTCCCCCCGCCCCATAAAAAATAAATAAAATAATTGGAGTTGTTTTATAAATATATGGCACATGGAAAAGCTAGAACGTTGTTTGTGACAGCAGAGCTAAATGAGTCTTTTGGAGAAAAGAGCTCCTCTGCTGCTGATTGTTATGGACAGGATGCAAAGGATTGTCCACGGTGGCAAGCAGTTTGCTCAGTGTTCTCCTGTCCCTCACTGAGTCCTAATGAGTTCATTAATCCTGCTCCCATCCCTGCTAGTGATGCTGCTCCCCAGCAGACGACAGCAGAGTAAATGACACTTGCTTGCACAGTTTTCAACGTAAATCCTCGGCTCGGAACCCTTTTTTTTCAGGAAATACATTCTGCTCATTGCCTCGCACACTACCCATGTTGGTCTTCTAGTCCAGCTCTGGCTTCAAGTGTTTTCCCAAGACCTACAAATGATTGCCGTTAAACGATATTATTGCCATTATTTGCATGACACCAAATTAACCATTGATGTAATGATAACACATAATAATAATGCATGTATATCCTTTCAAATGGAATAAACTTGTATTTCTTGTGTATTTTAACATTGTAATTGGAATGAAAACGTCTAAATCTCCAAGTTAAATACACAATACAAATAATAACAAGAAAATGTACTTTGTCTGTTGGGAAAATTTTGCACTTGAATAAAAATGACAACCAAAAGTGCAAAACCCAAAACCAGTGAAGTTGCCACGTTGTGTAAATCATAAATAAAAACAGATTATCCTTTTCAACTTATTTTCAATAGAATAGACTGCAAAGACAAGACACTTAACGTTCAAACTGGTAAATGTTGTTATTTTTTGCAAATATTAGCTCGTTCGGAATTTCAAAAAAGCTGGCACAAGTGGCAAAAAAGACTGACAAAGTTGAGGAATGCTCATCACACACTTATTTGGATCATCCCACAGAGTGAATAGGCTAATTGGGAACAGGTGGGTGCCATGAAATGCTCAGTCATTCACAAACAAGGATGGGGCGAGGGTCACCACTTTGTGAACAAATGTGTGAGCAAATTGTCGAACAGTTTAAGAACAACATTTCTCAACGAGCTATTGCAAACGGTCCGCAATATTATCAAAAGAGAATCTGGAGAAATCACTGCACGTAAGTGGCTGTGCCCTTGACCTTTGATCCCTCAAGCGGTACTGCATCAAAATGCGACATCAGTGTGTAAAGGATATGACCACATGGGCTCAGGAACACTTCAGAAACCCACTGTCAGTAACTACAGTTTGTCGCTACATCTGTAAGAGCAAGTTAAAACTCTACTATGCAAAACGAATGCCATTTATCAACAACACCCAGAAATGTCGCCGGCTTCGCTGGGCCCGAGCTCATCTAAGATGGACTGATGCAAAGTGGAAAAGTGTTCTGTGGTCTGATGAGTCCACATTTCAAATTGTTTTTGGAAACTGTGGATGTCATGTCCTCCGGACCAAAGAGGAAAAGAACCATCCGGATTGTTATAGGAACAAAGTTGAAAAGCCAGCATCTGTGATGGTATGGGGGTGTATTAGTGCCCAAGGCATGGGTAACTTACACATCTGTGAAGGCACCATTAATGCTGAAAGCTACATACAGGTTTTGGAGCAACATATGTTGCCATCCAAGCAACGTTATCATGAACGCCCCTGCTTATTTCAGCAAGACAATGCCAAGCCACGTGTTACATCAACGTGACTTTATAGTAAAAGAGTGCGGGTACTAGACTGGCCTGCCTGTAGTGCATTATGAAGCCTAAAATACCACAACAGAGACCCCGGACTGTTGAACAACTTAAGCTGTACATCAAGCAAGAATGGGAAATAATTCCATCTGAAAAAACATGTTTTCAGTTACTTCACCTTTTTTGTTAAGTACATAACTCCACATGTGTTCATTCATAGTTTTGATGCCTTCAGTGACAATCTACAATGTAAATAGTCATGAAAATAAAGAAAACGCATTGAATGAGGAGAAGGTGTGTCCAAACTTTTGGCCTGTACTGTATATTTTTATTTTTTCATGCATTTTAAGTAGGGATGATGTTTAATAAAAAAATGATCGAGTTCGAGTCTATTATCGAATCCTCTTATCGAACCGATTCCTTATCGATTCTCTTATCGAGTCCAGATAGGTTGTTGTATATGGAAAAAAACACACAATATTTGGTTTAACAAAAGCTCACTTTTGTTATATAAGAAAACAATTTAATCTAATAAATAAATAAATATTGACTGTTACCCCCCTAAAAAAATTTAATAAAATAAATAAACAGTGACTGTTGTTACCCAAAGTATATTAAGTGGGATTTTTCAGAAAAACAAATATATACAGTATCACAAAAACAACCTGTCTCTGTGATCACTATAGGTGTATAAATAATAATACAGTGTTAAATAAAATCAGTCCCTTGGGCATAAAACTGGAAATAATAGAGCTCTCCAAAAAGTGCAATTCTGCTGCTATTTGACATAACTGTTTATGATGCTTTGACATTTTTGCACTTTAAAGAAAGAAAATTCTATGAAGAGAAAAGTTGTTTGCAAATGTGGTTACAATGCTAAAAAATGAAAAGTTAAAGCTAAAAAAAGAAATACACTTTATTGAGTTAACATTATTTCTTTATAGGGGGAAAGATGTTACGAGCTAGGGAATATAACAACTACACTACCCATCATGCAACGGGAGTGACGAGCATGCGCGGTAGCCCCGAAAAGTGTTGCATGTCGTCACCCGTGAAAGTAAACGTCAAGAACTCAGCCAACACGCCTCGTCTGCATTATTTATAATTAGACAGAAAACACATATACAGTGTGAAAAACAAAAGTTAAAAAAGGGAGATGTGTATATATATATATGTATGTGCTGCGGTTGCTTTAAGAACGTTGCGCCAGCTGCCGTAAAAGTGTTCTTCATGAGTTTGTACCCTGCTCAAATCTCTCAGTAAAGTTATTCATTGGATTATACCTTTTGTTTTGAACTTTATTACACCTTGGAGCGCTTTTTCCCGTCCATTGTTTTCCTGCTTTCGCTATCTGCGCCTAATGACTGAGCTACGTGACTGATTTATTGTGATGTCACACGAAGCATTTCTGGTCGGGACGGGATTCGTTACGAGGGATTCGAATAAAGAACCAACTCTTTTCTTTACTATAGTGGTCTCGATAACGGGTACCGGTTCTCAAAAAGGGATTCGAGTCTGAGGACTCGGTTATTTTCTTATCGAACAACCGGGAAAACCGGTTTCGAATATCATCCCTAATTGTAAGACATAAATAAATAAATAAAATACATAAAAAGTCTGCTAACAATGTCAATGGGGGCTCTCTAGTCATGAAAAGAAAGAAAATGCATTGAATGAGGAGAAGGTGTGTCCAAACTTTTGGCCTGTACTGTATGTTTTTTTTTTTTCAATGCATTCTGAGTCATAAATAAATACATAAAAAGTCTGCTAACAATGTCAATGAGGGCTCTATTCCGCTCACAAAACCCTCTAAACAACCATCCAAAACCTGCAAACTATAAATACTCTTTACACATTGAATGAGGAGAAGGTGTGTCCAAACTTTTGGCCTGTACTGTATGTGTTCATGTCTTTTCAACTGCTGCCACATAATAATCATGGTGAAGATGGAGCTGTTCCAATAGGTCAGGAGTCTGCAACCCGTCGACCGGCCCTGGAGTTGCATGTGATTTTTCAGCCTCAATTGTTGTGGCCTCCTTCTAAGATCATTTTCTCCACCGGTGCGAGGAAAACGTGCATTTTTGGAAATAGTTGTATAATTTCTGACGGTGAGGCTGTGAATGTGTACAAGCTGGATAAAGGAAGTGTGCCTGTGAGATACATGTGATGTTGGCTTCTTGGGTGTGCAACATGCCAACAAAAGAGAGAGTTTGATATTGCAGTGACAGATTCCTTTGGCTGTAAAATAAAAATCTAAATCAAACTTTTCAAAGTTTATAAGCTGTGTTATGGTTTGCGGCTCCAGACTGTTTTTCTTCAGTTGAAGAGGGGACAAATGGCTCTTTTCATAGTAAAGACTGCAGACCCCTGCAATAGATGGTTTTTGTTTTTTATTACTGGTCGTTCATACTGTTACCAAGAAACACTGCTGCTTCATATCGATAGGAGCCAGTTTATGTCTCTTGGGTATTTATTAAGGATTACCTCCTGATTCCTCCCTGTGAGGTGTTCCAAGAGTGTCTAACCGACAGAGGGCCTGAGGGCAGACCAAGGATAAGCAGAAAGGATTTTGTCTTTGTTGTCATTGCCCCCTGGTTGAACTGAAGAAGGTGAAGAACATAGACGTCTGGGCATCCTCCCATACAATGCAAAGCTCAGTCTGCAATGAGGGTTCCAGTCCAAGTCCAAAAGCAGACCACACACATGCAGGCATGCGAGGACAGACGTCAGAGATTTTAAATACTATACTTTTTCCTCATATATGATCAATCACATACAACAGGAGACATGTATTGTATCTATCTTTTTTTTATTAACCTTGTTTATTTATTTATTCATTTTATTTTTACTCAAATGTTTATTCCATCACTGTGCTTTCTGACTCGTTTTCATTGAGGGCCACACCGCAGTTATGACTGCCCTTAGTACAGTAGATATACAGTACAGGCCAAACGTTTGGACACACCTTCTCATTTCAATGCGTTTTCTTTATTTTCATGACTATTTACATTGTAGATTGTCACTGAAGGCATCACAACTATGACACCTGTGAAGTGAAAACCATTTCAGGTGACTACCTCTTGAAGCTCATCCAGAGAATGCCAAGAGTGTGCAAAGCAGTATTCAAAGCAAAGGGTTGTTATTTTGAAGAAACTAGAATATAAAACATGTTTTCAGTTATTTCACCTATTTTTTGTTAAGTACATAACTCCACATGTGTTCATTCATAGTTTTGATGCCTTCAGTGACAATCTACAATGTAAATAGTCATGAAAATAAAGAAACCGCATTGAATGAGGTGTGTCCAAACTTTTCGCCTGTACTGTATAAATATTATCACACAATTGTCTACGCATTTATTTATATTCCTGCTAACAAACTGATAGATAACTTTGAAATCATAAGACAAGGTGACAAGCAGATATTTCTCTATTTGTTTTTGGTAACATTTTTTTAAAATATCATGTTTCATGATCAGATTATATTAAAGTTTAGAAGAAATGCAATTGCATGCAGTATATTTCTTTCTGTCAAAATTAAAAAACACATTCATTTAGTAGGAAAGACTACCCTATTTTCCGAACTATAAGGCGCACTTAAAGGTCTACTGAAATGCGATTTTCTTAGTTAAACGGGGATAGCAGGTCCATTCTATGTGTCATACTTGATCATTTCGCGATATTGCCATATTTTTGCTGAAAGGATTTAGTAGAGAACATCGACGATAAAGTTCGCAACTTTTGGTCGCTGATAAAAAAGCCTTGCCTGTACCGGAAGTAGCGTGACGTCACAGGTTGTGGAGCTCCTCACATCTGCACATTGTTTACAATCATGGCCACCAGCAGCGAGAGCGATTCGGACCGAGAAAGCAACGATTTCCCCATTAATTTGAGCGAGGATGAAAGATTCGTGGATGAGGAAAGTGAGAGTGAAGGACTAGAGGGCAGTGGAAGCGATTCAGATAGGGAAGATGCTGTGAGAGGCGGGTGGGACCTGATATTCAGCTGGGAATGACTAAAACAGTAAATAAACACAAGACATATATATACTCTATTAGCCACAACACAACCAGGCTTATATTTAATATGCCACAAATTAATCCCGCATAACAAACACCTCCCCCCTCCCGTCCATATAACCCGCCAATACAAATCAAACACCTGCACAACACACTCAATCACACACCTCAAAGTGCCGTTCACCTCCCCAAAGTTCATGCAACACATATATTTCCCCAAAGTCCCCAAAGTTACGTAGGTGACATGCACATAGCGGCACGCACGTACGGGCAAGCGATCAAATGTTTGGAAGCCGCAGCTCATGCGTACTCGCGGTACCGCGTCTGCATATCCAACTCAAAGTCCTCCTGGTAAGAGTCTCTGTTGTCCCAGTTCTCCACAGGCCAATGGTAAAGCTTTACTGTCATCTTTCGGGAATGTAAACAATGAAACACCAGCTATGTGTTTGTGTTGCTGCAGCCGGCCGAAATACACCGCTTCCCACCTACAGCTTTCTTCTATGCTGTCTCCATTGTTCATTGAACAAATTGCAAAAGATTCACCAACACAGATGTCCAGAATACTGTGGAATTTTGCGATGAAAACAGACGACTTAATAGCTGGCCACAATGCTGTCCCAAAATGTCCACTACAATCCGTGACGTCACGCGCAGGCGTCATCATACCGAGACGTTTTCAGCAGGATATTTTGCGCGAAATTTAAAATTGCACTTTAGTAATCTAACCCGGCCGTATTGGCATGTGTTGCAATGTTAAGATTTCATCATTGATATATAAACTAACAGACTGCGTGGTCGGTAGTAGTGGCTTTCAGTAGGCCTTTAAAATCTTTTTTTTCCCTCAAAAATCCGCCATATAACCTGGTGCGCCTAATGTACGGATTAATACTGGTTTTGCTTACCAACCTCGAAGCAATTATATTTGGTACATGGTGTAATGATAATTGTGACCAGTAGATGGCAGTCAAACATAAGAGATACATGTAGACTGCAATAGGATGGCAATATGACTCAAGTAAACAACACCAACATTTTATATGTTCCATTGAAAATATAGAACATTACACACGGCGCTCAAAAATCTTATCAAAATGTTTTAGTCCAACTTTGGTAAGCTATGAAGCCGCACCGCTTGATGGATTGTACTGTGCTTCAACATACGAGTATTATTATGGTGTGTGTATAAGGTAAGACATATTATCTGCCGTTTTGTTTCACAATATTATGCAAAAGCAACCTTTCTTACCTTCTGGTACCTGCTGATCTGTATTTGGGATCTGCATAAATTCTGAAAAATTGTGCGCATCCGCCTTTAGTAGTCGATAAGCTTCTTCTTTTTCTCTATCTTCTTGTTATGGGACATTCCTCCTCCGCTGTTGCCATTTCTGATATAAAGTAGTGTGAAGTTCTTACTTATATCTGTCCCTTCACTTCACTTATTGATGCACATCATTTTTTAGGCTTTTGCGGGCCACATAAAAAGATGTGGCGCACCTGGTCTGGCCCCGGGGGCCTTGAGTTTAACAACCTGTTCTGGAAGGCATTTTTTTTCTTCACAATTTCAATGGCAGCATCTTTCACTTTTCACACAATTTACAGTATGCAGTGATTGTAATATCCCAGTAACGAAGTAACACTTAATGAAAGACAAGAACATTATTGTTCAATATTGTTTAGGAATGCATCTCAAACGTGCCAATCCTTGATTTGTAGCATCAGTCTCCCTATGTTCTCTCTCTTGTCTCACCGTCTTAGGTAAAGGCCTGCATGTTTCTCGCAGTCAGTCCCTTCGTTCGCTGGACAGTCGCAAGCGTGAGGATGTGGACAAGTCCCTCGGTGGACCGCAGAACCCTCAAACAGGTAATGTGCAAAGATTTTTCCTTTGCGGTAGATGTTTTGGTTAATTTATGCTCATCATCACTGTCGGTGTTACATTTCATAACCATCTAGTTGGTCACCAGCTTTGCAACTCGAGAGCTTTAATTCTTGTTTGTGTTAGACCAGGGGTGCCCAAAGTTCTCTAAATTGAATAGATATTCATGCTGACCTCTTTCAAGCTCATATAATCAATAATGGCATGTCTGCAAGGCTAACTAGTTGCCATTTATGGAACATGACAATCTCCAGTACCTTACATATATATGGTGGTGTGGTGCTCACTCATGGTGTTGCTGTATGCTTAAAATTGTTGTTTTTGGTCTACGGCCAATTGCCACATTTTGGGGTTTGACCCATTGGAGTTTGGGCACCCCTCTGTTAGACCTTGCTACAGTATGTGCACTGGGGCACACTAATGGTGGAGCAGGAAATTACTTTTCTCAAACGGTTTACTTTAAGTCCATCCATGCATCCATCCATAAAAGTATCCATCTGGAATATACGCTTTTTACAAGTCTCTTTCCAGTCAGTACACATGGTTGGTACCGAAGTCATGTAGGACATACACACACACACACACAGAACCTCAATAATGTTTAACTTAATTACCGTCTAACATTTGCATTACTTTGGAACATCAAAAGTCAAGTGCCTTTCAGAATAGTTGATAGTGACTGATTTAGAAGTCCACATCTCTATGGTTTCCTATACATACAAGGGGCCTTGTCTACGTTGTAAAATATGTTGCTCCCAATAAAAAAAACAATGCAAACTAGGGCTGCAACAATTCATCCGTAAATACATTATTCGATTAGAACCAAGCTTCGATTTTTATTCGTTTAATGATTAAAACACACAGACATTGTTTCAGCAAGACTGCTCCAATAGAGTGCTAATGAGAGCGCTGCACCTACAGCGACGTACACTACCGTTCAAAAGTTTGGGGTCACATTGAAATGTCCTTATTTTTGAAGGAAAAGCACTGTACTTTTCAATGAAGATAACTTTAAACTAGTCTTAACTTTAAAGAAATACACTCTATACATTGCTAATGTGGTAAATGACTATTCTAGCTGCAAATGTCTGGTTTTTGGTGCAATATCTACATAGGTGTATAGAGGCCCATTTCCAGCAACTATCACTCCAGTGTTCTAATGGTACAATGTGTTTGCTCATTGGCTCAGAAGGCTAATTGATGATTAGAAAACCCTTGTGCAATCATGTTCACACATCTGAAAACAGTTTAGCTTGTTACAGAAGCTACAAAACTGACCTTCTTTTGAGCAGATTGAGTTTCTGGAGCATCACATTTGTGGGGTCAATTAAACGCTCAAAATGGCCAGAAAAAGAGAACTTTCATCTGAAACTCGACAGTCTATTCTTCTTCTTAGAAATGAAGGCTATTCCACAAAATTGTTTGGGTGACCCCAAACTTTTCAATTGTAGTGTAGGTTGCGCTGCTGGTGATGTGGCGGTACCAGCGGAGTGCAGGGAGAGGTAGATCAAAGAATGACAACGACAAGATGGAAAGAGAGCAAAGGGCCCAAAGGAGACGATAGAGAGGTTTTGCGATCATTTCAAAGTGAAAAAGTCAGAAATCGTGGTAAAATGTTTGCACTGTCAAACGAAGCTGCCATTTCACAATAGCACTACAGCAAAGGCTGCATATTTAACTATTTGAAATATATATATATATATATATATATATATATATATATATATATATATATATATATATATATATATATATATATATGTGTTGGATTAATTACTTGTTTGCATAATTAAAATTAGCTTATGAAAAGACACACATATTTTTACACAAATGCAGTTTTACTTGAATGCACGCCATTTATTTGCACAGAACTTGGTAACAGTTTTATCCAAAGTTTTTTCAGACTGTATTTTGGATTTTAATTTGCCAGTAAGCACACCAAGTCTTCTCACTCCTTTTTGTACTGACATATGCATTGATCTGATCACTGACCATTTAGCACTTTCGAGCTTGTACGGTGAAATTATACTCCATGATAATCTAAGTGTGAACATGCTTAATGCAATCATTTTTTATGATTAATTACATGAGTTAACTTGTTAATTTTGACAGCTGTAAAATATATATATATATATATATATATATATATATATATATATATATATATATATATATATATATATATATATATATATATATATATATATATATATATACATATATATATATATGTATATATATATATATATATATATATAAGCGGAAGAAGATGGATGGATGGATGGATGGATGGATGGATATATATATATATATATATATATATATATATATATATATATATATATATATATATATATATATATATATATATATATATATATATATATATATATATATATATATATATCGTATATTACCTAATAAACGCCCTTGTGCAAATAACCGGCCATGTCCTAATAGCCCCCGGGGTCTGACCCCCATTTTGTGAATTAACCGCCTCTTCCTAATAACCGCCTATGTCCAAATAGCCGCCCATGGGCTGTAATTTGCATAATTTAGATTAAAATGCTACTGGGGTTGCGTTTGCTGCAGTATTATTGTTTTGATGGTTTTATAGAGTACTTGGTACCATAATTTTATTTTTCCTGAATGCTGCTTTATTTAAAACTTGGAGTACTGTAGCCTTTATTTTATTTAAGTGACAGTATTATTGTTCTGTTTTGATGGTGGGTTTTATACTTGAGTACTTGGTACCATAATTTTATTTTTCCCGGTAGCCTGCTTTATTTAAAAAGTTTATTTATATTTAGTATTGGTATTCTATTTGACAATTGTTGCACTACTGCCATGTTGAGGCCTTGTTGATCTCTTGTCTTTTGATAGCCTACCTCATGTTGGTCTCTTGTTTTTTTGTTTGTATGTTTACAATAGCTTTTACATTTAAAGTTTTTTGTACGAAAAAAAAATACTGGACAGTAACTATTGTAACCAAATAATGGCCTGGTGCAGGCTGGTGCAAAAATAAATAAAAGCCTTGTGCAAATAACCGCCCATGTCCTAATAGCCGCCCGGAGTAAACGCCCGGGCTACTATTTGGTAATATACGGTATATATATATATATATATATATATATATATATATATATATATATATATATATATATATATATATATATATTAGGGTCGTACAGTATACCGGTATTAGAATAGTACCGCAATATCATATTCGGTACTATACCGCCTCCAAAAAGCACCGGTTCAAAATCTTTTTTTGTTTTTTAAAAATGTATTTCTATAAACTCAGGAAATATGTCCCTGGACACTTGAGGACTTAAATTATGACCAATGTATGATCCTGTAACGACTTTGTATCGGATTGATACCCAAATTTGTGGTATCATCAAAAACTAATGTAAAGCATCCAAACAGAAGAATAAGTGATTATTACATTTTAACAGAAGTGTAGATAGAACATGCTAAAAGAGAAAGTAAGCATATTTTAACAGTAAATGAACAAGTAGATTAATCATTCATTTTCTACCACTTGTCCTTAATAATTTTGACAAAATAATAGAATGGAAATTGACACAATATGTTACTGCATATGTCAGCAGACTAATTAGGAGCCTTTGTTTGCTTACTTACTAATAAAAGACTAGTTGTCTTATATGTTCACTATTTTATTTAAGGACAAACTTGCAATAAGAAACATATGTTTAATGTGCCCTAAGATTTTTTGTTAAAATAAAGCCAATAATGCAACTTTTTGTGGTCCCCTTTATTTAGAAAAGTATCAAAGTACAGAAAAGTATCGAAATACATTTTGGTACCGGTACCAAAGTATTGATACCAGGACAACACTAATATATATATCCATCCATCCATCCATTTTCTACCGCTTGTCCCTTTTGGGGTCGCGGGGGGTCGCTGGAGCCTATCTCAGCTGCATTCGGGCGGAAGGCGGGGTACACCCTGGACAAGTCGCCATCTCATCACAGGGCCAACACAGATAGACAGACAACATTGACACTCACATTCACACACTAGGGCCAATTTAGTGTTGCCAATCAACCTATCCCCAGGTGCATGTCTTTGGAGGTGGGAGGAAGCCCATGCAGTCACGAGGAGAACATGCAAACTCCACACAGAAAGAACCCGAGCCTAAGGTTGAACTCAAGACTACTCAGGACGATATTATCGGCCGATAAATGCTTTAAAATGTAATATCGGAAATTATCGGTATCGTTGTTTTTTTTTATCGGTATTTTTTAAAAATTAAATCAACATAAAAAACACAAGATACACTTACAATTAGTGCACCAACCCAAAAAACCTCCTTCCCTCATTTACGATCATTCACTCTCATTCACACAAAAGGGTTGTTTCTTTGTGTTATTAATATTCTGGTTCCTACATTATATATCAATATGTATCAATACAGTCTGCAAGGGATACAGTCCGTAAGCACACATGATTGTGCATGCTGCTGGTCCACTAATAGTACTAACCTTTAACAGTTAATTTTACTCCATCCATCCATCCATTTTCTACCGCTTATTCCCTTCGGGGTCGCGGGGGGCGCTGGAGCCTATCTCAGCTACAATGGGGCGGAAGGCGGGGTACACCCTGGACAAGTCGCCACCTCATCGCAGTGCAATTTTACTCATTTTCATTAATTACTAGTTTCTATGTAACTGTTTTTATATTGTTTTACTTTCTTTTTTATTCAAGAAAATGTTTTTTATTTATTTATCTTATTTTATTTTATTCATTTTAAAAAGAAGGACCTTATCTTCACCATACCTGGTTGTCCAAATTAAGCATAATAATGTGTTAATTCCACGACTGTATATATCGGTATCGGTATCGGTTGATATCCATCCATCTTCCTCCGCTTATCCGAGGTCGGGTCGCGGGGGCAGCAGCCTAAGCAGGGAAGCCCAGACTTCCCTCTCCCCAGCCACTTCGTCCAGCTCTTCCCGGGGGATCCCGAGGCGTTCCCAGGCCAGCCGGGAGACATAGTCTTCCCAACGTGTCCTGGGTCTTCCCCGTGGCCTCTTACCGGTCGGACGTGCCCTAAACACCTCCCTAGGGAGGCGTTCGGTTGATATCGGTATTGGTAATTAAGGAGTTTGACAATATCGGAATGTTGGATATCGGCAAAAAGCCATTATCGGACATCCCTACTCAGGACCTTCGTATTGTGAGGCAGATGCACTAACCCCTCTTCCACTGTGTTGCATATATATATATATATATATATATATATATATATATATATATATATATATTTATATATATATATATATATATATATATATATATATATATATATATATATATATATATATATATATATATATATATATATATATATATATATATATATATATATATATATATATATATATATTATTAATCCAATTAGTCTCCCTAGAAGATGCATTAAGGCTAGAAAGTGCTTAACATGCGATTACTTAATTATTCAAATACATATTCAATTTATTACTAAAATAATCAGTATCTGCCAGCACCCCCCGCGACCCCATAAGGGATCAGCGGTAGAAAATGGATGGATGGATGCAGCCCTAATGTAAACCTATACACACAAAAAAACTCCTTATCATTGTTTCTCCCTGCTTCTCAATATTCGCTTTGTAAATTCTGGTCAACTCTTGTCTCGACAGTCAAAGCCATTGGCGAGGTGAGAGTCATATACAGGGCCAGTTGCCTTTATCAATGATAAAGAAAGTCATTGGAAAGGATAGACTATCAAAGCCACCCCCATGACAAGTGCAGAGACAAGTTACATCTGCCTTTGTGGAAAGTTTAACTCAATATTGCAATATTTTGAATATAAATATGTAAGTAATCCCCATCCATGTACATTATCTTCAGGGCCCTGCATGGCAACTTGTTTTTATTACAGGGATCACACTGTGGGGTGTTGTTATACCATGGGCCACCTAGAATGCATGTGTTTTGTCCTATAAGATTTCATGTTAACATGCTTTCCTATCTGTGGAATTGGACATTCTGATCTATCTATCAGGTGCATGTTGTAAGAAGGCGCAATGTACCGCAGCACGCCAGACCTTCAGAGGCTACATCCTGCATGCTAATTAGTTATGGCCCCTCTCCTTCCCTCTTCCTCTTTTTTCTACTGTCCCATGCTTTACCCACCCTTCCTCCTCAGTAGACTCAGCCTCAGGTGAGGAGTGGTCAGCATGGAGTGTGTGTTCTGCCACATGTGGAGAGGGCTGGCAGAGTCGCACTCGTTTCTGTGTCTCCTCCTCCTACAGCACCCAGTGTAGTGGGCCCCTGCAAGAGCAGAGGACTTGCAACCCTGCTGTTTGTCCAGGTAAGTTCCCCGTCCCACTCGTCCAGTCCACTCCTTGCGCTTGCCAAGCCCTCTCCTGGACACTCTCACACCCTTTGTAGCCAGCCTCACCCCCTACTAAGAAGTCTATGGCCCACATTTTTGCTATTTTAATTGAGCAATACTCTTGTTTTAAAGACAAAATCAAACCAAATGATCAATTAAAACATTTAAAGGCAAACAACTACAACCATATGGGTCTTGTGGTATGTACATTTAGACTCCAGCTTCTCTATTTGCAGTGGCTGGCGCTTGGGATGAATGGTCTCCTTGGAGTTTATGTTCATCAACCTGTGGTAGAGGTTACAGGTCCCGAACACGGACCTGCACCCCTCCCCAGTTCGGAGGAGATCCCTGTGAGGGTCCAGAGAAACAGACCAAATTCTGTAACATAGCTGTCTGTCCAGGTAAGACACCATCCTCCATGCTGTGTTCAACATGCATTATGGCAGCTGGTGAGTTTACAAGTAAAATTATTTACCTCATCTTTAGGACGAGAAGAGATCAGAAACTGGTTAAAATTACAGAGGAACCTTGGTTTATGAATTTACGAACCCCAAAACCAGTGAAGTTGGCACGTTGTGTAAATAAAAACAGAATACGATGATTTTCAAATCCTTTTCAACCTATTTTCAATTGAATAGACTGCAAAGACAACCGGAAAACTTGGTTATTTTTTGCAAATATTAGCCAAATTGGAATTTGATGCCTGCAACATGTTTCAAGAAAGCTGGCACAAGTGGCAAAAAAGACTGATAAAGTTGAGGAATGCTCATCAAACACTTATTTGGAACATCCCACAGGTGAACAGGCTATTTGGGAACAGGTGGGTGCCATGATTGGGTATAAAAGCAGCTTGCATGAAATGCTCAGTCATTCACAAACAAGGATGGGGCGAGGGTCACCACTTTGTCAACTAATGCGTGAGCAAATTGTTGAACAGTTTAAGAACAACATTTCTCAACGAGCTATTGCAAGGAAATTAGGGATTTCCCCATCTACGGTCCGTAATGTCATCAAAATGTTCAGAGAATCTGGAGAAATCACTGCACGTAAGCGGCTAAGCCCGTGACCATCGGTCCCTCAGGCGGTACTGCATCAAAAAGCGACATCAGTGTGTAAAGGATATCATCACATGGGCTCAGGAACACTTCAGAAAACTGTCAGTAACTACAGTTGGTCGCTACATCTGTAAGTGCAAGTTAAAACTCTACTATGCAAAGCCAAAGCTATTTATCAACAACACCCAGAAACGCCGCCGGCTCCGCTGGGCCCGAGCTCATCTAAGATGGACTGATGCAAAGTGGAAAAGTGTCCTGTGGTCTGACGAGTCCACATTTCAAATTGTTTTTGGAAACTGTGGACGTCGTGTCCTCCGGGCCAAAGAGGAAAAGAACCATCCGGATTGTTATAGGCGCAAAGTTGAAAAGCCAGCATCTGTGATGGTATGGGGGTGTATTAGTGCCCAAGACATGGGTAACTTACACATCTGTGAAGGCACCATTAATGCTGAAAGCTACATACAGGTTTTGGAGCAACATATGTTGCCATCCAAGCAACGTTATGAAGGACGCCCCTGCTTATTTCAGCCAGACAATGCCAAGCCACGTGTTACAACAGCGTGGCCTTGTATTAAAATAATGCAGGTACTAGACTGGCCTGCCTGTAGTCCAGAACTGTCTCCCGTAGAAGATGTGTGGCGCATTATGAAGCCTAAAATACATCAACGGAGACCCCGGACTGTTGAACAACTTAAGCTGTACATCAAGCAAGAATGGGAAAGAATTCCACCAGAGAAGCTTAAAAAATGTGTCTCCTCAGTTCCCAAACGTTTACTGAGTGTTGCTAAAAGGAAAGGCCGTGTAACACAGTGGTAAAAATGCCCTGGTGCCAACTCTTTTGCAATGTGTTGCTGCCATTAAATTCTAAGTTAATGATTATTTGCACACAAAAAATACCTTTCTCAAGTCCAACATTAAATATCTCGTCTTTGCAGTCTATTCAATTGAATATAAGTTGAAAAGGATTTGCAAATCATTGTATTTTGCTTTTATTCACAAATTCCACAACGTGCCAACTTCACTGGTTTTGGGTTTTGTATCTAGTTCTTAAACAGGGTTCGTAAATAGGAAAGTGTATTGAGGCAATGAAAACCTGAATATTGGGTTGCAGCCTCGACAAGTTCATATTTTAGTGAACACAATATAAAAAAAAATGTATGCTATATCAAACAAACAAAGGGGTGATGGATATTCTCGGTTTAAGGTGAACATTTTACTCTATTGCCAAATTTGTCTTATTTTGTCTTATGTGACTTTTTCTTCTTTTCCTGGTAGTGGTCCCAGGCAGCCTCTCAGTACTTTATCATGCTGTGGTTTGTTTTATGTCAACACTTCTGTTATATTTATTTGAATGCCTATGCAGATACCATCCCTTATTTTTCACTGCAAAACAAATCTACCTACGGGTACAAATAAAGTCACCTTGAGCCTTGAGGATGCTCCAATGATTAGGAATAAAACATAAAATCCACTTTACCTTGCTGGTTAATCTTCTTTGCCTGCAGTGTCGACAAAGCTGTGGATACTTATATATATATATGTATATATATATATATATATATATATATATATATATATATATATATATATATATATATATATATATATGCATAAAACATAGCATAAAACAGTCTCATGCTAATGTTAGCATGCTAATATGCTATTATGCAAAAAAGTATATTAGCTGGAAACGTTCTAGTGCTAATGTTAGCATCCTTGTATGCTAACATTAGCATTAGAACGTTTCCAGCTAATATTATACTTTTTTGTCCAATTCCGCAGCCGTACACTTTAGTCTTATACCTTGAAATGTGACACATGTTAACTGTTCGCGTGCTAACGTTAGCATGCTAGCACGCTAAAATCAAACTGCTAACTCTCTTTTTGCAAATTTTACGTTTTTTTTGTCTAATTCCGCAACCCTACACCTTACATCCACACTGCAAAAACTGAAACCTAAGTAAGATAAAATATCTCAAGTAAGGGTGATATTTGATTATTTTCTGTCTGATAAGATAATTCTTCTCACTAAGCAGATTTTATGTTAGAGTGTTTTACTTGTTTTAAGGGTTTTGGTCCTAAATTATATCAGTAAGATATTGATGACCTATATTGAGTAAAACATGCTTGAAACTAGAATATCAACTGTTGCGAAGTTGTGTCATCAACACTCACAAGTATAAAACGACTTTTTTAAAGTAATCATTTCTTACTTCAAGCATGAAATAAAAAATCGTTACTTTGACACAGTTTTGTCTCATAATTAAAACAGATGACAGCCAAATGGACTTTGCTGTTTGATTTTCAATGAAACAATAGAAAAGATGTACTCATATAGTAGTACAGTTGGCACAGTACAGTAAACTGACAATTAATATTTAAACATTTAACATTTCAAACAATTTTGAACAGAAATAGTTCATGCACATTCAGATAAACTCCTCAAAATTACAATAAAAAAAAAATTGGGTCGGGGGCCGGGCTGTAAATATATATATATATATATATATATATATATATATATATATATATATATATATATATATATATATATATATATATATATATATATATATATATATATATTCCTTGTGCACTAATTGGCTGAAAGAGCACGCACTTGGCGCGATGATGTCATGTTATCGATGGGAAAATGCAAGAAATGTAATGCCGAGCGCATATCATTATGTCAAGATAATGGCACTAGCATTTACTTCATTTAAGAATATTTTTCAACATATTGAGAGAAAAAAGGTCTCACATTTGTTTTTTCTATCAAGAAAAGTGCACTTATTATCAGTGAGAAAATACTAATTTAAGGTATTTTGGGGTTCCTTGAGGTTAGCTAATTTTACTTGTTTTTGGAAAGTCTTGACAAGCCACATTTTCTTGTTCTATTGGCAGATAATTTTGCTTAGTTCAAGTAAAATTCCCCTAATTTTTGTATTTTTTTTCTTGTTTTTGAACACTGACTTTTTGCAGTGCATATATCTTGGTATTTGAAACAGGCTAACTGTATGCATGTTTACGTTAGCATAGTTTATAAACTCCCCTGAAGAGCAGGGAAACCTGCGAAACAAGCTTGTAGGGATGAAACAGCCTCCGTGATTTTTCCTGACCTAATATATATAATATATATTTCATCCCGTTCGTTCTTTGTTTGTTTTTTGTCTTGGCAATTTTCAGTGGATGGCGTGTGGAATGAGTGGTCAAGTTGGAGCTCGTGCTCAGCTTCCTGCTCCAATGGGACCACGCAGAGGACAAGGGAATGTAATGGCCCCTCATATGGAGGTTCAGAATGCAAAGGAGAGTGGCTGGAGACTGTCGACTGCTTCCTTGGGGAATGCCCTGGTAGGAGCCATGATGATGAAGACCATGTTTATTGAGTAGTCATTGTTTAATTTGAACGTTGTACAAAATGGTGATGACTCTACACGTCGTTATGCTTGACTCCAGTGTGTGCATCAAACAAGTCCACTCTCGGTGTAACAAATGCTCCTTTCCTTTCAGTGGATGGTAGGTGGCAGCCTTGGTCTCTGTGGTCAAGTTGTTCCAAGACTTGTGGTGGGGGGAGCCAGCAGAGGAGCAGAATATGTTATGGGCCCTTTTTTGGAGGGCAGACTTGTCCTGCAGAAAAGGAAGAGATCCGGCACTGTAATGAAAAAAGATGCCCCGGTAAGTGAAAGGTTGAATGGCATGTACATTCATCATCTCCAACATTACAAAGACTGTCGGAACCAGGCAGCATCTTTCATCTGTACTAATGAAGGCAATTTAAAAGCAGTGTTTTTTTTCTTCTTGACAATATTGCGAGCCCACCACATACACTTCCCTCTCATATGGACTCATCTGTTTTCTTAATAAGAACCCTCATGTCATTTTTCAATTCCAAAAGTACCCAAATTAACCAGCACCTTCCTTCATCTTTCCTTCAGCCTCAGTACATTCTCCCTCACTCAAGTATTTCTACTGCCTTCTCACCTAGACATTACTGAATGTTACTTTATCCTGTCATTTAAAGTGCATCTGGAAAGTATTCACAGCGCTTCACTTTTTCCACATTTTCTTATGTTACAGCCTTAATCCAAAATGGAATAAATCTATTTTTTTGTCCTTAAAATTCTACACACAATACCTCATAATGACAGTGAAATTTTGTTTTTATTATCAAGGAAATAATCACGGGTAGCAGTTGTAAGATAAATGTGGATCAGAATAATTTAAATTTGCAGCAATATTACTTGATTGGTGGATTCTGAAATATAGACTATAATTTATGTATATTTGTTTTCAGTGTAAACATTCCATAGGGTGGTGCAATATCTCAGTCACTATTTAGATATTTCCCTCACCTAAAAATCTTTGTAACAGAAGAGCCTTTTAACAATACAGCAAATAATGTACAAATAACAAGCAAGAATAAAATGTGTGTGAATATATAAAAAGTGTAAATAAAATTAGAATAAAAATTGGAATATAATTAAAATATGACTACAAAAGTTTATTTCACTACCTCGTGTGTGTAAGCTTAAAGTAATTTACATATCCACATCGGAACAATGAATGAGAAAAGTGAAAAATACAGTGGACACAGAAAGTATTCACAGCACTTCACTTTTTCCACATTTTGTTATGTTACAGCCTTATTCCAAAATGGAATAAACCAATTTTTTGGTCCTTAAAATTCTACTCACAATACCTCATAATGACAGTGGAACGTTTTTTTATTACCAAGGAAATAATCACGGGTAGCAGTTGTAAGATCAATGTGGATCAGAATAATTAAAATTTGCACCAATATTACTTGATTGGTGGATTCTGAAATATAGACTATAATTTATGTATACCGGTATTTGTTTTCGGGATGGTTTCCTGTTGGCCCCGCTGTGGACTGGACTCTCGCTGATGTGTTGGATCCACTGTGGACTGGACTTTCACAATGTTATGTCAGACCCACTCGACATCCATTGCTTTCGGTCTCCCCTAGAGGGGGGGGGAGGTTACCCACATATGCGGTCCTCTCCAAGGTTTCTCATAGTCATTCACCGACGTCCCACTGGGGTGAGTTTTCCTTGCCCGTATGTGGGCTCTGTACCGAGGATGTCGTTGTGGCTTGTACAGCCCTTTGAGACACTTGTGATTTAGGGCTATATAAATAAACATTGATTGATTGATTGATTGACAGTGTAAACATTCCATAGGGTGGTGCAATATCTCAGTCACTATTTAGATATTTCCCTCACCTAAAAATCTTTGTAACAGAAGAGCCTTTTAACAATACAGCAAATAATACACAAATAACAAGCAAGAATAAAATGTGTGTGAATATATAAAAAGTGTAAATAAAATTAGAATAAAAATTGGAATATAATTAAAATATGACTACAAAAGTTTATTTCAGTACCTCGTGTGTGTAAGCTTAAAGTAATTTACATATCCACATCGGAACAATGAATGAGAAAAGTGAAAAATACAGTGGAGACAGAAAGTATTCACAGCACTTCACTTTTTCCACATTTTGTTATGTTACAGCCTTATTCCAAAATGGAATAAACCAATTTTTTGGTCCTTAAAATTCTACACACAATACCTCATAATGACAGTGGAAATTTTTTTTATTATCAAGGAAATAATCACGGGTAGCAGTTGTAAGATCAATGTGGATCAGAATAATTTAAATTTGCAACAATATTACTTGATTGGTGGATTCTGAAATATAGACTATAATTTATGTATATTTGTTTTCAGTGTAAACATTCCATAGGGTGGTGCAATATCTCAGTCACTATTTAGATATTTCCCTCACCTAAAAATCTTTGTAACAGAAGAGCCTTTTAACAATACAGCAAATAATACACAAATAACAAGCAAGAATAAAATGTGTGTGAATATATAAAAAGTGTAAATAAAATTAGAATAAAAATTGGAATATAATTAAAATATGACTACAAAAGTTTATTTCACTACCTCGTGTGTGTAAGCTTAAAGTAATTTACATATCCACATCGGAACAATGAATGAGAAAAGTGAAAAATACAGTGGACACAGAAAGTATTCACAGCACTTCACTTTTTCCACATTTTGTTATGTTACAGCCTTATTCCAAAATGGAATACATTGATTTTTTTTGTCCTTAAAATTCTACACACAATACCTCATAATGACAGTGAAATTTTGTTTTTATTATCAAGGAAATAATCACGGGTAGCAGTTGTAAGATCAATGTGGATCAGAATAATTTAAATTTGCAGCAATATTACTTGATTGGTGGATTCTGAAATATAGACTATAATTTATGTATATTTGTTTTCAGTGTAAACATTCCATAGGGTGGTGCAATATCTCAGTCACTATTTAGATATTTCCCTCACCTAAAAATCTTTGTAACAGAAGAGCCTTTTAACAATACAGCAAATAATGTACAAATAACAAGCAAGAATAAAATGTGTGTGAATATATAAAAAGTGTAAATAAAATTAGAATAAAAATTGGAATATAATTAAAATATGACTACAAAAGTTTATTTCACTACCTCGTGTGTGTAAGCTTAAAGTAATTTACATATCCACATCGGAACAATGAATGAGAAAAGTGAAAAATACAGTGGACACAGAAAGTATTCACAGCACTTCACTTTTTCCACATTTTGTTATGTTACAGCCTTATTCCAAAATGGAATAAACCAATTTTTTGGTCCTTAAAATTCTACTCACAATACCTCATAATGACAGTGGAACGTTTTTTTATTACCAAGGAAATAATCACGGGTAGCAGTTGTAAGATCAATGTGGATCAGAATAATTAAAATTTGCACCAATATTACTTGATTGGTGGATTCTGAAATATAGACTATAATTTATGTATACCGGTATTTGTTTTCGGGATGGTTTCCTGTTGGCCCCGCTGTGGACTGGACTCTCGCTGATGTGTTGGATCCACTGTGGACTGGACTTTCACAATGTTATGTCAGACCCACTCGACATCCATTGCTTTCGGTCTCCCCTAGAGGGGGGGGGTTACCCACATATGCGGTCCTCTCCAAGGTTTCTCATAGTCATTCACCGACGTCCCACTGGGGTGAGTTTTTCCTTGCCCGTATGTGGGCTCTGTACCGAGGATGTCGTTGTGGCTTGTACAGCCCTTTTAGACACTTGTGATTTAGGGCTATATAAATAAACATTGATTGATTGATTGATTGACAGTGTAAACATTCCATAGGGTGGTGCAATATCTCAGTCACTATTTAGATATTTCCCTCACCTAAAAATCTTTGTAACAGAAGAGCCTTTTAACAATACAGCAAATAATACACAAATAACAAGCAAGAATAAAATGTGTGTGAATATATAAAAAGTGTAAATAAAATTAGAATAAAAATTGGAATATAATTAAAATATGACTACAAAAGTTTATTTCAGTACCTCGTGTGTGTAAGCTTAAAGTAATTTACATATCCACATCGGAACAATGAATGAGAAAAGTGAAAAATACAGTGGAGACAGAAAGTATTCACAGCACTTCACTTTTTCCACATTTTGTTATGTTACAGCCTTATTCCAAAATGGAATAAACCAATTTTTTGGTCCTTAAAATTCTACACACAATACCTCATAATGACAGTGGAAATTTTTTTTATTATCAAGGAAATAATCACGGGTAGCAGTTGTAAGATCAATGTGGATCAGAATAATTTAAATTTGCAACAATATTACTTGATTGGTGGATTCTGAAATATAGACTATAATTTATGTATATTTGTTTTCAGTGTAAACATTCCATAGGGTGGTGCAATATCTCAGTCACTATTTAGATATTTCCCTCACCTAAAAATCTTTGTAACAGAAGAGCCTTTTAACAATACAGCAAATAATACACAAATAACAAGCAAGAATAAAATGTGTGTGAATATATAAAAAGTGTAAATAAAATTAGAATAAAAATTGGAATATAATTAAAATATGACTATAAAAGTTTATTTCACTACCTCGTGTGTGTAAGCTTAAAGTAATTTACATATCCACATCGGAACAATGAATGAGAAAAGTGAAAAATACAGTGGACACAGAAAGTATTCACAGCACTTCACTTTTTCCACATTTTGTTATGTTACAGCCTTATTCCAAAATGGAATACATTGATTTTTTTTGTCCTTAAAATTCTACACACAATACCTCATAATGACAGTGAAATTTTGTTTTTATTATCAAGGAAATAATCACGGGTAGCAGTTGTAAGATCAATGTGGATCAGAATAATTTAAATTTGCAGCAATATTACTTGATTGGTGGATTCTGAAATATAGACTATAATTTATGTATATTTGTTTTCAGTGTAAACATTCCATAGGGTGGTGCAATATCTCAGTCACTATTTAGATATTTCCCTCACCTAAAAATCTTTGTAACAGAAGAGCCTTTTAACAATACAGCAAATAATACACAAATAACAAGCAACAATAAAATGTGTGTGAATATATAAAAAGTGTAAATAAAATTAGAATAAAAATTGGAATATAATTAAAATATGACTACAAAAGTTTATTTCACTACCTCGTAAGCTTAAAGTAATTTACATATCCACATCGGAACAATGAATGAGAAAAGTGAAAAATACAGTGGACACAAAGTATTCACAGCACTTCACTTTTTCCACATTTTGTTATGTTACAGCCTTATTCCAAAATAGAATAAACCAATTTTTTGGTCCTTAAAATTCTACTCACAATACCTCATAATGACAGTGGAACGTTTTTTTATTACCAAGGAAATAATCACGGGTAGCAGTTGTAAGATAAATGTGGATCAGAGTCATTTAAATTTGCTCCAATATTACTTTATTGGTGGGAATTGTTCTGAAATATAGACTATAATGTTTATTTTTTTGTTGTCATTGTGAACATTCCATAGGGTGGTGCCATATCTCAGTCACTATTTAGAATTTTCCCTCACCTAAAAATCTTTGTAACAGAAGAGCATTTTAACAATACAGCAAATAATACACAAATAATAAGCAAGAATAAAATGTGTGTAAATATATAAAAAGTGTACATAAAATAAGAATACAAATTGGAATATAATTACAATATGACTACAAAAGTTTATTTCACTACCTCGTGTGTGTAAACTTAAAGTAATTTACATATCCACATCGGAACAATGAATGAGAAAAGTGAAAAATACAGTGGACACAGAAAGTATTCACAGCACTTCACTTTTTCCACATTTTGTTTTGTTACAGCCTCATTCCAAAATGGAATAAATCGATTTTTTTGTCCTTAAAATTCTACACACAATACCTCATAATGACAGTGAAACATTTTTTTATTATCAAGGAAATAATCACGGGTAGCCGTTGTAAGATAAATGTGGATCAGAGTCATTTAAATTTGCTCCAATATTACTTTATTGGTGGGAATTGTTCTGAAATATAGACTATAATGTTTATTTTTTTGTTGTCAGTGTAAACATTCCATAGGGCGGTGCCATATCTCAGTCACTATTTAGAATTTTCCCTCACCTAAAAATCTTTGTAACAGAAGAGCATTTTAACAATACAGCAAATAATACACAAATAATAAGCAAGAATAAAATGTATGTAAATATATAAAAAGTGTAGATAAAATTAGAATAAAAATTGGGTTTTCATAAAAATATGACTACAAAAGTGTATTACACTACCTCGTGTGTGTAAGCTTAAAGTAATTTACATATCCGCATCAGAACAATCAACGTTGTGTAAATGGTCAATAAAAACAGAATACAATGATTTGCAAATACTTTTCAACCTATATTCAATTGAATAGACTGCAAAGACAAGATTCTTAACGTTCGAACTGGAAAACTTAATTTTTTTACAAATATTAGCTCATTTGGAATTTGATGCCTGCAACGTGTTCAAAAAAGCTGGCGCAAGTGGCAAAAAAGACTGATAAAGTTGAGGAATGCTCAGTAAACGCTTATTTGGAACATCCCACAGCGTGAACAGGCTAATTGGGAACAGGTGGGTGCCATGATTGGGTATAAAAGCATCTTCCATGAAATGCTCAGTCATTCACAAACAAGGATGGGGCGAGGGTCACCACTTTGTCAACAAATGCGTGAGTAAATTGTCGAACAGTTTAAGAACAACATTTCTCAACGAGCTATTGCAAGTAATTCAGGGATTTCCCCATCTACGCTCCGTAATATCATCAAAAGGTTCAGAGAAAAAAAGTTACAAATGCAGTGGACCTAGAAAGTATTCAGAGCGCTTTACTTTTTCCACATTCTGTTACAGCCTTATTCCAAAATGGAATACATCGATTTTTGTCCTCAAAATTCTACACACAATACCCTATAATGCCAGTGAACATTTTGTTTTAATTGCAAAGTATATGAGTCGTCACAGTCTTTGCTCAATGCTTTGTTGATGCACCTTTGGCAGCAAGTACAGTCTGAAGTCTGTTTGAATACAATGCCACATGCTTGGCCCACCTATCTTGGGTAGTTATGCCCATTCCTCTTTGCAGCACCTCTCAAGCTCTATCAGGTTTGATGAGAAGTTTTAGTTTTCATTCAGGATGTCTCTGTACATACGCTTCTCATCCAACCTGCATCAAGTATTGAGCAAATGCTGTGATTACTTATGTACCGTATTTTTCAGACTATAAGGCGCACTTAAAATCCTTTCATTTTCTCAAACTCGACAGTGCGTCTTATTACCCGGTGCGCCTAATGTACGGAATGATTCTGGTTGTGCTTACCGACCCTGAATCAATGTTATTTGGTACATGGTGTAATGATAAGTGTGACCAGTAGATGGCAGTCACACATAAGAGATACGTGTAGACTGCAATATGACGCCAGTAAACAACACCAAAACTTTAAATGTTCCATTGAAAATAAAGAACATTACACACGGCACTCAAAAATATGTCAAAATGTTTTAGTACGACTTTGAAGCCGCGCCGCCTGATGGATTGTCAGCCATTACGGCTACCGTAGTCAGAGATACAAGTATTACTATGGTGTGTGTGTATAAGGACCGCAAAATGGCACGCATTAGCAGACATACTATCTGGCGTTTTATTTCACAATATTTTGCAATACCAACTTTTCTTCCCCTCTAGTACCTGCTGATCTGTATTTGAGATCTGCATAAGTCCTGAAAATTTGCGTATGTTCGCCACTGTAGTCCGTGCCGATGCTGTAGTCGATAAGCTTTTTCTTTTTCTCTATCTTCTTGTTATGGGACATTCATCCTCTGCTGTTGCTATTTCTAATATAAAGTAGTGTAAAGTTCTTAATTATATTTCCCAAAATGGAAGCCCTAAAAACATAGTGAGTTTAGATAATTCACCCACAGAACTCTAGTTATAAGAGTGTTCCGGTCGGACGGCTTTTCACCATTGTTGTTGCACTCGGATGAGAAGATGCTGCTCCGTTGTTGATTTAAGTAAAGTCTGAATGTCATTAAAACAGTTAGCGCCATCTTTTGACACTTCTTCCACTCCCGTCCTTGCACGCTACACCGCTACAACAAAGATGACGGGGAGAAGACACTGTCGAAGGTGAGCTACGTAAATAAGACCGCCCATAAAACAGTGCATCGTGAAGAGACTGTCAGAAAGCGACTTGAAGATGATCTGTAAAACATCATCTATGCAACATTTTGACCAAAGAACCACCATTACATGTTATGTAGACCAGTGGTCCCCAACCTTTTTGTAGCTGCGGACCGGTCAACGCTTGAAAATTTGTCCCACGGACCGGGGGACAAATTTTATTTTTTATTTTTGTCATAAAGAAATACAATAATTTGTGCTTACGGACTGTATCCCTGCAAACTGTATTGATCTATATTGATAAATAATGTATATATTGTGTTTTTTATGTTGATTTAATTTAAAAAAAAAAAATATATATATATATATATATATATATATATATATATATATATATATATATATATATATATATATATATATATATATATATATTTTTTTTTTTTTTTTTTCTTGTGCGGCCCGGCACCAATCGGTCCGGCCCGGTGGTTGGGGACCACTGATGTAGACCACAAGGAAGTGTTTTCCATTTAGAAAAAAAAAAAAAAAAGACTTTAATGCGCCTTATAATTCGGTGCGCCCTATTTTTAATAGATTTGCAAAAATTAAAAAAAATACAATATTTTCACATTGTCATTATGGGGTATTGTCTGTCTAATTTTGAGGACAAAAATGAACTTATTCCATTTTGTGTTTTTTATTTTGTATTTTATTTTTTTTAAATTTATTTAGTTATTTATTTTTGTCATAAAAAAATACAATCGTGTGCTTACAGACTGTATCCTTGCAGGCTGTATTGATCTATATTGATATATATTGTAGGAACCAGAAATATTAAAAAAAATATATATATATATATATATATTTTTTTTTTTTCTTGTGCGGCCCGGTACCAATCGATCCACAGACCGGTACCGGGCCGCAGCCCGGTGGTTGGGGACCACTGCTGTAACATGACAAAATGTGGAATACTTTCCGGATGCACTGTAGATCCCCTCCGTCTGCTTTGGTTAAAGCCTGCCTCCCCTCACTGATCCACCTTATGACTGACATCATTCATCTCTTACCACTGGCATTGTTGCCTCAGCTTTTAAAACAGCAGCCATTACTCCAATTCTGGAAAAAAAAGGGAAAAAAACATTGTGTCCTTTTTAAAAATCCTTGAAAAAACTGTCACCTCCCAACTTCACTCCCACCTATGGTTCAATAACTTATACGAACAATTCCAGTCTGGTTGCCGCTCTCTCCACAACACTGAAACAGCACTTTTGAAAATGGCTAACAATCTCCTCCTGGCAGCAGATTGTGGTCTTCTCACTGTCCTCATCCTTCTAGAATTTACTGCAGCCTTTGACACTATTTCACACACTCAATAAATAGCACAGTATTGGCATCACACACCCAGCCTTCACTGGTTCAGATCACATCTCTCCGACCACACTCAGTTTGTTCAACTCAGGTCGTCCGAATCCCCTCCGGTGTGCCCAGGGCTTTGTCCTGGGGCCCCTGCTTTTCATCATCTATGTTTTACCTCTTGGCAATATTTTCTGTAATTCAATCAATCAGTGTTTACTTATATAGCCCTAAATCACCAGTGTCTCAAAGGGCTGCACAAGCCACAAGCTCAGATCCCACATCACTCCGTCTAAAATACGTTTTCGCTGTTCTGCGGATGACACCCAGATCTACCGCTCGAGTCTCTGCAAAACCCACCACTCCTCTTCCACCCTCTCTACTTTCCTGAACGCCTCACTGAACTCAAGCAGTGGTTCTCATCCAATTGTCTCCAACTCAACAATAATTAAACCGAAGACCTACTTTGTAGATACCAAGTCCACTCCAGCCAAAATCGACAGTTTGTCCATTGCACTTGACAATTCCTCCCTCTCACCCGCTCCCTAAATGAAAAGTCTGGGTGTCATCCTCAAGCAGCTCACTCTCTTTTTAACCCCATGGGCGGCATGGCCAGCAACTTGAGGGTTCCTGGTTCGAATCCAGCGTCCGCCATCCTAGTCGTGGCCGGTGTGTCCTTGGGCAAGACACCCACTTTGCTCCTAATGGCAGCAGCTTCCGTCATTAGTGCATGTGTCAGTGGGTAAATGTAATGTATGATGCATGTAAATCAGACCTGGGCAAATTAAGGCCCGGGGGCTGCATGCGGCCCGTTAATCTTTTCAATCTGGCCCGCCGGACTTTCCCCCAAATTTTTTTTAGATCTTGTTGCGTCTGCCCAGTATTCCCTTTCAGAGAATTAAAGTCACTGGTCAATCCCAAGTTCTTTCGATGACATATATGCTGAGTAAGAAGGACCATCAAGACAGAATAGGAATATTATCAAGTTTTACTGAAGCTTCAGGAGGCCAGCCCAGACCAATACATTCATACCGGCTTCTCGAATTGGTCTAACATTCAAACGGAAAAAAAACTACTTCTTGAAAAGGAAAGCAGTCCCCCCCCCCCCCCCCCCCAAAAAAAAAATGAATGCCTCTCCCTTCTCCAACACTGATAAGGCAAGGAGGGTGATGTATCCTCTTCACATTCCAATGTCTAAAACACTAAACAGACCTCTGTAGACAAAGAGAAACTGGTATACAGAGTATACAATGGAAAAGTACTAGCTGATCCAAACATGACTATGAATAAAAAAGGAACTCTTAAACATATATGCATTCTCCACAGTCTTTAAGATGGAAACTGTAGCTGCCATTATGATGTGCAGTGATGTTTTCAAATGACCGTAAGTCTTGAACTATACAAAGTATTTCAATGGTTGGAATCTGCGCTTTTGCATGATATACTAGTTACTATGGTAATCTAATTAGTTACTATGGTAACCTACGTCACAGCAGCTCAGACGAGACACCAAGCAGTGTGGGTGTGGTTTGTTTCCCCAGAGTGTTTCCTGAGCGGCCAGCCTGAAATGCGGGTGTCAGGGACAGACGCGGAAGGAGATTTTTACAAGAAAGTTGTAAAGCTTAGTGATATATCAGATTGTAGATGGTTTTTTTTTTTTACCCTTCACGTTCATATTTCGCATTTTTGTTGTGTATCGCTTGAATAAATAATGTCGATTGAGAGGGGGTGTGACATTCATATTTTGTTAATATTCAGTGTTTTATCGGTCATAGTTAATATTGTAAATCCTACATTATTGTCATGTACTTTCTGGGTGTCTCATTCAGTTAAAAAAATTAAAATTACATCCCGTTTTTCAGGCGGTCTGTCATAACGTTTTTAGCATTCATCCATTCATCTATTTTCTACCGCTTGTCCCTAATGGGGTCGCGGGGGGTGCTGGAGCCTATCCCAGCTGCACATGGGCGGAAGGCAGGGTACACCCTGAATCAGACATTATTGTGAGTTTTTGTATTAGTGTTCCTAAAAATAAATATATCGGCCCCCAGACACATTTTTTTCTCTAAATTTGGCCCCCCGAGTCAAAATAATTGCCCAGGCCTGATGTCAATAATGCTTTGGGTATAGTAAAGCGCTATATAAATACAGAACATTTACCATTTCACACTACTTTCATCTACGTAACATTAATTTGAAATGTGGAAAATAAAATGACTGATTGATTCAAATTTTGGTGTGACTAGAACCTCATGAAATATGTGGCGAGGACAACTTTTCCAACGTTGTTTGGAAGATGACTCCTGCCGGTGATACAGCAGCAGTGCGATGTCCTCCCAACGCAATGGGTCAGTCTCCATGAAGAAAGTGGTAGTTAGGTAGCGAGGTGATATGGGTATGTACATAACCTAAGTTGTTTGTGTGTAATTACAGGGCTTATTCTCCGTCGCTGCACCCTTGATGAGGATGGCATTGCATACTGGGAGAATCCTACCTATATGAAGTGCATTTCCAATGATTACCGCAGCATACAGACTTTGGTACGTGTCATGTTTTGTCTTTTTTTTATTTCAAAGCAGTTGAAGCCCCGTTAGAAAGCATATACACTATATTGCCAAAAGTATTTGGCCACCTGCCTTTACTCACGTATGAACTTGAAGTGCCATCCCATAGAATTGTCCAAAATGTTTTGGTATCCTGGAGCATTCAAAATTCCTTTCCCTGGAACTAAGGGGCCAAGCGTAACTCCTGAAAAACCAACCCCACACCATAATTCCTCCTCCACCAAATTTCACACTCGGCACAATGCAGTCCGAAATGTAGCGTTCTCCTGGCAACCTCCAACGGGCTTTACACCACTGCATCCCACGCTTGGCATTGGACTTGGCGATGTATGGCTTAGATGCAGTTGCTCGGCCATGGAAACCCATTCCATTACGCTCTCTGCGTACTGTACGTGGGCTAATTGGAAGGTCACAAGAAGTTTGAAGCTCTGTCGCAACTGACTGTGCAGAAAGTCTTTGCACTATGCGCTTCAGCATCCGCTGACCCCTCTCTGTCAGTTTACGTGGCCTACCACTTGGTGGCTGAGTTGCTGTTGTTCCCAAACTCTTCACTTTTCTTATAATAAAGTTGACTTTGGAATATTTAGGAGTAATTTCACGACTGGATTTGTTGCACAGGTAGCATCCTTTGACAGTTCCACGCTGGAAATCACTGAGAGCGGCCCATTCTTTCACAAATGTTTGTAGAAACAGTCTCCATGCCTGAGTGCTTGATTTTATACACATTTTGATATATATTGTAGGAACCAGAAATATAAAAATAAAAATAAAAAAATAAAAAATAAAAATAAAATATAAATATATATATATATATATATATATATATATTTTATATATGTACATTTTATAGTGATTAGGACACCTGATTCTCATCATTTGGATGGGTGGCCAAATACTTTTGGCAATATATTGTAATTGTAACTGAACCGTGGCCGAATTGCCTTCGTACTCATTCCACCTGACAGAAGGTGGCATCTGTAGAATTAAAAGGGTCGTATCATCCACCACAAACTATAAAACCAGTTTTACAGGTGAAACTCCAAACATTTGATAATTGTGCAAAAGAAGAAGAAGCAGCTCTTTATTGTCATTGCACAAGTACAACATTTCCTTTTTTTAGCACAATCCCGTTCAAGAGCAGACATGCATTGTACAGGGAAAACGGAACAGGAACGCTGATGGGTCGCCACTTACGGCGCCCCGTAAAAGGTGGGGAAATAGGTGGATGCTGGTAGTAGGGGGGATGAGTAAAAAAAAAGTCGATCTCAGACTGGGCTCCTATGGGGGAAGGCCCAGTCATATCAGCAATTTAACTTCAAATGTGAAACTAATATGTTATATGAACTCATGAGATATGACAAACCATTATTTATTATTATTTTCATGTATATGGCTTACAGTTAGGGATGTCCGATAATGGCTTTTTGCCGATATCCGATATGCCGATATTGTCCAACTCTTTAATTACCGATACCGTTATCAACCGATACCGATATCAACCGATATATACAGTCGTGGAATTAACACATTATTATGCCTAATTTGGACAACCAGGTATGGTGAAGATAAGGTACTTTTAAAAAAAATGAATCAAATAGAATAAGATAAATACATTAAAAACATTTTCTTGAATAAAAAAGAAAGTAAAACAATATAAAAACAGTTACATAGAAACTAGTAATTAATGAAACATTTGTAAAATTAACTGTTAAAGGTTAGTATTATTAGTGGACCAGCAGCACGCACAATCATGTGTGCTTACGGACTGTATCCCTTGCAGACTGTATTGATATATATTGATATATAATGTAGGAACCAGAATATTAATAACAGAAAGAAACAACCCTTTTGTGTGAATGAGTGTGAATGGGGGAGGGAGGTTTTTTGGGTTGGTGCACTAATTGTAAGTGTATCTTGTGTTTTTTATGAGGATTTAATAAAAAAACCAACAAAAAAAAAACCCGATACTGATAAGAAAAAAACGATACCGATCATTTCCGATATTACATTTTAACGCATTTATCGGCCGATAATATCAGCAGACCGATATTATCGGACATCTCTACTTACAGTTTTTGAAAACCCATCACATCCCTTAGGGGTGATGGACGTATGGGCAGCGCCTGAAGAGCTGCAGCCCGTCACCGTAGCCCCCACTCCCTCCCCTCTGTTGCAAGTCTCGAGATGTATGTTGTAATATGTATATGTGCTTTGCTATGGAGGTTTTTTCCCACTCCAGAATGGGCCCCTTAGGAGTCCAGTCTAAATTGTATTATTTTACTCATCCTCCCCCAGCGTTGACCTTTTTCCCATCTTTTACGGGGCGCCTTGTGGCGACCCATCCGCGTTCCTGTTCTCTAACACTGTACACTGTGTGTTTGTCTAATCTTGAACGGGTTTGTGCTTAAAATCTAATTTCCCTTTGGGGAGTAATAAAGTACTATCTAATCTAATTTTCCGAGATTTTCAATTTGAGGTTTCCATAAGCTGTAAGCCATAATCATTAAAATTATATCAAACGAAGGTTTGAAATATCTTGAGTTGCATATGATGAGCATACAGTACAGGCCAAAAGTTTGGACACACCTCCTCATTCAATGTGTTTTCTTTATTTACATTGTAGATGGTCACTGAAGGCATCACAACTATGAATGAACACATGTGGAGTTATGTACTTAACAAAAAAAAGGTGAAATAACTGAAACTATGTTTTATATTCTAGTTTCTTCAAAATAGCCACGCTTAGCTCTGATTACTGCTTTGCACACTCTTGGCATTCTCTTGAGGAGCTTCAAGCACACCAGTGAAGTGATAACCATTTCAGGTGACTACCTCTTGAAGCTCATCGAGAGAATGCCAAGAGTGTGCAAATCAGTAATCAGAGCAAATGGTGGCTATTTTGAAGAAACTAGAATATAAGACATGTTTTCAGTTATTTCACCTTTTTTTGTGAAGTACATAACTCCACATGTGTTCATTCATAGTTGTGATGCCTTCAGTGACAATCTACAATGTAAATAGTCATGAAAATAAAGAAAATACATTGAATGAGGAGAAGGTGTGTCCAAACTTTTGGCCTATATGCCTTACAGTTTTTGAAAACCCCACATTTTCCAAGATTTTCAAAGCTGTAAGCCATATTCATTAAAATTATATCAAAAGAAAGTATGAAAAATCCCAAGTTGCATATGATGAGCATATGTCATATATTAGTTACACCTTTTAAATCAAATTTCTGGAATATACAAACCTTTGCACATTTTTTCAAATTTTTGGGAGTTTTACCTGTAGTTGCGATTAGTGGAAACCTGCTCACTGGCCTAGTGGTTAGAGTGTCCGCCCTTAGATCGGTAGGTCGTGAGTTCAAACCCCGGCCGAGTCATACCAAAGACTATAAAAATGGGACCCATTACCTCCCTGCTTGACACACAGCATCAAGGGTTGGAATTGGGGGTTAAATCATCAAAATGATTCCCGGGCGCGGCCACCGCTGCTGCTCACTGCTCCCCTCACCTCCCAGGGGGTGGAACAAGGGGATGGGTCAAATGCAGAGGACACATTTCACCACACCTAGTGTGTGTGTGACAGTCATTGGTACTTTAACAAAGACTATAAAAATGGGACCCAAGGGTTGGAATTGGGGGTTAAATCACCAAAATGATTCCCGAGCGTGTCCACCGCTGTTGCTCACTGCTTCCCTCACCTCCCAGGGGGTGGAACAAGGGGATGGGTCAAATGCAGAGGGTAATTTCACCACACCGAGTGTGTGTGTGACAATCATTGGTACTTTAACTTTAGTTTTCCATGCCGACCAGACATGTGTTCCACTTGCTCCCTCCTGCTCAGTCAGACGTCCGTTTAGAAATAGCTCATAATTAAGCATGAGTGTACTTTCCAAAGGCTGTGCACGCACACGTATGCATTAGCATCAAATTGCGTCAGTTACATGAATTTATTTACAATTATAAAACAAGTGGTCACATGTTTTTTTTTTTATTCCAGTCAAGTTCACCCTACTACAGCAAAACCGACCATAAAATAGGTCAGAACAAATTGTGGTCGCTAACTTTGAAACTTTCCCGATCAAATGATGGCCGTGCAGCCAATTTGCATTGTTATTTTCTGCAAGGTGCGCGGCCTCCCGAAATTGGTTGGTGTGACACATGTCTAAACCCAGTGATTTGTTTGATTGTGCAAGTACTTGCAGCTGGTGCAGAGCACTTGAACCCTGATGGTATTTACACATGAGGTGACAGTAGTACAGTGCGGTAATATACAGCTTAATTAGGAGCTAATTGCACGCCTGTGCAAATTGACATGTACTGCATAGGCCGCTGTTTGTGCTTTGTACCTGTTATCCACTGACATTCTTTTTTTAATAGAATGAGCTAAAAAAAAAAAAAAGATTCCTGATTCTCCGATTTGAACACAAATGGAAAATAAAATACATTTAAAGGCCTACTGAAATGAATTTTTTTTATTTAAACGGGGATAGCAGATCCATTCTATGTGTCATACTTGATCATTTCGCGATATTGCCATATTTTTGCTGAAAGGATTTAGTAGAGAACAACGACGATAAAGTTCGCAACTTTTGGTCTCTGATAAAAAAAAGCCTTGCTCCTACCGGAAGTAGCGTGACGTAGTCAGTTGATCGCCTCCTCATATTTTCCTATTGTTTTCAACGCAGCTAGAGCGATTCGGACCGAGAAAGCGACGATTACCCCTTTAATTTGAGCGAGGATGAAAGATTTGTGGATGAGGAACGTTAGAGTGACGGACTAGAATGCAGTGCAAGACATATCTTTTTTCGCTCTGACCGTAACTTAAGTACAAGCTGGCTCATTGGATTCCACACTCTCTCCTTTTTCCATTGTGGATCACGGATTTGTATTTTAAACCACCTCGGATACTATATCTTCTTGAAAATGAGAGTCGAGAACGCGAATCGGACATTCACAGTGACTTTTATCTCCACGACAATACATCGACGAAACACTTTAGCTACGGAGCTAACGTGATAGCATCGTGCTTAACTGCATATAGAAACAAAATAAATAAATCCCTGACTGGAAGGATAGACAGAAGATCAACAATACTATTAAACCAGGGACATGTAAATACACGGTTAATGCTTTCCAGCTTGGCGAAGCTTAAAAATGCTGTTGCTAACGACGCCATTGAAGCTAACTTAGTGTAACGGGACCTTACAGAGCTGTGCTAAAAACATTAGCGCTCCACCTACGCCAACCAGCCCTCATCTGCTCATCAACACCCGTGCTCACCTGCGTTCCAGCGATCGACGGAAGGACGACGGACTTCACCACGATCATCCGTGCGGTCGGTGGCTAGCGTCGGCAAGCGCGTCTGCTATCCGAGTCGAAGTCTTCCTGGTTGTGTTGCTGTAGTCCGCCGCTAATACACCGATCCCACCTACAACTTTCTTCTTTGCAGTCTCCATTGTTCATTAAACAAATTACAAAAGATTCACCAACACAGATGTCCAGAATACTGTGGAATTATGAGATGAAAACAGAGCTATTTTGTATTGGATTCAATGGGGTACCGATACTTCTGTTTCACTGGCTACGTCACGCGCATACTTCATCATCCAAAGGCGTTTTCAACCGGAAGTTTAGCGGGAAATTTAAAATTGCACTTTATAAGTTAACCCAGCCGTTTTGGCATGTGTTGCAATGTTAAGATTTCATCATTGATATATAAACTATCAGACTGCGTGGTCGGTAGTAGTGGCTTTCAGTAGGCCTTTAAACTAACAAACAGGGATTCAACTGATTATTGTGATTGTGAATGTTATTGTGTACACTATTACCTAAAATGTGTGTGTGGTGTTGATGAACTCTCTCTGTTAGACACGAGATCATTTGTCCAAAGCACAGCGAGGCCTGGTGGGAGACGGCGTCTCGGAAGTGATGACGAAACTGAGGGTGACTTCCAGCGATGGCACTAGCTACAGCGGCGATTTGCTGGCCATTATAGACGTGCTGAAGAACATGACTGAAATCTTCAGGAGGGCGTACTACAGTCCCAGCAGTGCTGACATGAGGGTGAATTATTTTTTTGTTAACTAGTTCATCCATCTATTCATTTTCTACCGCTTGTCCCTTTTGGAGTCGCGGGGGGTTCTGCAGCCTATCCCAGCTGCATTCTGGCGGAAGGCGGGGTACACCCCGGACAAGTCGCCACCTCATCACAGGGCCAACACAGATAGACAACATTCACACTTTAACTAGTTCAGTAACACAGACATATCGATCCACTTTTATTGTATTAATTTATTTCATTGTTTTTCATTTTTAATTATTTGATTATTTGTTTTGCACCACACACATTTTTACATTTAAATACAATAAGAGGAAAAAGAAAATCCAACTTTCTGTAGATAAGCAGATTATCAGTAAAGCCTCGTAATCTCAGAAAGCATCAACTAACGTCCGTGTACCTTCCGTTTATTCTATTTCCAATTCTGAAACGCAAATCAAAAAACCAAAATAGGGCCGTTTTTCGCTTTTTATTATATATGGCAGATTTTCTAAAATATTGCCATAGAATTTGATTTTGTGCTGTTTTCCTTTTATGGATTTTATTTTTCCAGATAAACACAAAAATCTAATATATATTCATCCAAAATACAAACATGCATGGTTATCTGTGTGACGACAAATTGAACCGGAAGCAGTATTTTAGCTTTTCCTTTGCGTTTAGCATGTTTTTAGCATAACGCTAACACCTTTGGTCCGTGTACCTTCTGTCCATTCTATTTCGAATTCTTAAATGCAAATCAAAAAACAAATTTCGGGCCATTTTTTCTATTTTCATTTCTGAAAACAAAAGTTGGACAACTATTTAATGAGACTTTTTTAAAATGGCAATAGGACTCCTGCTGAACAAAGATGTTAGCGTTATGCTAAAAACATGGTAATCGCAAAGGAAAAGCTAAAATACTGCTTCCGGTTCAATTTGTCATCACACAGAGAAACACACATTTTTTGCATTTTGGATAAACATGAATTAGATTTTTGTGTTTATCTGGAAAAATAAAAATATTTTAATGAAAATTAACCCTTTTTTGTTTGTTTTAAAATCTGCCATGCATATTAAAAATCGAAAAACGGCCCTAACTTTGTTTTTTGATTTGCGTTTCAGAATTGGAAATTAACCGTTCATTCTATTTCCAATTCTGAAACGCAAATCAAAAAAACAAATTAGGGCCGCTTATTCGATTTTTATTATACATGGCAGATTTTAAAACAAACAAAAAAGAGTTGATTTTCAATAAAATATCGCCATAAAATTGGATTTTGTGCTGTTTTCCTTTTATGGATTTTATTTTTCCAGATAAACACAAAAATCGAATATATATTCATCCAAAATACAAACATGCTTGGTTATCTGTGTGACGACAAATTGAACCGGAAGCAGTGTTTTAGCTTTTCCTTTGCGTTTAGCATGTTTTTAGCATAACGCTAACACCTTTGGTCCGTGTACCTTCTGTCCATTCTATTTCAAATTCTTAAATGCAAATCAAAAAACACATTTCGGGCCATTTTTTCAGTTTTCATTTCTGAAACAAAAGTTGGACAACTATTTAATGACACTTTTTTGAAACGACAATAGGACTCCTGCTGAACAAAGATGTTAGCGTTATGCTAAAAACATGCTAATCGCAAAGGAAAAGCTAAAATACTGCTTCCGGTTCAATTTGTCATCACACCGAGAAACACGCATTTTTTGCATTTTGGATAAACAGGAATTAGATTTTTGTGTTTATCTGGAAAAATAAAAATATTTTAATGAAAATTAACCCTTTTTTGTTTGTTTTAAAATCTGCCATGCATAGTAAAAATCGAAAAACGGGCGTAACTTTATTTTTTGATTTGCGTTTCAGAATTGGAAATTAACCGTTCATTCTATTTCCAATTCTGAAACGCAAATCAAAAAAACAAATTAGGGCCGCTTATTCGATTTTTATTATATATGGCAGATTTTAAAACAAACAAAAAAGAGTTGATTTTCAATAAAATATCGCCATAAAATTGGATTTTGTGCTGTTTTCCTTTTATGGATTTTATTTTTCCAGATAAACACAAAAATCGAATATATGTTCATCCAAAATACATACATGCATGGTTATCTGTGTGACGACAAATTGAACCGGAAGCAGTATTTTAGCTTTTCCTTTGCGTTTAGCATTTTTTTAGCATAACGCTAACACCTTTGGTCCGTGTACCTTCTGTCCATTCTATTTCGAATTCTTAAATGCAAATCAAAAAACACATTTCGGGCCATTTTTTCAGTTTTCATTTCTGAAACAAAAGTTGGACAACTATTTAATGACACTTTTTTGAAACGACAATAGGACTCCTGCTGAACAAAGATGTTAGCGTTATGCTAAAAACATGCTAATCGCAAAGGAAAAGCTAAAATACTGCTTCCGGTTCAATTTGTCATCACACCGAGAAACACGCATTTTTTGCATTTTGGATAAACATGCCTCAGAAACCTCATGGTTGTGTTTGATCAGTCCATGTCTTTGGAGGGTCGCTGTCGTCAACTGACCAAAAACTGTTTTTATCATCTCAGAAATATTTCTAAAGTGAGAAATTTGCAGTCAAAATCGGATCTCGAAATGATCATTCATGCGTTCATTTCATCTCGTATTGACTATTGCAATTCTCTCTTCACTTTTTTCAACAAGTCAACGCAAAAGAGACTTCAGACGGTACAAAATGCGGCTGCCAGACTTTTGACCGGTGCACCCAGAACAGCCCATATTACCCCCATTTTATCCAGTCTTTATTGGCTTCCAGTTAAATTCCGCATTGGGTTTAATATTTTAGCCCTGACATTCCGTGCGTTGCATGTTGGGGCCCCTCAGTACATCACTGACTTGTTATGCCCCTACTCTTCAGGTCGCAGCCTCCGGTCTTCAGGCCAGGGTCTTCTTAAGATCCCCAAAACTCATTTTAAAACCTGCGGAGACCTGGCATTCCAGGCTATAGCTCCCAGACTCTGGAACAACTTGCGTTCCGTGATCTCGTCTGTGTTGACACTTTTAAGAAACATTTGAAAACTTCTCTTTTCAGTAAAGCTTTTAGTTAATGCACCTTTTAACTATCATTTTTAATCCACTTTGTATCCTTTTTATGATGTTGCCCCTGTTGTTTTAAATTGAATTGTTGTTTGTTGCGCTTTGTGATTTTATCTGTGAAAAGTGCTTTGTAAATACAATGTACTTCCTTACTTACTAAAAAGCATGTTTCTCCAACGTTAGGTTTGAGTTGCTCAACGTCAGGACCTAATTTATCAAGTTCTCAACATTTAGTATTTCAAAATGTTTACTGACATTTCCTATATTGCTCTTTTCCTATTGCCAAACGGGAAAACAAAAACGATGAGACCTGTTCTTCCCTTCTCCAGAACTTTGTGCAGTCAGTCAGCAATCTGCTGATGGAAGAGAACAGGGAACGATGGGAAGAAGCACAACTGGTAAGCATAATCTTTTATAAATCGCATTTACGTCTTCTCCATATCTCTACTTATACGATTTATGTGAAGCATGGAAGGGTGCTAAATAGTACTTTGCATATTAATAACGGCAGCGCTGCAGAACTGGTTGGTTTGACAGTCTGACAAACACCTGTATGTTTTCCGACTGAGAGGCGTGGAACAGAAATAGCTACAGCTGATGAGTTAAAGCAAACACCCACTCGTCATTCTGCTGCACTCCTCAACTTGTGCATTCTCTCCAAACTCACGTCTACAGAGGGACTTTGCATAACGGGGATGATTCAGGACACGCCTGAGCTGGAAAGACTTTCTCAGAAAGGGTTTAGGTCTACTCTTAAATATCCAGTATAAGCCTGGAAAATGGTTCTACAAATTCCACAGGAGAGGAGCGCCATTGTTAAAGGCCCATTCTTCTTTCGAGTAGCTCAGTGCGATGGTTCGGGATTTATACACCGAATCCAACCCCTTTTTTTTTGTATTGGACATTGTGTTCTCACAGCTGGGGCCAAACGTCAAAGAGCTGTTCCGCCTGATTGAGGACTTTGTGGATGTCATCGGCCTGAGAATGAAAGACTTTCAAGACATGTATGAAGTGACTGATAACCTAGGTAAACATTCACACTGAAAACTTTGGCAACTGTTTGCTGCGTTGTGTTATGTGCATCATTATTTCTTAAACAGGTCATAAATTAATCTGAATTTGACGGATATTCTAGTGTTAGTCCAGTGGTTGATGTCTTTGCAACATACTGTACTGCAGTGTTAATTTGTCCTTCTTCTCCCCCAAAATGTCTTATGCAGTTAGTACCATTTCCTGAGCAATATCAAATAACTATTATCACTACTTGCTTTACAATTATTTTAGAGCAAACCATTCCTTGCAATGGCGGAGATGGATACACTTTTCTTATTCACAAACTACGATAAACCCAAAAAGCTACGTATTTGTATATGTACTGTTGGTAATATGAGTAGGAATATGAAAATGAGTGTGGAGTTTACACAGCTTTGTACTATCCGGGCATTTTGGGGGATATTTAATTGCTTGCATGTGAAAATATCACCTTTATGATGTACAGTACAGTCCAAAAGTTTGGAGACACCTTCTCATTTCAATGCGCTTTTTCTTTATTTTCAAGACTATTTACCTTGTAGATTGTCACTGAAGGCATCCAAACTATGACACCTGTGAATTCAAAACCATTTTAGGTGACTACCTCTTAAAGCTCATCGAGAGAATGCCAAGAGTGTGCAAAGCAGTAATCCGAGCAAAGGGTGGCTATTTTGAAGAAATTAAAATATAAAATATGTTTTCAGTTATTTCACCTTTTTTTTGTTAATGTGTTCATTCATAGTTTTGATGCCTTCAGTGACAATCTACAATGTAAATAGTCATGAAAATAAAGAAAACACATTGAATGAGAAGGTGTGTCCAAACTTTTAGCCTGTACTGTATAAAGATGGGTATCTTATAACAACTCACAATTTAATCCGATTCCGATTCCTGGGTTGATGATTCGATTCACAATTGATTCTCACGATATACACTACCGTTCAAAAGTTTGGGGTCACCCAAACAATTTTGTGGAATAGCCTTCATTTCTAAGAACAAGAATAGACTGTGAAAGTTCTCTTTTTCTGGCCATTTTGAGCGTTTAATTGACCCCACAAATGTGATGCTCCAGAAACTCAATCTGCTCAAAGGAAGGTCAGTTTTGTAGCTTCTATAACGAGCTAAACTGTTTTCAGATGTGTGAACATGATTGCACAAGGGTTTTCTAATCATCAATTAGCCTTCTGAACCAATGAGCAAACACATTGTGTCATTAGAACACTGGAGTGATAGTTGCTGGAAATGGGCCTCTATACACCTATGTAGATATTGCACCAAAAAAACAGACATTTGCAGCTAGAATAGTCATTTACCACATTAGCAATGTATAGAGTGTATTTCTTTAAAGTTAAGACTAGTTTAAAGTTATCTTCATTGAAAAGTACAGTGCTTTTCCTTCAAAAATAAGGACATTTCAATGTGACCCCAAACTTTTGAACGGTAGTGTATTATTAGGTGTAAAAATGATAATAAAACCTTTTCATGACAGGTTACTGGTTACAAAAGCTCCTATTGGCTGCTGACGTATGCCGTACACACGCTGCCAGTAAGCGTGGAGATGGCCAAAATAATGTACGGTATTTAAAAAAATTTATTCTTAAATTTTAAAAAATACAATAATTTGATCCTTGAAAATTATGAATCGATTTGAAATCGGAATAAAAAAAGAAAACTACAATTCGCCTGTGAATCGATTTTTTTGAGCCCCCCCAATGTTATATACAGTCGTGGTCAAAAGTTTACATACATTTGTAAAGAACATAAAGTCATGGCTGTCTTGAGTTTCCAATCATTTTTTACAACTCTTATTTTTTTGTGATAGAGTGATTAGAGCACATACTTGTTGGTCACAAAAAACATTCATGAAGTTTGGTTCTTTTATGAATTTATTATGGGTCTACTGAAAATGTGACCAAATCTGCTGGGTCAAAAGTATACATACAGCAATGTTAATATTTGCTTACATCTCTCTTGGCAAGTTTCACTGCAATAAGGCACTTTTGGTAGCCTTCCACAAGCTTCTGGTTGAGTTTTTGACCACTCCTCTTGACAACATTGGTGCAGTTCAGCTAAATGTGTTGGTTTTCTGACATGGACTTGTTTCTTCAGCATTGTCCACACGTTTAAGTCAGGACTTTGGGAAGGCCATTATAAAACCTTCATTCTAGCCTGATTCAACCATTCCTTTACCACTTTTGACGTGTGTTTGGTGTCATTGTCCTGTTGGAACACCCAACTGCGCCCAAGACCCAACCTCCGGGCTGATGATTTTAGGTTGTCCTGAAGAATTTGGAGGTTTTCTCCTTTTATCATGTCCAATTTACGCTCTGTAAAGCACCAGTTCCATTGGCAGGAAAACAGGCTCATAGTATAATACTACCACCACCATGCTTGACGGTAGGTGTGGTATTCCTGGGATTAAAGGCCTCACCTTTTCTCCTCCAAACATATTGCTGGGTATTGTGGCCAAACAGCTCATTGTTTGTTTCAGATGGACAAAGATAAGACCTTCTGGAGGAAAGTCCTGTGGTCATTATGTTCTTTACAAGTAAACTTTTGACCTCGACTGTATGTACATTATATCAGCAAGTGTTCACCTTATATAAAATGGAGAATTAGAACAAAGAATGATCTAAAACATGAATAACAATTATGACAGTGACCCTGACCGAGTCTTCTGGACAAAGACCTTTTGTGCGGTCCGCATTCAACGCAGTTTCTTGACCAGTTTTATGCTGATAAATTGAGTCTAATGTGATCTAACTTTGGTAATGAATTAAAACATTTCTGTCATCTCCGCTACAGTTTTGAGCATCCACAAGCGTCCAACGCTGGGTAACGCAGACATCAGTTTCCCTATGAAGGGCTGGAGGGGCATGGTGGATTGGGCTCGCAACTCGGAGGACAAAGTCACCGTCCCGAAACACATCCTGTTAACGGGAAAGCCAGGTGAGAATTGCAAATTGTACATTTGGAGAGGGGAGGTTCTCTATGACCGGGCCATTCAACTGACGGCCCGCTTTCATTTGGCCCGCCGAACATCACCCAAATAGGATTATGAAACCATTAAAACTAGGATTGTTTATGTATGCAGTACTCCTGCCACCCCACAGGTGGAAACAGCGAGAAATGTGTCACAATGAAGTAGCAGTGGAGAGAGTAGAAGAATACTCATCGTTCAACCCTAAAAAAAGAATCAAAATCATTTGCAAGAATCGTACTTTTAACAAGGCCTCGACAACAAAGTATGAATTTTCTGCCCCCAAGTGCTCAAGTCATGGTCAAGTGCTACAGGCAGGCCAGTCTAGTACCCGCACTCTTTTACTATGAAGCCACGCTGTTGTAACACGTGGCTTGGAATTGTCTCGCTGAAATGTATGTACCTTTCAGCATTAATGGTGCCTTCACAGATGTGTAAGTTACCCATGTTTTGGGCACCAATACACCCCCATACCATCACAGCTGCTGGCTTTTCAACTTTGCACCTATAACAATCCGGATGGTTCTTTTCCTCTTTGGTCCGGAGGACACGACGTCCACAGTTTCCAAAAACAATTTGAAATGTGGACTCGTCAGACCACAGAACACTTTTCCACTTTGCATCAGTCCATCTTAGATGAGCTCGGGCCCAGTGAAGCTGGCCTGGTGGCGTTTCTGGGTGTTGTTGATAAATGGCTTTCGCTTTACATAGTAGAGTTTTAACTTGCACTTACACATGTAGTGGTGGGTGAACTGTAGTTACTGACAGTGGTTTTCTGAAGTGTTCCTGAGCCCATGTGGTGATATCCTTTACAAACTGATGTCTGTTTTTGATGCAGTACCGCCTGAGGGATCGAAAGTCACAGGCATTCAATGTTGGTTTTCGGTCTTGTCGCTTACGTGCAGTAATTTTTCCAGATTCTCTGAACCTTTTGATGATATTACGGACCGTAGATGGTGAAATTCCTAAATTCCTTGCAATAGCTCGTTGAGAAATGTTGTTCTTAAACTGTTCGACAGTTTGCTCACGCATTTGTTCACAAAACTGTGACCCTCGCACCATCCTTGTTTGTGAATGACTGAGCATTTCATAGAAGCGGTTTTTATACCCAATCATGGCACCCACCTGTTCCCAATTAGCCTGTTCACCTGTGGGATGTTCCAAATAAGTGTTTGATGAGCATTCCTCAACTTTATCAGTGTTTTTTGCCACTTGTGCCAGCTTTTTTGAAACATTTTGCAGGCATCAAATTCCAAATGAGCTGATATTAGCAGAAAATAACAAAGTTTATCTCTTTGAACGTTAAGTATCTCGTTTTTGCAGTCTATTCAATTGAATATAGGTTGAAAAGGATTTGCAAATCATTGTATTCTGTTTTTATTTACCATTTACACAACGTGTCAACTTTGCTGGTTTTGTTCATCCACAGTTGTCCGGCCCCCGAGCCCTTGGACCTTTGAAACTGTGGCCCTTTTCATTATGTAGTTGAATAGCCCTGCTCCCTGAGGAAAGAGCCTAACAAGAAAAGATTATCCGATTAAAGATTAAACTAGTGCAAGGGGTCAGTACTTTAAGTGTAAAAAAGACAAGGTCCATGAGGTCGTCTCAGGGTAACTACAGGTGTAGGGCTCAGGAGAAATGCAAAAATATCACCAACTTCTTAAAGGCCTACTGAAATGCGATTTTCTTATTTAAACGGGGATAGCAGGTACATTCTATGTGTCATACTTGATCATTTCGCGATATTGCCATATTTTTGCTGAAAGGATTTAGTAGAGAACATCGACGATAAAGTTAGCAACTTTTGGTCACTGATAAAAAAGCCTTGCCTGTACCGGAAGTAGCGTGACGTCACAGGTTGTGGAGCTCCTCACATCTGCACATTGTTTACAATCATGGCCACCAGCAGCGAGAGCGATTCGGACCGAGAAAGCGACGATTTCCCCATTAATTTCAGCGAGGATGAAAGATTTGTGGATGAGGAAAGTGCGAGTGAAGGACTAGAGGGTAGTGGAAGCGATTCAGATAGGGAAGATGCTGTGAGAGGCAGATGGGACCTGATATTCAGCTGGGAATGACTAAAACAGTAAACAAACACAAGACATATATATACTCTATTAGCCACAACACAACCAGGCTTATATTTAATATGCCACAAATTAATCCCGCATAACAAACACCTCCCCTTCCCCCCGTCCATATAACCCGCCAATACAAATCAAACACCCGCACAACACACTCAATCCCACAGCCCAAAGTACCGTTCACCTCCCCAAAGTTCATACAACACATATATTTCCCCAAAGTCCCTAAAGTTACGTACGTGACATGCACATAGCGGCACGCACGTACGGGCAAGCGATCAAATGTTTGGAAGCCGCAGCTGCGTACTGCGTTACACATACAAATTAAACAAAATGCTTATGGCAACATTCTGGTTGCGTACTCGCGGTACCGCGTCTGCGTATCCAACTCAAAGTCCTCCTGGTAAGAGTCTCTGTTGTCCCAGTTCTCCACAGGCCAATGGTAAAGCTTGACTGTCATCTTTCGAGAATGTAATCAATGAAACACCGGCTACGTGTTTGTGTTGCTGCAACCGGCCGAAATACACCGCTTCCCACCTACAGCTTTCTTCTTTGCTGTCTCCATTGTTCATTGAACAAATTGCAAAAGATTCACCAACACAGATGTCCAGAATACTGTGGAATTTTGCGAGGAAAACAGACGACTTAATAGCTGGCCACAATGCTGTCCCAAAATGTCCGCTACAATCCGTGACGTCACGCGCAGGCGTCATCATACCGAGACGTTTTCAGCAGGATATTTCGCGCGAAATTTAAAATTGCACTTTAGTAATCTAACCCGGCCGTATTTCATCATTGATATATAAACTATCAGACTGCGTGGTCGGTAGTAGTGGGTTTCAGTAGGCCTTTAAGGTGTCTGGCAAGAAGGGAATGGGGAGCTCCCAGAACATCTTTATATAGGCACTAAGAACATGCAGTAAATGGACTTTCACTTGTGTAGCATACTTACTTACTAATGATGGGGAATCAGGAGCACTTGCAGGTTCAGTATCATGCTCAAGGGAACTACAAAAATGGGATTCAAAATCAAACCCACACAATGTTCATGTTGGGAGGCGCCCACTCCATGCCTCCCTAGTGATGCTTATAAGACATCTCCAGTTTCTTGCAGCTGAGAATTTGGGACTGGAGGATAGTGTTGGCTCGCTGGATACATCTAAAAGCAAAATAGATGACTGCTGAGGACAACAAACTAGCAACCTAAGTTTTGGATGCAACAGGAGAAAATCTTGGATTAGGACAAATGTTCCCATGCATTAGTCTCCCATGTATTAAAGGCCTACTGAAATGAATGTTTTTAATTCAAACGGGGATAGCAGATCCATTCTATGTGTCATACTTGATCATTTTGCGATATTGCCACATTTTTGCTGAAAGGATTTAGTAGAGAACATCGACGATAAAGATTGCAACTTTTGGTATCTGATAAAAAAAAGCCTTGCCCCTACCGGAAGTAGCGTGACGACACCGGGGGAAGGACTGCTCACATTTCCCCATTGTTTACACCAGCAGCGAGAGAGATTCGGACCGAGAAAGCGACGATTACCCCATTAATTTGAGCGAGGATAAAAGATTCGTGGATGAGGAACGTTAGAGTGAAGGACTAGATCTAGTGCAGAACGTATCTTTTTTCGCTCTGACCGTAACTTAGGTACAAGCTGGCTCATTGGATTCCACACTCTCTCCTTTTTCTATTGTGGATCACGGATTTGTATTTTAAACCACCTCGGATACTATATCCTCTTGAAAATGAGAGTCGAGAACGCGAAATGGACTTTCACAGTGACTTTTATCTCCACGACAATACATCGACGAAACACTTTAGCTCCGGAGCTAACGTGATAGCAACGTGCTTAACTGCATATAGAAACAAAATAAATAAATCCCTGACTGGAAGGATAGACAGAAGATCAACAATACTATAAAACCAGGGACATGTAAATACACGGTTAATGCTTTCCAGCCTGGCAAAGCTTAACAATGCTGTTGCTAACGACGCCATTGAAGCTAACTTAGCAACCGGACCTCACAGAGCTATGCTAAAAACATTAGCTATCCACCTACGCCAGCCAGCCCTCATCTGCTCATCAACACCCGTGCTCACCTGCGTTCCAGCGATCGACGGTGCGACGAAGGACTTCACCCGATCACAGATGCCGTCGGCAAGACGGAGGAAGTTAAGGTGAGTTCGGCGGCTAACGCGTCTGCTATCCATCTCTGCCTTCCTGGTTGTGTTGCTGTAGTCCGCCGCTAATACACCGATCCCACCTACAACGTTCTTCTTTGCAGTCTCCATTGTTCATTAAACAAATTGCAAAAGATTCACCAACACAGATGTCCAGAATACTGTGGCATTTTGAAATGAAAACAGAGCTTTTTTGTATTGGATTCAATGGGGTACCAATACTTCCGCATCAACTGATTCCGTCACGTGCATTCTTCATCATATCTAGACGTTTTCAACCAGAAGTGTGGCGGGAAATTTAAAATTGCACTTTATAAGTTAACCCGGCCGTATTGGCATGTGTTGCAATGTTAAGATTTCATCATTGATACATAAACTATCAGACTGCGTGGTCGGTAGTAGTGGGTTTCAGTACGCCTTTAAGTCCAGTATTCTGAAACAGCTTCAAGAGAAATCCAAGTTGGCACTTGAGTGGCTGGCAAAAGGCTACCCTTAGAAGGCAAAATTTGACAAATTGATGGTTTTTGACAACATACTGGAACTGTCATGTACCAGTGGTGGGCTGTCAAGGCCAGCGAGGCCTTCTCTGCTGGCCTAACATAACCAGAAATCATGATCATAAATAAAGATAAGTAATTTTTTTATTTACTTTCCTTAAATATCTAAAAGTATTCATATTCTCCTAATGTCATATTATGCTCCTTCCAGTGCTGTTGTTTTTAGGTTACAGTCTGTATCCAATCAGACTTCAGATAGCTTATGTTGCCATGCTGTACCAATCAGAATCAACAATGCAGGCGTCTGTGCGCTGTAAGTGAACAGACACATACGGTTGATAGACAATTGCCATAGCCAATCAGATCACGAGTTGTTGTCAGTAAGGCCTTCTAGAAGATTACGTCGATATTTTTTGGCATCACAACATCTTATGTCCCTGGACACATGAGGACTTTATGATCCTGTAACGACTTGGTATCGAATTGATACCTAAATTTGTGGTATCATCCAAAACTAATGTAAAGTATCCAAACAACAGAAGAATAAGTGATTGTTACATTTTAACAGAAGTGTAGATAGAACATGTTAAAACAGAAAATAACCAGATATTAACAGTAAATGAACAAGTACATTAATAATTAATTTTCTACCACTTGTCCTTAATAATGTTGACAAAATAATAGAATGATAAATGACACAATATGTTACTGCATATGTCAGCAGCTAAATTAGGAGCCTTTGTTTGCTTACTTACTACTAAAAGACCAGTTGTCTTGTATGTTCACTATTTTATTTAAGGACAAACTTGCATTAAGAAACATATGTTTAATGTACCCTAAGATTTTTTGTTAAAATAAAGCCAATAACGCAATTTTATGTGGTCCCCTTTATTTAGAAAAGTACCGAAAAGTACAGAAAAGTAGGGATGTCCGATAATATCGGCCTGCCGATATTATCGGCCGATAAATGCGTTAAAGTGTAATATCGGAAATTACCGGTATCGGTTTTTTTATTATCTGTATCGGTTTTTTTTTTTTATTGGTTTTTTTTATTAAATCAACATAAAAAACACAAGATACACTTACAATTAGTGCACCAACCCAAAAAACCTCCCTCCCCCCATTTCTTTCTGTTATCAATATTCTGGTTCCCACATTATATATCAATATATATCAATACAGTCTGCAAGGGATACAGTCTGTAAACACACATGATTGTGCGTGCTGCTGGTCCACTAATAGTACTAACCTTTAACAGTTAATTTTACTCATTTTCATTAATTACTAGTTTCTATGTAACTGTTTTTATATTGTTTTACTTTCTTTTTTATTCAAGAAAATGTTTTTAATTTAGTTATCTTATTTTATTATTTTTTTAAAAAGTACCTTATCTTCACCATACATGGTTGTCCAAATTAGGCATAATAATGTGTTAATTCCACGACTGCATATATCGGTTAATATCGGTATCGGTTGATATCGGTATCGGTAATTAAAGAGTTGGACAATATCGGAATATCGGATATCGGCAAAAAGCCATTATCGGACATCCTTACAGAAAAGTATCGGAATAATTTTGGTACTGGTACCAAAATATTGGTATCAGGACAACGCTACTATGGTGTAGACCAGGGGTCACCAACGCGGTGCCCGCGGGCACCAGGTAACCCGTAAGGACCAGATGAGTAGCCCGCTGGCCTGTTCTAAAAATAGCTCAAATAGCAGCACTTACCAGTGAGCTGCCTCTATTTTTTAAATGTTATTTATTTACTAGCAAGCTGGTCTCGCTTTGCCCGACATTTTTAATTGTAAGAGAGACAAAACTCAAATAGAATTTGAAAATCCAAGAAAATATTTTAAAGACTTGGTCTTCACTTGTTTAAATAAATTCATTAATTGTTTTACTTTGCTTCTTATAACTTTCAGAAAGACAATTTTAGAGAAAAAATACAACCTTAGGATTTTTAAACACATATACCTTTTTACCTTTTAAATTCCTTCCTCTTTTTTCCTGACAATTTAAATCAATGTTCAAGTAAATTTATTTTTTTATTGTAAAGAATAATAAATACATTTTAATTTAATTCTTCATTTTAGCTTCTGTTTTTTCGATGAAGAATATTTGTGAAATATTTCTTCAAACTTATTATGATTAAAATTCAAAAAAATTATTCTGGCAAATCTAGAAAATCTGTAGAATCAAATTTGAATCTTATTTCAAAATTTCTTTTAAAATTTTTGTTCTGGAAAATCTAGAAGAAATAATTATTTGTCTTTGTTAGTAATATAGCTTGGTCCAATTTGTTATATATTCTAACAAAGTGCAGATTGGATTTTAACCTATTTAAAACATGTCATCAAAATTCTAAAATTAATCTTAATCAGGAAAAATGACTAATGATGTTCCATAAATTATTTTTTTGTATTTTTTCAAAAAGATTCGAATTAGCTAGTTTTTCTCTTCTTTTTTTCGGAAGAATTTTGAAATTTAAAGACATTATGCTGGATAGAAGAAAAGACCCTCAGAGGTATTATCAGCCATCACACAGTCGAAAGTATCAAATCCAACAAAGCTCCTTTTAGTAAAACTGAAAGTGAAGCAAATCGTTTCCAAAACAAATGGCGAGAAACCTGGGAAAGAAGTGCCATATAGAGAGAGACATTCATGCTGTACAGCACACCAAGGGAGCTGGGCAGGAACCAAAGAGAAGAATCAATCTTTATTCGATTTAAATTGGACATACTGCACTGAACCTCGCTCCACGGAAAAAGGGAAGCATCATACTGGCAGCTGTGCTAAGTGTGGCGAGAGAGAGACTGACTGGCTTGTAGGATGTGTAAAGGAAAGAAGGAAAGTGGCGTCATTACCGTATTTTCCGGACCATAGGGCGCACCGGATTATAAGGCGCACTGCCGATGAATGGTCTATTTTTGATCTTTTTGCATATATAAGGCGCACCACATTATAAGGCGCATTAAAGGAGTCATATATATTTTTTTTTCTAAATGTAAAACACTTCCTTGTGGTCTACATAACATGTAATGGTGGTTCTTTGGTCAAAATGTTGCATAGATTATGTTTTACAGATCATCTTCAAGCCGCTTCCGGATGCGCCGTTTTGTGGGCGGTTTTATTTATGTGGCTCACCTTCGGCGGCGTCTTCTCCCCGTCATCTTTGTTGTAGCGGTGTAGCGTGCAAGGACGGGGGTGGAAGAAGTGTCAAAAGATGGAGCTAACTGTTTTAATGACATTCAGACTTTACTTCAATCAATAACGGAGCAGCATCTCCTCATACGGAAACAACCACACCGGAAATGTGTCCCGTGAAAAACCGTCCGACCGGAACTCTCTAATAACTAAAGTTCCTTGGGTGAATAATGTAAACTCACTACACCGGTATGTTTTAGCGCTTTCATGGCGAGTTTACTGACAGATATAAGTAAGAACTTTCACACTACTTTATATTAGAAATGGCAACAGCGGAGGATGAATGTCCCATAACAAGAAGATAGAGAAAAAGAAGAAGCTTATCGACTACGGTGTCGGCACGGACTACAAAGGCAGATGTGCGCAATTTTTCAGGATTTATGCAGATCCCAAATATAGATCAGCGGGTACCAGAAGGTAAGAAAAGTTGCTTTTGCATAATATTGCAAAACAAAACGGCAGATATGTCTTACCTTATACACATACCATAATGATACTCATATTTTTAATGCGCCAACAATCCATCGAGCGGTGTGGCTTCATAGCTTACCAAAGTCGTACTAAAAAATGTTGATAGATTTTTATAGAACGTTACACACGGCGCTCCCGTGTGTAATGTTCTATATTTTCAATGGAACATATAAAATGTTGGTGTTGTTTACTTGAGTCATATTGCCATCATAGTGCAGTCTACACGTATCTCTTATGTCTGACTGCCATCTACTCGTCACACTTGTCACTACACCATTTACTAAATTAATATGCTTAGAGGTCGGTAAGCAAAACCAGAATTATTCCGTACAATACACTCACCGGGTTCTAAGGCGCACTGTCGAGGTTTGGGGGACAAAAAAGGATTTTAAGTGCGCCTTATAGTCCGGAAAATACGATACTTAAAGAAAATCTTGTTTGTAATTGAGCCCAATTAAGAACAAAGTGATTATGTCTTTAAAAGTAAAACGAGGTTATAGTTATCAAATATATTTCACTATTTACCTTTTCTACCATCCTTACCACTAGTAAGGATGGTATCACTGGATCGGTTCGCAGCACCTCCAAGTCCGAGTCCATGGTTCTCGCCCGGAAAAGGGTGGAGGGCCATTTCCGGGTTGGGGAGGAGACCCTGCCCCAAGTGGAGGAGTTCAAATACCTCGGAGTCTTGTTCACGAGTGAGGGAAGAGTGGATCGTGAGATCGACAGGCGGATCGGTGCGGCGTCTTCAGTAATGCGGACGCTGTATCGATCCGTTGTGGTGAAGAAGGAGCTGAGCCGGAAGGCAAACCTCTCAATTTACCGGTCGATCTACGTTCCCATCCTCACCTATGGTCATGAGCTTTGGGTTATGACCGAAAGGACAAGATCACGGGTACAAGCGGCCGAAATGAGTTTCCTCCGCCGGGTGGCGGGTCTCTCCCTTAGAGATAGGGTGAGAAGCTCTGCCATCCGGGGGGAGCTCAAAGTAAAGCCGCTGCTCCTCCACATCGAGAGGATCCAGATGAGGTGGTTCGGGCATCTGGTCAGGATGCCACCCGAACGCCTCCCAAGGGAGGTGTTTAGGGCACGTCCGACCGGTAGGAGGCCACGGGGAAGACCCAGGACACGTTCGGAAGACTATGTTTCCCGGCTGGCCTGGGTAAGCCTCGGGATCCCCCGGGAGGAGCTGGACGAAGTGGCTGGGGAGAGGGAAGTCTGGGTTTCCCTGCTTAGGCTGCTGCCCCCGCGACCCGACCTCGGATAAGCGGAAGAAGATGGATGGATGGATGGACCATCCTTACCATTACATTATGAATGGAGGGAAGGCTAACCTTCACATTTACACTACCGTTCAAAAGTTTGGGGTCACATTAAAATGTCCTTATTTTTCAATGAAGATAACTTTAAACTAGTCTTAACTTTAAAGAAATACACTCTATACATTGCTAATGTGGTAAATGACTATTCTCGCTGCAAATGTCTGGTTTTTGGTGCAATATCTACATAGGTGTATAGAGGCCCATTTCCACCAACTATCACTCCAGTGTTCTAATGGTACAATGTGTTTGCTGTTTGGCTCAGAAGGCTAATTGATGATTAGAAAACCCTTGTGCAATCATGTTCACACATCTGAAAACAGTTTAGCTCGTTACAGAAGCTACAAAACTGACCTTCCTTTGAGCAGATTGAGTTTCTGGAGCATCACATTTGTGGGGTCAATTAAACGCTCAAAATAGCCAGAAAAAGAGAACTTTCATCTGAAACTCGACATTCTATTCTTGTTCTTGGAAATGAAGGATATTCCACAAAATTGTTTGGGTGACCCCAAACTTCTGAACGGTAGTGTATATCGATATTGTGTCAATTCCCGGTACCTGGGAATCAATACCCTTTTTTTGGTACTTTTGTGTGTATTATTACATGTTAATAGTTGAATCGTAAAAATCGAATTTTTTGATATAACATTTGAAAATGAGCTGTTCATCATAACTATGCAGCTGCAATATAAATGGCGGCGTGTTGCCCTGCTCGTAAGTAGTCTTCGCCATGAAGCCGTGCGAGTCTTGTCTTATAGTGTGCCCTACAAAGTGTTTATACTGTAAGTATTGTAACATCCATCCTCGTTGTAGTTTTCATGACCACATTTGGAGGTGTTGAAAATCGCTAATGCCAATCAGTAGCATATATATGGCTATGCCAAATGCCAATGTAAATTAGTATGAAGATAGCACATTTTGGAAAGGTTGAGCCTGACTTACGCACCAGCCTTTTCTATCACTCATCCTTGCTTTGTTGGCATTGAAAATACCTCGGGGCAGTTTGGCTGAGTCATTACTGAGTGTTGCTTGAGTGATTGGTTCCTCGCCAAGTCTTTGAGCTGGTGTTAAGTCTGACGTCACGAGCTACAATAGCAGATGCAGATACAATCACACAGGCCTTGGACAAGAAAAACATACCAATTGGTATATTTATAGATCTTAAAAAAAAAACCACTCAATCCTACTAAACAAACTGGAACAATACAGCATTGGAGGGAGTGGCATGGAATTGACTAAAAAGTTATCGAACAGGAAGAGTGGAATATGTAAAGATTGATCTAAATACATCTACAGTCCGTGTTGTCCTCAAATTGTTCCTTCTGTACATTAATGACGTATTCAGCGTATTTAAATGATTACAACTCATATTGTTTGCAGATGATACCAATGTATTCTATACAGCAGGGACAATTATACTGAACTTTATAATACTGTAAATTTAAAATTAAAGGTAAAAAAAAAAAAAGGGGGTGGATTGTAACAAATTACCATAGAATCCGAATAAGACGAAAGCGATGAAGTAATTATAAGATATATGCTTTAAGTTTGGATAATAATGAGTCATATATTGGAATATGGGATCCATTATTTAAATTTGTTTTAACTATTAAATGAACCTAAAATATGACTTATTTTATCTTTGTGGAAAATATTGGACACTGTGATTATTTTTTTATTATTGTGGTTATTTTTTTTAAATGTTTTTATTTTTTATAAATAGCTGTGATGATAATGTCAAGGAGGGATTTCTAATCACTGCTATGTTGGAATTATTATTAGTACTGATACTGTTGTTGATATTATTCATTTTTGTTTGACTACTTTTGGATTGTTTTGTGTCATGTTTGTGTGTCCTCTCAATTGCTCTGTTGATTGCTATTCTGAATGTTGCTGGGCCGGGTTTGGTTTTGGAATTGGAATTGTATTATTATGGTATTGTTGTGTATTATTTTGTTGGATTGATTTATACAAAAAAATAAAAGATATACTGTATACTGAAGTTCAAATGCAAATAGAGTTCATACAAATCGAAAATGTAACAGAGACAACAGTTTAAGGATGACTAATAGATACTAAACTCTAATGGTAACGTATTGTATAGACATCAGAGCAGGCGGGACTGCATGAGACAAGAAAGAATGACATCGGAGCCTTAAACACAGTGGTGGAACAGTGGTGCAGGAGGCTGGCCGACACCTGTTTAAAAAAGACGTCGAAAACAGTCCAGTCCATAGTGGATCTAACATAATAGTGTGAGAGTCCAGTCCATAGTGGATCTAACATAATAGTGTGAGAGTCCAGTCCATAGTGGATCTAACATAATAGTGTGAGAGTCCAGTCCATAGTGGATCTAACATAATAGTGTGAGAGTCCAGTCCATAGTGGATCTAACATAATAGTGTGAGAGTCCAGTCCATAGTGGATCTAACATAATAGTGTGAGAGTCCAGTCCATAGTGGATCTAACATAATAGTGTGAGAGTCCAGTCCATAGTGGATCTAACATAATAGTGTGAGAGTCCAGTCCATAGTGGATCTAACAAGCAAACAATTTACAGTCACAGAACAATAATTACCATATAAATATAACTACACAATATAAAACCAAACAAATCATCAATGAGCAAACTAATTTAAAAACTCAGATAAAATATTACTCTCTTTTTAAAAACCTGTTTACTTTCAATGCTGGTGAGAATTCGAGGCAGGTTATTCCAGAGCGATAAAGATCTATAAATAAAAGATTTCCGCAAAGCATTCTTCCTGGGACGAGGGAGTACAAAATGCCCCTCACTGGATGCCCTGGTATTGTGATTATGTATAGTGCTACTGTGAACTATTTGGGCCATGAGAAAAGCAGGAGTTTTACTAGCGGTTACTGATTTGAACAATATAAGAGTATTAGCCAACAACCTGTTCTGCACTGTTAGCCAGGAAAGAGAAGCATGCATTTGGTTCACATTGGTTCTTAGTGAACAACCAAGAACCAGCCTTGCTGCCCTATTCTGGACAATCTGGAGCTTACTGATCTCACCACTTGCAGCAGACGCCCAGACTGTAGAACAATAGTCAATATGACACAAGACTAAACTCTTAACAATTTGACAAAGAAGAGGTGGATCAGCAAAACCAGCACATTTCCTGGAAATACCAACAGCCCTTCCCATCTTTGTAACTATATCACTGATATGATTTGACCAGGATAGAGTGCAGTCCAGCATCACTCCAAGGAGCTTGGCACTTCTGACCTGTTGAACTGTTGAAATACCTAGCCTCAAATCCAGCTTTGGGTCACAAGATAACCCTTGCCTAGTCCCCAATATAATACTTTTTGTTTTTGAGGTGTTAAGGACAAGTCTGTTACATACTGTCCAGTCATGCACAGCTTTTAGTTCCTCACTCAATACTACATTAAGTACACTGCATGATGGTGCAGCATGATATAAGGTTGCATCATCAGCATAAAGAACCAATCTAGCACGCCCGGTAGCCCAAGGTAAATCATTGGTGAATATAGAAAAAAGTAAAAGTCCTAGGGAACTTCCCTGTGGAACACCACAATCCAAACTTCTGCTATTAGACAAGCTGCCATTAAGACACACCTGTTGTGATCTTGAGGACAAATAACTCTGTATCCACATTAAACTTGAAGTATTAAAACCATAACATTTAAGTTTCTCAATTAAAAGAGAGTGGTCAATCATGTCAAATGCAGCACTAAAATCTAACAGCACAGCTCCAACCAACATAGAATTATCTATAGCATTAAGCCAATCGTCCGTCATTTGTATAAGAGCCGTGGCCGTAGAGTGGCCCGTTCTATATGCATGTTGAGAATCAGTTGCTAGCCCATTTGATTGAAAGTAAGCTTGAATTTGTGCATACACACATTTCTCCAGTATTTTACATAACCAAGGTAGGATGCTTATTGGTCTAGAATTGCCCTCATTGAAAGCCAATTTGGTATCCTTATGTAGAGGAGTAACCTTAGCCACCTTCCATATCTTTGGACACAGGCCCACTTGTAAACATTTATAAAACATGAAAAACAGGCACTGATATGATACCAGCAGTCATTTTCAGTAATTTACTATCCAGGTTGTCTACACCAGCTACTTTGTTGTCAGGAAGAGAGTGTAGTAACCTCTCAACCTCACTGACTTCAACCTGATGAAAATTGAATTCACAGTCCTTATTATCCATTATAATATTCCTAATGAGGTCAGCTGATTTGTTGTTATTGGATATATGCATACCATGCCTTAATTGAGATACCTTGTCAACATAGTAGTTATTAAAATGATTGGCAATGTCACATGGCTTAGTGAGTACCAACCCATTTGATTCCACAAAAGGTGTACAGACATTGTTCTTTCTACCCATGATTTCATTCAAAACATTCCATAAGTTTTTGCTATCATATCTCACATCATATAACCTCTGTTTGTAATATTCCCTTTTTGTCAGTTTGTTTAACTTTGTGACCTGGTTTCTTAAGGAACAGTACGCATGCCTGTCATCAATTAAACCAGAGTTGACGGAGGCTTTTTTAGCCATGTCTCTTTCTGTCATTAAACTTCTAAGTCCATTATCAATCCATGGGGCAGACTTAGTTTTGACAGAAAACTTCTTCAAAGGGGCATGCTTGTCCACAACACTCATGTACATTAACATAAATAAGTCCAGTGCAGCCTCAGGGTCTTCCTCACTGCACACCTCGTTCCAATTTAAACAGGATATTTCATCAATAAAACATTCTTCATCAAATCTCTTATAAGACCTTGTAAAAATAATTTTCGCTTTAGGTTTAGGAACCCTTGTCTTTCTAGTGACAGATATTATATTGTGGTCAGTAAAACCTACAGGAACCGAGACTGCTTTGGAGCATTGGTCCGGAACATTTGTATAAATATGATCAATGCATGTAGCTATAATAATACCATCACTATTACTACCTATTCTCGTGGGAGGGGCAACAATTTGGGACAGATTGCAAGCATTTAAAATGGATAGTAACTTATTTTTGTTTGTACACCCCTGTCCCAGCCAGTCAACATTCATATCACCCAGTAAATAGATTTCTCTATTCGCATCTGATATCCTGTCAAACATCTCACATAACTCCTTCAGATACAGTGCATCAGCCCTAGGAGGCCTATAGAAACAGCATACTATAATTGGTTTCAAATAAGGCAGATAGACCTGCACACAAATAGCTTCAATACTCTCCCTCATCAAATCATTGCGCACTTTGATAGATAAATGATTCTGAACATAAATAGCCACCCCACCCCCAAACCTGTTCCTATCTTTCCTAAAAATTGAGAACCCCTCAATGGCTACAATTGAATCAGAAAAGGAATCATCAAGGTGGGTCTCAGAAATGGCAAAGATATTAATAAAATTATCTTTGATAATACACTCTACTTCCTGATACTTATTACGCAGGCTGCATACATTCACGTGAGCTAACACCAGGCCCCTATGAAGGCCCAGCTTAGTGCAGGACATAACAGTACTGGAAGTAGTCATGACACAGGCCAAACCAAGATACTAAAAACACCCACAAATGCCCATTCTAAAAAAGCCAGGGGGTAACCTTTGGGTCCCGATACAGCTGTCCATTTATGTACAGCCTATCCACTGTTAGTGCCACTCTCTTGTTCTGGGCTCGGTTCTCTCTCATGATCGGTGACAGTTTCTTTCTCCTATCGTTGATCTCAGCCGGGAAGTGGTCATTTAACCAGAGAGAGGTCCCTTTCAGCTCCTTTCCTCGGCTTTTCACCAACTCTTTGTGCTTAAAATGCTCAAAACGAGCTATTATGGGACGGACTTTATTGTCCACAGGTCTGCCCATTCTGTGCACTCTGGAAAAAGTTATGTCTCTTACCACCTCCGGGGAGAGCTTGAGTTTATCCGACATGAACTCTCTTACAGTTTTTTCCGGATCGGCGTTGCCCTCTCGGATCCCCGAGAAAATGAGATTGTCTCTCATGTCCCTGCACTGTATATCCAACAGCGTGTCTTTAATGCGCCTATAGTCCGCTGTAAGAAAGTCGGTAGATCTCTGCATGTCAGTCATCGCACCTCTCAGAAGGACATTATCCTTTCTTAGATCCTCAATCTCCTTCTGACTGAATTCCGGGCTAATTCTCAAGTCACGGATGTCCTGCTGTAGTGCATCCAGAATATCCAGCTTGCTCAATCTCGCGTTGATCGATTCCAATACGGATGCGTCCACCTCCATGCTACCACCCGGCTCACCTCCGCTATCGGTCGAGCCACGCTGGGATCGGTGTCTCCTGGCTGGTTGTTTGACTTTACACGCAGCCCCACCAGACACCTCCTTCTTGTCACTCTTTTTGTTGGTCATCTCAACTGTGACTGTCCAAAAACCCGGTATTCAAACGTGCGATCGTTAAAATGTCAAGCTCAAGGTGAGCTGGAGGTTAGCGACTGGCTAGCTAGCCACCTGGCTAAAAACAAACCAGGCTAGCTAGCGGTCGGTGAAGTTTTTAAACAAACAAGGACACCTTGATCACTTTAAAATTGTCCATAAAGTGTCCATAAAAGTATCCAGAATAGGTATCAAAAATAAAATATGGTATATTTGCGACCTAAAATTGGATAAAAACGCCAATTTCTGCTCGCGGCAATGGAGAAGTTGACTTCAGACGTCACGTCACGTCATGTTGAACCATGAAAATCTAAAAAGCCATTCTTGGAGAGACCAGTCCATAGCGGATCTAACATAATAGTGTGAGAGTCCAGTCCATAGTGGATCTAACATAATAGTGTGAGAGTCCAGTCCATAGTGGATCTAACATAATAGTGTGAGAGTCCAGTCCATATTGGATCTAACATAATAGTGTGAGAGTCCAGTCCATAGTGGGGCCAGCAGGAGATCATCTTGAGTGGAGACAAGTCAGCAGCGCAGAGACGTCCCCAACTGATGCACAGATGAGTAGTCCAACCCGGGTCCCGACTTTGAACAGCTAGCACAACATTTGTGGTCATCTACTCTGTGACCCCCCTCTCCCCTCTCATTCATACAAATGAGATTGCAGCAGCTCTTTTAGACTATATCTAGATAAAAGTATAAGATTAAGGAATAAAATAATTTTAAATGTATTGAAAATAAAAAAATAGTGCAAGAAAAACAAGCATATACACAGTCACTGTTTTATTTACAGTGTGGCACAATATTGTATATTTAATTTAAACATTATGTATTACATATTATATATTATAATTATACTGACATTGTGAGCTGTGCAAGTTTGTGCCCTCATGTTTAGATTGTTTCTTTTCGTCTGCGTACCACCGACGTCTACCTAATGTGTTGCTATTTGCACCGACCGGTCATGCAAGCGGCAGTCCTACAAGTCCTCAGAGGGACATTCGAAAAAGTCATCTCCATGAACCATAATTGAATCCCTGATTTAACTGCCGATAGCGAAATAAACCCTTCAAGCTGATATTAAAAATAGGCAATTATCGAAAATGCACGACAGGCACCAACGCTTCTCTGTTCCCCAACTGCCTATCCAGAATCAAACTAAAACCCTCCTTCAGGTGCTTTGAGCACTTCGGCCCATGCAAGTTGACGACTCACCTGCAGCATGGGATGTGGCCCTGAGACCACTGCACCTGCCACCATCAATTTTCCCCAGTGATGGGCAGAAACGAGCTACAAGTAGCAACGCTGCATCGCTTACCTGTTTTTCCCAGTAGCGTCGCTGATTTTTGAACCGGTAGCGATTGGTGTAGCTTAGCTGATTTGAACCTAGCATCCATAAAAGCTACAAAGAGAGAAAAAGGACTGCAAATCCATCCATCCATTACTGCTTGTCTTTCCTGGGGATCCACGTAGACACTCCGCGATGATTGGCCGGTTTACGTATAATAAGTCACGATTGGCCTAAGTTAGGGCAAAACATTACAGCGGGTCATTCAGGGCAAGATAAGGCGGGTCATGACGCTTTAAAAACAGGAAACAAAATTGAAACACATTGCCCGCAGCAGTGGCAAAAACCACATGAAGCGAGGGTCTTTTTTAAATAACTACAGTATTTTCCGGACCATAGGGCACACCGGATTATAAGGCGCACTGCCGATGAATGCTCTATTTTCCATCTTTTTTTCATATATAAGTCACACCGGATTATAGGTCGCATTAAAGGAGTCATAATATTATATTTTTTTTTTCTAAATGTAAAGCACTTCCTTGTGGTCTACATAACCTGTAATGCTGGTTCTTTGGTCAAAATGTTGCATAGATTATGTTTTACAGATCATCTTCAAGCCGCTTTCTGACAGTCGCTTCAGGATGCGCCGTTTTGTGGGTGGTCTTATTTACGTGGCTCACCTTTGGCAGCGTCTTCTCCCCGTCATCTTTGTTGTATCGGTATAGCGTGCAAGGACGGGAGTGGAAATAGTGTCAAAAGATGGAGCTAACTGTTTTAATGACATTCAGACTTTACTTCAATCAATAACGAATCAGCATCTCCTCATCCGGAAACAACAACAAGGCCGGATATGTGTCCCGTGAAAAACCGTCCGACCGGAACTCTCTAGTAACTAAAGTTCTTTGGGTGAATAATGTAACCTCACTACACCGGTATGTTTTAGCACTTTCATGGCGAGTTTACTGACAGATATAAGTAAGAACTTTACACTACTTTATATTAGAAATGGCAACAGCGGAGGATGAATGTCACATAACAAGAAGATAGAGAAAAAGAAGAAGCTTATCGACTATGTCGTCGGTATGGACTCCAAAGGCGGACACGCGCAATTTTTCAGGATTCATGCAGACCCCAAATACAGCTCAGCAGGTAAGAAAAGTTGCTTTTGCATAATATTGCGAAACAAAACGACAGATAATATGTCTTACCTTATACTTGCTTACTTGCTTAAGGTTGTCCATCGTATCCGATGACGACAATCCATCTCTATGTTTTGTGAGTCCTCATGTGGCTGAATAGTCCAATCCGTGATCCACATGATCTGCCGCAAACAGAGCAGGTGAAGGCACTGACTGGGGGTGCAGGTGTGGCAATGGCTTCATGCCTTCTTTGACGCTTCCTGGCTCGTTGACCACTTCGGTCCTCCTCAAGCTTATGAACTCCTTGTTGGAGGAGCTGCCGCCAGGTGCAACGTTGGACTGCAGTGTCCTCCAGCTGGGTCGGGTTCAGGCCGCATTTCTTCATGACAGTCTTCATTTGATCTTTATAATGCTTTTTTTGGGCCTCCTGCCAAGCGGTGACCAAGATGAAGCTGACCATAAAGCACCTTGCTTGGTAAGCGTTCTTCTGGCATCCTGATAACGTGGCCTAGCCAGCGAAGTTGGTGCTGGGTGACTGTAGCCTCCACACTGGTGCAGTTGGTCTTGCAGAGTATTTCAGTGGGGGACTCTGTCCTTCCAGGATATCCCCAGGATGCATTGTAAGCACCTGATGTGGAAGGCCTCCAGCATCCTGAGGTGGCGGCTGTACAGGTTCCACGCTTCACAGCTGTAGAGGAGGGTCGTCATGACCACAGCTAAATAGACCGCTACCTTGGTATGTAGCTTAAGGTCTTTGTTCTGGAAGACCCTTCCCCTGAGTCTGCCAAAAGATGCTGACGCCTGCTTGATCCGGTTTTGAACCTCCCTGTCGATACTGCAATCGTCAGAGAGAAAGCTGCCAAGGTATTTGAAAGAGTCCACTACTGCTAGTGGTTTATTGTCGATGGTGAAGGTTGGTGGATGAGGTGGAGGAGTGGATGCCCACTGGCATATTACCTCGGTTTTTGCCACGTTGACAGAGAGGCCCAGTCTGCCATAAGCACTTGCAGCGGCTGAGAGGGTAGCTTGCAGCGCTTCCGGTGTGTGGGCCACAACTGCGCAGTCCTCTGCGTATTGGAGTTCGATGACTTGCACTGGTGTGACTTTTGTGACTGCTTGGAACCTCCGGATGTTAAACAGGTTCCCGTCAAGTCGGAAGTCGATGGTAACGCCACTGCCCTTCTTGATCCTCTCATGAAGCAGCAGTGTCACACACAGGAGGAAGATATTAAACAAGACTGGAGCAAGAACACATCCCTGGCGTACACCGGTGCACACCTTAAAGGGTTCTGATTCCTGGCCGCCAATAGTCACACGTGACATCATCCCTTCATGGAATTGCCTTAGGATGTTGACAAACTTCTGTGGGCAGCCGAACTTCAGGAGGATATTCCAGAGAAGCTCCCTGTTGACAGTGTCAAAAGCCTTCGACAGATCAATGAAAGCAACAAAGAGGTCCTGGTGCTGCTCCCTACATTTCTCCTGAAGCTGCCGTGTTGTGAACACCATGTCCACAGTGCTCCTGTTCTTCCTGAAACCACATTGTGACTCCGGCAACAGGTCTTCCGTTATGTTGTTCACCAGCCTGTGTAGCATGACTTTAGCCAAGACTTTACCAGCAACAGCCAGAAGTGAAATGCCACGACTGTTGCCACAGAGGGACTTGTCCCCCTTGCCTTTGTAGATGGTGATAATATTGGCATCTCTCCACTGCTGAGGGACAGTTTAATGCTTCCACACTTTGCTGATGACAAGGAAAAGGGAACGGATGGAAAGGTAGCCTCCTTGCTTGAAGATCTCTGCAGGGATGCTGTCAGGACCAGGGGTCTTGTTGTCTTTCAGAGACCTTATTGCACTCTTAACCTCTCCAAAGGTTGGTGGAAGGTCAAGGTCATGGATGGTTGGGTAGTCAGGTAGGTCCTCCAGAACTGAGGGGTCTGTTGGGGCGGGCTGATTTAGCAGAGTTTCAAAATGTTCTGCCCATCTGTTGGTGATGAGCTTCTGGTCTTTTATGAGGGTTGTACCATCGTTAGACTTTAGCGGGGAGACAGTGCAGTTTCTTGGGCCGTAGATGGTTTTCATTGCATCGTAAAAGTTGTGCATATCATTTTTGTTGGCATGAGATTGTATTTCAGCTGCCTTTGATATCCACCACTCATTCTTCAGGACACGCAATTTTGACTGCACCTCCCTTCTGGATGTTTGCCATTGCTGTCGGAGCACAGCTGAAGTGGGGTTGTTGAGTACAGCATTGTGTGCTGTGTGCATGTGTTTGAGCATGGTGGTTATTGTGGCTGTGTTGTCATCAAACCAGTCCTGATGCTTTCTGCGCTTATAGCCAATGGATTGGGATGCTGCCTCATAGAGCCTGGAGCTGATAGAGGTCCATTTGTCGTCAATGGAGTCATCACTCTCCAGAATAGGCTTGATGTCTTCCAGGTTTTTGGCCAGAGAGAGACGGAGATTGTCCCGAGCCATAGGATCTGCTAACTGGGTACAGTCAAGCCTCTTCTTCCCTGACTTTTGAAGACGGATAGCAGGGCGTACTTGCACCCGGAGCCTGGTTATGATGAGCCGGTGGTCAGTCCAACACTCAGCTCCTCTCATTGCACGAGTTAGTGTTACGTCTTTTATGTCTGAGCGTCTCACAATGGTGTAATCAATCAGGTGCCAATGTTTGGAGCGTGGATGCATCCAGGATGTTTTGTGCTTATTTTTTAGTTGGAAGATGGTGTTTGTGATGGTCAAGTCATGCTCAGCACAGAGGCTTAGCAGCCGTAGGCCGTTTGCATTGGCTTGTCCAATGCCATGCCTGCCAATAACACCACTCCACACCTTGTTGTCCTTCCCCACTCTGGCATTGAAATCGCCCAACAAAAAGATCTTGTCCTCCTTAGGTGTGCGACGGAGGGCCTCATCTAATGCCAGGTAGAAGCGGTCTTTAACCTCTTCCTTTGATGGTAGCGTCGGTGCATAGGCACTAAGAAGGGTGGCATATCTTTTCTTAGCCAGAGGGATCCTGAGTGACATGAGCCTTTCACTTATGCCAACCGGTGCTTCTGGGGAGTTTTGGTAGGAGGCTGTTTTTTATTGCAAGTCCCACACCGTGCTGATGCTCACCTCCTGGAGGGTATCCTTTCCAGAAGAAAGTGTAACCTTGCCCTTCTTCCTTCAGGGATCCTTCATCCAGGAGTCTGGTTTCACTAAGCGCAGCAATATCAACATTGTAGCGGTTAAGTTCCGCTGCAATGAGTGCAGTTCTACGCTGGGGTCTATCAGTGGTAACGCTAGTGTCCAGGAGTGTCCTTATGTTCCATGATGCCAGTTTAAGAGGGATTATTTTCTTTGCTTTATTTCGACCGCGGAGTGGAATTCCCGACAGGTGCGGTAGTCTGTCCAGGATAGTTTTGAGTGGGCAATGTTTGGGCCACCTTTTCTAGGCCTTTCCCCAGTTGGGGTGAGCAGTGCAATCCTAAATAGGGCTGCTCAGGCGTACAGGGGTCTGCCGAGAGCAGCTGCCACTCAATTTCAGCTACTAGCGACCATAGATAGCCCTGTACCGCTGGTGTGCAGGGTTCTGACTAGGAGCTTCCGGTGCATTCATACCTGCTCCAGTTATCAGACACCCCATCGCCACCAGACTTTGTTTCATTTCCGGTAGCTGGTCTCACCGAGGCAGAGATGAATACCTGCGCAGAGGAGCTTGTTTAAAGTGCCACTGGGGGTGCGCATGTCCCAGCAGCACTTCTTCACTGTGAGAGGGTGGGATCCGGTGGCAAGGGGAACCCAGGACGACCGGCACTCTTCCACAGTTGCAGGAGGCCGCCGGAGCTCCAGTTTTTTGGAGGACCGCCTGTCGTGTGCCGCCAACCACGTTGCTTTTCTTTCGGGGTGTGCTCCCCTAGCCTTTGTCTTCCTAGACTTACCCACAAGGCAGCGGGTCTTCGCCGTATCCCTGGCTAGGGGGCAGTCAGGTACTAGGCCTTTGCCAAAGGCCACCTGGGGTAACAGTGGTTAAGGGGTTAACCTCCTAGTGCCCCAAGACCCCCCAAAGAAGAGCCTCCACTGCCGGATGCACTTTAACGTCATGCCCACCTTATACACACACCACAATAATACTCTTATGTTGAAGCACAGTACAATCCATCAAGCGGTGCGGCTTCATAGCTTACCAAAGTCGTACTAAAACATTTTGATATATTTTTGAGCGCCGTGTGTAATGTTTTATATTTTCAATGGAACATATAAAATGTTGGTGTTGTTTACTTGAGTCATATTGCCATCATACCTCTTACCACATGTCTCTTATGTTTGACTGCCATCCACTGGTCACACTTATCATTACACCATATACCAAATAAAATAGCTTCGAGGTCAATGAGCAAAACCAGAATTATTCCGTACATTAGGAGCACCGGGTTATTAGGCGCACTGTCGAGTTTTGAGGGGGAAAAAGGATTTTAAGTGCGCCTTATAGTCTGGGAAATACGGTATGTTTCCTTCAGGTTGCATCAATAGTCCATTTACCAGTACTTTTTTTTTTATTGACATTATTTTTTAACATTTTATAAACATTCTGTTTTGTTCTGGCTAACTTGACATGCTGTGTGAGCAAACCACTCAGGGAGGAAGAGGTCGATGGGAAATTGTCAATACTAATTACCCCATGCTACTTAGTTAACACTGGTATTAAACTTACATAGGATTCCAGTCTTGGCACAAAAACTTGTTCACTTTTATTGATTTCTGTAAACATTTAGTTTGTTAGTAATGTTTGTTTTGTGAGACAAATGTTTTGCACTTTTCCTTTGACCAAGTTTATGTCATTTTTCCGCTGTGGTTTCTGTTGACACAGTCATGTATCCTGTCCCCATTCCAATAGAGAGCACTGTATACATTTTGGTGTAAATATTTAATATAATTGTTTAACTGCCTTTAATTTAATTTGTTTCCAGTGCTTCCCCCCTCATTTTGTACATGGTACCTCAACTTTGCAAGTGAAAAGAAATGGTAAAAAGCCAGACAGAGGGCATGTTTCCAGTTTGTGTTTATTATAATAAACTGTCAGACTGAGCATTTCTTTCTGCCTACAGGGCTCGAAAGGCCAATTAATTTTGCAATGCATTCATGTCTAGTTTGACCGTAGGGACCACCATCAAAATAATTATATACAATAATATATAATATATTATATATCACATAGGCCTACTTTGATGGCAAGCCGAGGCCAACAGTAAAATGACCGCCACATTTCGTTCAGCATAACCCCATGTTGCATCCAACCTGACACACTGCATTCTCTTCCATGTACGCACATCACCATCTTTCAGTGCAGATTCTATGAGCCAACCCAAGTTACGCAAAAACCATGTTACGAATACATCATAAAGCCTACTACCATGTCAAATCACAAAGTAGAAAATCATTACATGTAATGCATTATATTGTGCCAAGCAAATACCACCCCATATGTGTTTGATGCACATACAGTACCAGAAACCACAATTAGTCGTGCTAATGTTGGAACGCATTTCCTCAGTGTATCAGCATATTGAGAACGAAATAGGCACTGACGCTACCCATATCCACACAGGTTTTATTTGTCCAAAATATATTTTGCCCTGCCAGTTGGATGACACATTGACATACAGGCTAACAAGCACCATCACACTAAGCATTCATTGCACGGTGTCATGACTTGGTCCTGGGGGTTTGTCTTTTCAGAAGGCAACGGAAAGTTGGCGCGGGCAAGACGTGGATTTATATACATGATTTAATATTAACACTCAAAAAAGAATAAACAAAAGGCGCGCACAATGGCGGAAGTACAAAAACTTGACTATGAAAACAAAGGACATGCACAAAGGCAAAAAACTATGAACAATAACAAAAACTTACTTGGCAATGGCATGAAGAATAAACTATAATAAACAATCTCGTGGGTAGCAGTAGCATGGATGAAATGATAGAGGATGTCACCAGGACGAACAACAGAAACAGACAGGCTTAAATAGTGACATGATCAGTGAAAACAGGTGCGTGACTCTAAACGTGAAACAGGTGCGTGGCATGACGATGTGAACCAGGTGAAACTAATGGTTGCTATGGTGACAAATAAAAGTGCACAAAAAGTCCAAAAACAAAACCGTAACATGACTAAAACAAAACATAATCACACAGACATGACACACGGACATACTAGCTTTGTTAGACATGATCATAGACTGTATTGGACAATATAGTTGACATACGAAACGTCCATTTCCATTCATTACAAGTAATAAGAAAACGTAAATGCCTTAGCAATTAGCAAGTTTGGCGACAGATGAAAAAATCTTCTCCGCCTTCAATCATTTCCATCTTTCAAAGGCATCCCTGATACAAATCCTCGTTTTGTTCCTGGCTTTGTCATGCATAAGTTGAGAACCGGTCTGACATGTTTAGTAACTTTACCAGTGGCAGCAGCTCGACGAAGAGGGCGGTGCGTACAGTAACTGGCAACCTGGATGTGACACACTCACGGACTTTCTAATTGATCAAACAGTGGGGGGGGCTGGGCATCGAAATGAAAACAATAACAATATTTCGGGGCTGTAAATCTAATTTTGAAATGAGCATATCCCGGCTGAACTCCCGTTATCAGTTATAAAGGTATTTGAAAAAAACATGATTTATTAATGCCTTTTGACATATCAGAGCCTTTTAATGATGACTTGACATGAAATTATTACATATGGCATCTTTATAAAACGTATCATGTAGACATGCTTACTACAATCGAAGTGAAAGGAATGGCCCCCTCATTTGTCACGGCCAGGCTGAAAGGTGGAGACGACAACAAAACAAGGGATTAGGAGTATAACGCCAAAACAAAGCTGACACCAATACAACAACAAAATCAGGCTAGTAGCACCAAGTCCGAGTTTCCAATGTGTCAGTGTCTCAGCTGGAACTCATTAAGGGTACACTGGGCGCAGGTGTAGCCAGTGTGGCTGATTAGTCCCCACTTCAACTTCAGGCCCTGCAGCAACCTGCCAAGAGAGCGAGAACAGCAAAAAAAACAACCTGGCGGCAAGTAGGAGCCGTCTCACAAACACGCACACACGCACACACTACTTTAGAAGTATTTTGTTTTCATTTCTGATGAATATATTTAATATTTGAAAAAAAGCTTGTTGCAAATACTTGTTTTGTTTTGTGTTGCACAAAAGTGATACCAACCTGTGCAATGGAAACAATCTCCACAATTCCTTCACTTTTCTCCTACATTTAGTAATTGTGATTTTAGTTCTTAATACAGCAATTAATCATAATTTCATGTCTTATTATTTTCCGGTTTAGGGTCCAGTGAATTATTCCCTAATTTTGTAAACATGAACAAAACCGATTGATTTAAAGGAGCCATATGTAATAATCTGGCCAGAAATGGTACTGCAATCACGGTTAAAATTCTGTACTCCCCTCCCCCTCTCCCTGACTGAGGTTGCCAGATACGCAGCCGAATCCAGCTCCATCAACTGGGCTACTCCAAGGAACTTCCAACTGCTACTGCCTCTTACTAGGGGTTGAGGTGCTGGGACCATAATAGCTGAAAGACAAGCGTTTTGTCAATAACAAATCTCTAACCAACACATTTTACACAGAAATTAGGCTATTTTCAGGGGGAAGTACGTCATGCTTGCGTACAATATCACAAGAAATGCCAATCATATGGTTATTGTCAGTACGATCAGAAAACAAAGAATAAAACAAACTACATTCAACGCTATCAATGGTTATTGTCAGGTTCAAACACTGATGACATCTATTAAACGAGACAAGAAGCAAGGAATTAAACAGAGACAGAATTAAATTTGGCTCAATTGAGGAGAGCGCGTCTGGGCTGTACTCTTGTACAGTCTCCATCACGCTCTGGCGAATGATTGTACGCCTCCTCTTTTATTTGGACTTTCCCTGATTACATGGCAACATCTGTTTCTAAGGGACGGGGGTCGTAAACAGCCATCGCCTTTGATTACAACAGTTCAAAGAAAAGGTCGTAAACAGTTCACAGAAAAGGTCCCTGGAAGGGAGTCGGGTCCTGCTTCCTCTTCGTTTTGTAGTTCTCGGGTCAAGACAATATCTTTCTGTTGATTACAATACATGAAAGAAACAGGACAGCTTCATGTTGCTTCCCATCCTACACAGTGGAGTTTTACAAGCCTTCTGCTTGGTAGGATTAAAGACAGCTTTTGTCTGCTAGCCGGGAACTCATTGAAACACAAAGTTTTGTGATAACTTAGATACAGTTATTCTGACAGTTATACTAGTGAAAATAAGTAGAGCATGCTTAGCAGCCTAATGTACGCCCAACACTAAAGAGGAGACATTTTACCAAGGTATGCCTACAGGCTACTGTTTCAAACATTTCAGATTGCCATATAACTTGGTACATGTAGTCCACAATATGCAAACATGAATTAGGAATTCTTTCATCATGTGATTTGGCTGTCTCCATACATTTCACATTGCCATGATGACAGCCGTGCTAATGTTGGAACCCATTTCCTCAGCATATCAGCATATTGCGAAGGAAATAGGCCTTGACACTAACCATATCCACATAGGTTTTATTTGTGGAAAATATATTTTTGCCCTGTCAGTTCGATTGTACATCGTCATACAGGCTAACGGGCATATAATTCCCCCGTTAGCCTATATGTTGATGGGCTAGCATGCTAAGCATTCGTTGCAGGAACATACTAGCTTTGTTAGACAAGATAATAGACTGTAATGGACAATATTGTTTACATACGAAATGTCCATTTCCATTTATTACAAGTATTAAGAAAAGCCTAGGAAATTAGCAAATTTGGCGTCAGATGAAAAAATCTTCTCTGCCTTCAATCGTCCTCATCTTTCAAAGACATCCCCGATACAAATCCTCGTTTTGTTCCTGGCTTCGTCATGAACAAGTTGGGATTTACTAAGGTCTGACATGTTTAGTAACTTTACCAGTGGCAGTAGCTAGACAAACATGACGGTGCGTAACTGGCAACCTGGATTTAACACACTCACAGACTCTCTAACTCAGGGGTCCCCAAACTACGGCCCGCCAGCTTCCAAAATCAGGCCCGCGGGAAGTCCCAAGTATAAAAAAAATAAAAATAAATAAAAAAAAAATATATATATATATTATTTTTTTCTGTCTTTTCTTTACCACTTTGTACTGCTTGCTACTCCCGGTGTCTCCTAGCCGCTCAGGCAAATCATATTGTCTAAAAATGCATTTTCTCATCGACAACGTGACATCACCGCGCGCACGGAAAGTGCGCTATATAGATCTAATATATATATATATATAATATACACTACCGTTCAAAAGTTTGGGGTCACATTGAAATGTCCTTATTTTTGAAGGAAAAGCACTGTACTTTTCAATGAAGATAACTTTAAACTAGTCTTAACTTTAAAGAAATACACTCTATACATTGCTAATGTGGTAAATGACTATTCCAGCTGCAAATGTCTGGTTTTTGGTGCAATATCTACATAGGTGTATAGAGGCCCATTTCCAGCAACTATCACTCCAGTGTTCTAATGGTACAATGTGTTTGCTCATTGGCTCAGAAGGCTAATTGATGATTAGAAAACCCTTGTGCAATCATGTTCACACATCTGAAAACAGTTTAGCTCGTTACAGAAGCTACAAAACTGACCTTCCTTTGAGCAGATTGAGTTTCTGGAGCATCACATTTGTGGGGTCAATTAAACGCTCAAAATGGCCAGAAAAAGAGAACTTTCATCTGAAACTCGACAGTCTATTCTTGTTCTTAGAAATGAAGGCTATTCCATGCGAGAAATTGCGTGACCCAAAACTTTTGAACGGTAGTGTATATATATATATATATATATATATATATATATATATATATATATATATATATATATATATATATATATATATATATATGTATATATATATATATATATACAGCCCGGCCCCCGGCCAAATTGTTTTAACCCAATGCGGCCCTCGAGTCAAAAAGTTTGGGGACCCCTGCTCTAATTGGTCAAAGGGTGGAGGGCGGGGCATCGAAATTAAAACAATAACACGATTTCGGGGCTGTAAATCTAATTTTGAAATGAGCATATCCCGGCTGAAGTACCGTTATCAGTTATAAAGGTATTCGAAAAGAACATGTCTTATTAATGCCTTTCGACATATAAGGGCCATTTAATGATGACTTGACATGCAATTCTTACATATGGCTCCTTTAATCATTCTAGTATCGATCATGTATTGATATTACCAGAGGGAATCGGCATGTATGATTGGCATTAAAAGGCATTAATCAGTAATGGTGTTTACATACTTGGTCAGGAAATCAGCCTTCACTGATGACTAGCCTACAAATAATAATTCTTAGCTCTAAACTTGGCATTTGCTGGTCTTACTACAACTTTATTGTCACAGATGGAAGGTTGTAGTGACAGCAAGCCAACACCTATGTGCTAACAGTATAAACAGCTTGATGCAACCACTTACATGTGGCTGACAGCCCTTTCCACCTACTCCCTTCAGCTCGGCTAGAGAACCAGCAGGCAAAACCTAGTGGCAGAAGATGATCCCGCCTCACAAAAAGAATGTGAGAGGATTAGAAAGTTTGCACCCGAGTGATGGTAGCACCTCAAACACAGTCCCACGCGATGTGGTTCCGCCATGCTGTGAACAACATGTTGTCAGTACTGCTGAGGATGACATTGTTGATGCTGGTTTAGGCCTCCCTTCGCTCATCATCCCGCTGCCATCCTCAATGGATTGAGAAGGTCTTTGAAGTATAGTGCGGGGACTCGGAGGTGGGCTCCATTTTATCTGGGACTGAGCTTTTTTAAAAAGCTGCTTGGTGCCAGGGTCTAAATTTAAATTACTTTTACCGCTTACAGTCCAGCTGGTGGACAGTGGAAACATTCTGCGTTCTGGATGTGTTTCAACAAAATGTACTACTCGGGCTGCAGCTGTAATTGTTTTAATAATCTATCCATTCATTTGTTCGAATAAATAATCGAATAAAACACACGTTATGGCTTCAATGTGTCTTTTGGGGAAAATAGTTGAAATAAACAAAGATTTGCACATACCATTGAAATTTCACGTTTACCTTGGGGACATCACCCTACAGCAGGGGTCAGCAACCCGCGGCTCCGGAGCCGCATGCGGCTCCTTGACCACTCTGATGCGGCTCAGCTACATACATGTCGACCCCCCCCGATTTTCCCAGGAGACTTATGGATCTCAGTGTCTCTCATAGATTACTCCCAGGGAAAAAATAATCCTATTTACACTCTAATTACTAAATAAAGGGCGTGCCCTAATTGCACTGCAGTAATTGTCCTCTATAGCATTTACATACAGCGTGCCAGTCCAGCCACATGTTGCATGTTGTTATTACTTGCACACACAGGAGACAGCAAAGCATACTTACTCATCAGCCACCCAGCTTACACTGACGGTAACCGTATCAAACAACTTTAACATTGTTACGTTACAAATATGCGCCACACTGTGAACCCACACCAAAAAAGAATGAAAAACACATTTCTGGAGAACATCCCACCGTAACACAACATAAACACAACACAACCAATACCCAGAATCCCATGCAGCCCTAACTCTTCCGGTCTACATTATACACCCCCGCTACCACCAAATCCCCCCCCCCCCCTCTCCGTGCGCTGTTTGAGCGGAAGAGTTAGGGCTGCATGGGATTCTGGGTATTGGTACCGTCAGTGTAAGATGTGTGGCTGCTGAGGTAGTACGCCTTGCTGTCACTTACGTGAGCAAGCTGAAATTGCATTCTACGTGTGGTCGAGCAGGTACACTGTTAGGGCAGACTGTAGAGGGCGCCAAATGCAGTGTCATCACACTCTGATATTCGGGAGTCTCCCGGGTAAAATGAGAGGGTTGGCAAGCATGACGCTATCAAGCGCCATTCATTCAAAACTTGTGGGCTGCACTAACATCAAATTTCCACATTAAAGTGCGTGCCGGTGCGTGTGTCGGAGACCCCTGGTTAACATAGCACAAAGCATTTAAGCTTTGTATGTGGTGTTTTTCATTTTAAATTTAAAATTTTTTTTTGTGGCTCCCATTACTTTCTTTAATTTGTGAAACTTGCCAAAATGGCTCTTTGAGTGGTAAAGGTTGCCGAGCCCTGCCCTACAGTATATAACTTATTATAAAAAAAGGTAAAAACAAAACAAAACTGTTAACCAAAAATAGAGATGTCCGATAATATCAGACTGCCGATATTATCGGCCGATAAATGCTTTAAAATTTAATATTGGAAATTATCGGTATCGGTTTGTAAATTATCGGTATCAGTTTCAAAAAGTACAATTTATGAATTTGTAAAACGCCACTATGTACACGGACGTAGGGAGCATACTTGCCAACCTTGAGACCTCCAAATTCGGGAGATTGGTGGGTTTGGGGGGCAGGGTTGGGGGGGGGGGGACGGGTTTGGTGGTAGCAGGGGTGTATATTGTAGCCTGGAAGAGTTAGTGCTGCAAGGGATTCTGGGTATTTGTTCTGTTGTGTTTATGTTGTGTTACGGTGCGGATGTTCTCCCGAAATGCGTTTGTCATTCTTGTTTGGTGTGGCTTCACAGTGTGGCGCATATTTGTAACAGTGTTAATGTTGTTTATACGGTCACCACCCTCAGTGTGACCTGTATGGCTGTTGATCAAGTATGTCTTGCATTCACTTACGTGTGTCTGCAGAAGCCGCATACAACATGCTGTTTGTATGGTGAAAAAGCGGACGCGACGACAGGTTATAGAAGACACTAAAGGCAGTGCCATCACGGCACGCCCGTAATATTGTTGTCCGGGTGAAAATCGGGCCAAATTCGGGAGAATGGTTGCCCCGGGAGATTTTCAGGAGGGGCACTGAAATTCGGGAGTCTCCCAGAAAAATCGGTAGGGTTGGCAAGTATGGTAGGGAGAGGTACAGAGCGCCAATAAACCTTAAAGTCACTTCCTTTGCGTGCCGGCCCAGTCACATAATATCTACGGCTTTTCACACACACAAGTGAATGCAAGGCATACTTGGTCAAAAGCCATACAGGTCACACTGAGGGTAGCCGTATAAACAACTTTAACACTGTTACAAATATGCGCCACACTGTGAACCCACACCAAACAAGAATGACAAACACATTTCGGGAGAACATCCGCACCGTAACACAACATAAACACAACAGAACAAATACCCACAACCCCTTGCAGCACTAACTCTTCCGGAACGCTACAATATACACCCCGCCCCCTCCACCCCCCCACCCCGCCCACCTCAACCTCCTCATGCTCTCTCAGGGAGAGCATGTCCCAAATTCCAAGCTGCTGTTTTGAGGCATGTTAAAAAAATTAATGCACTTTGTGACTTCAATAATAAATATGGCAGTGCCATGTTGGCATTTTTTTCCATAACTTGAGTTGATTTATTTTGGAAAACCTTGTTACATTGTATAATGCATCCAGCGGGGCATCACAACAAAATTAGGCATAATAATGTGTTAATTCCACGACTGTATATATCGGTATCGGTTGTAGGGCTGCAACTAACAACTAATTTGATAGTCGATTAATCTGTCGATTATTACTTCGATTAATAATCGGATAAAAGAGACAAACTACATTTCTATCCTTTCCAGTATTTTATTGAAAAAAAACCAGCATGCTGGCACCATACTTATTTTGATTATTGTTTCTCAGCTGTTTGTAAATGTTGCAGTTTATAAATAAAGGTTTATAAAAATAAAATAAAAAAGTAGCCTCTGTGCATGCGCATAGCATAGATCCAACGAATCGATGACTAAATTAATCGCCAAATATTTTTATAATCGATTTTAATCGATTTAATCAATTAGTTGTTGCAGCCCTAATCGGTTGATATCAGTATCGGTAATTAAGAGTTGGACAATATCGGGATATCGGCAAAAAAGCCATTATCGGACATCTCTACATTTAATATTTAGAATACAAAAAAAAAAAAAGATCCAACGTTGTGTCTTTTATAATGATTGTGAACAAAATTCCCCAAAAAGTGCAGTTCCCCTTCAGGTCAGATTTCGCCATTATTCATTTCACTAAGTCAAATACTAATGAATGCACAAGCCTATTGTTGTGTGTGTTTGGGAGTGATGTCTATCCCGTTAAAATACATCTAAATAGACGTCACAATTTATGCAAATGTTGCTCAAATATGGCTTATTTCAACAAAGTAAGTGAATGTTATGTCTGCAGCAAACTCGGGTTCAAGCTCACCAAAGTAACTCTGAAGAAATGATTTGAATCACTGATTTATGTTACCTCCAGGCTACAATCTGGCTTATATGAATTTCAGATAGGCCCGGCCAAAAAGCTTGATGAATATGAAGCATAATACAGTACGTTATCTGCTCTGCACACACATCCACTGCTCACTGGGTTTTTCACCCTTGATGCCCACGAAGGCTCAGCTGTTGCCTGGGAGCCACAGTCTCCGCCCGCGGCCTGGCACACTGCGCCATTCTCTCAAGCTGCCATGTAGTGTGCTAGAGCAGAGACGCTGGATGTTTTCAGATGGCTCAGCAGATGGGAGTTGTTTTTCACCTTTGACACATCAGCAGGAAAATAAAAAAAAATAAAAGGCGTCCTCTTGCCCGAGGCCTTTTTGTACCTTTCTCGTTGACAGAATGCCAAGATTTGACATCCCTATTGAATCGGGAGGCCCCTTCCTCTTTTATCGAGCGTATCAATCTTGGTTGGAAGCTGACACACTGAAGAGTTCTGCTTTGATTCACTATTGATGTTGTATAGTGGCACAATTACCTTAGAAATTGCACATGTAAGTGCTCAGAAAGAATGTCACTGAGGCCAATTGCGGAGAAAAAAAAAGCATTCGAATCCCAGCTAAAGCACCTTGCAGAGCGCTATTGTGCTTATTTAAATCATCTAGCAGAGTGGACATTTACTCAACTAAAAATGTTACATATCCTCCTGAAAACCAGCGTTTACTGATACTTATGCTAATCCACGATTCTCAATAATTATTCGATACAACAAACAATGGAATGGAATAGAATGGACTTTATTGTCATTATATTTGCATATAACGAGATTAAGGACTCCAATTTAAAGGCCTACTGAAATGAATTTTTCTTATTTAAACGGGGATAGCAGATCCATTCTATGTCTCATACTTGATCATTTCGCGATATTGCCATATTTTTGCTGAAAGGATTTAGTAGAGAACATCGACGATAAAGTTCGCAACTTTTGGTCGCTGATAAAAAAAAAAGCCTTGCCTGTACCGGAAGTAGCGTGACGTCGCAGGTTGAAAGGCTCCTCACATTTCCCCATTGTTTACACCAGCAGCGAGAGCAATTCGGACCGAGAAAGCGACGATTACCCCATTAATTTAAACGAGGATGAAAGATTTGTGGATGAGGAACGTGAGAGTGAAGGACTAGAGTGCAGTGCAGGACGTATCTTTTTTCGCTTTGACCGTAACTTAGGTACAAGGGCTCATTGGATTCCACACTTTCTCCTTTTTCTATTGTGGATCACGGATTTGTATTTTAAACCACCTCGGATACTATATCCTCTTGAAAATGAGAGTGGAGAACGCGAAATGGACATTCACAGTGACTTTTATCTCCACGACAATACATCGGTGAAGCACTTTAGCTACGGAGCTAACGTGATAGCATCGTGCTTAAATGCAGATAGAAACAAAAGAAATAAGCCCCTGACTGGAAGGATGGACAGAAGATCAACAATACTACTATCAGGAGACACCGAACCAAACACTGGACCTGTAACTACACGGTTAATGCTGTGCCGCCTGTCGGAGCCTAGCAATGCTGTTGCTAACGACGCCATTGAAGCTAACTTAGCTACGGGACCTCGTCAGAGCTATGATAAAAACATTAGCTATCCACCTACGCCAGCCCTCATCTGCTCATCAACACCCGTGCTCACCTGCGTTCCAGCGATCAATGGCGCGACGAAGGACTTCACCCGATCATCGATGCGGTCGGCAGCTAGCGTCGGATAGCGCGTCTGCTATCCTCAAAGTCCTCCTGGTTGTGTTGCTGCAGCCACCCGCTAATACACCGATCCCACCTACAGCTTTCTTCTTTGCAGTCTCCATTGTTCATTAAACAAATTGCAAAAGATTTACCAACACAGATGTCCAGAATACTGTGGAATTTTGCGATGAAAACAGAGCTGTTTGTATTGAGATACAATGTGTCCCAATACTTCCGTTTCAACGATTGACGTCACGCGCATATGTCATCATACATAGACGTTTTCAACCGGAATTTTAGTGGGAAATTTAAAATTGCACTTTATAAGTTAACCCGGCCGTATTGGCATGTGTTGCAATGTTAAGATTTCATCATTGATATATAAACTATCAGACTGCGTGGTCGGTAGTAGTGGCTTTCAGTAGGACTTTAAGGTGCAGTAGTGGGAACAAATATGGGATAAAAATAAATTACACAAGAGGTAATAAAGATAAAACTAAGAATTGAAGTAAACAGACTACTATCCAATAAAAATGATAAGCAATCCTGTACAATATATAAAACACTATACAAATACAAAATACTGTACAATATACAGAACAAGACAAGAGTACCGGAGTAACAAATAACAATCAGTGTTCAATCAATAACAAACTGAAATGCGTACTTTTAAATTCACTATTTTATTGAAAGCTGTTTCAAAGTGAAGTGAATTCATCAACTCATGTTATGTTTTTCTTATGGTGAAGGTTTACAGTTGTGGTCAAAAGTTGACATACACTTGTAAAGAACATAATGTCATGGCTGTCTTGAGTTTCCAATCATTTCTACAACTCTTTTTTTTTGTGATGGAGTGATTGGAGCACATACTTGTTGGTCACAAAAAACATTCATGAAGTTTGGTTCTTTTATGAATTTATTATGGGTCTACTGAAAATGTGACCAGATCTGCTGGGTCAAAAGTATACATACAGCAATGTAATATTTGCTTACATGTCCCTTGGCAAGTTTCACTGCAATAAGGCGCTTTTGGTAGCCTTCCACAAGCTTCTGCTTGAATTTTTGACCTCTCCTCTTGACAAAATTGGTGCATTTCAGCTAAATGTGTTGGTTTTCTGACATGGACTTGTTTCTTCAGCATTGTCCACATGTTTAAGTCAGGACTTTGGGAAGGTCATTCTAAAACCTTCATTCTAGCCTGATTTAGCCATTCATTTACCACTTTTGACGTGTGTTTGGGGTCATTGTCCTGTTGGAACACCCAACTGCGTCCAAGACCCAACCTGATGATTTTAGGTTGACATCTCATGGACAAAGATAAGACTGATGTGCAGTGATGTTTTCAAATGAGCGTAAGTCTTGAACTATACAAAGTATTTCAATGGTTGGAATCTGCGCTTTTACATGATATACTAGTTACTATGGTAATCTAACTAGTTACTATGGTCACAGCAGCTCAGACGAGGCACCAAGCAGTGTGGGTGGGGAGCGTTTCCACAGAGTGTTTCCAGAGCGGCCAGCCTGAAATGTGGGTGTCAGGGACAGACGCGGAAGGAGATTTTTACAACAAAGTTCTAAAGCTTAGTGATATATCAGATACATCAGATTGTAAGTGGGGTTTTTTTACCCTTCACGTTCATATTTCGCTGTGTTTGTTGCATTTTTGTTGCGTTTCATCGAGATCGAGAGGGGGTGTGACGTTCATATGTTGTCAATATTCAGTGTTTTATCGTTTATAGTTAATATTGTAAATACCACATTCTTTATTTTCATGTACATTCTGGGTGTCTCATTCAGTAAAAAAAACCTTAAAATTCCGTTTAGTTTTTAAAGGCGGTCTGTCATAACATTTTTAGCTTTCAATCAGACATTATTGTTATTAGTGTTCCTAAAAATCAGATATACCGGCCCCCAGACACATTTTTCCTCAAAATTTGGCCCCCCGAGTCAAAATAATTGCCCAGGCCTGGATAAGAAAAATGGTTTAAGGAGAAGGTCTTTAGCGGCGCCCTGGTGGCTCCATGGAGCTTTTTCAAAAATGTATAGAAACGGCAAAAAAATGGAGTGAAAAATATAATTTTTGTTGTAATATGGTTTCTGAAGGAGGACAAACACGACACAAACCTTCCTAATTGTTAGAAAGCCCACTGTTTTATATATTTGTGCTTCACTGATGAGAGTATTTGGCGAGCGCCGGCCGTTTTGTCCTACTAATTTCTGTCAAGGCTTGGTAAAAGGATTGGACTCAGATGCAGAGTAGGGAACTTGACAGGCTTTTATTTTGGCAGCTTCCTTTCACCTCCAAAGTCAAGGAATACAATACTATAATTAACCAAAAAAAAACTAATCGATGAAAAAAGGTTCCAAAAAATAGGAACAACTGAAAATCACTCCGAACGGAGGAAAACACAAAACCAAAGACGAACTAATAATTGGCGCAGTAAATGCTATAAAATGTATAAACAAAAAAAACGCTCCAACGGGAGGAATAAACAACAGCTATGAAAAATTCTACACTATCTTAATTAATAAAGTTGAACAAAAATAGTCACTCACAAATTGAGGAATTTAACTAATAACTTACCACTTCGGCTGAATAAAGTCAATAACAAAAAATCACTCTGCTGAGGAGGAAAAAGGAACACTCAAAATAGCCACGAAGGGATTCAAGAACATGGGACATAGACTGGATACAAGGCAAGGCGTGGACATGGACGTAGACGCTGGAAAGTACGAATGAACGAAACAATCTGGCACAGAACAAACGGAGGAGTGGGCTTATAAGACACATGAGGGTAATAGGGAACAGGTGGAAACAATCAGGGAACAAGGGATGACGTCAGACTGATGACACAGAAGGAAGGGCAAGTGACCTGAAACGAGAGGAGAGTTACTTTTCAAAGTAATAATAATAATAATAATAATACCTGGGATTTATATAGCGCTTTTCTAGATACCCAAAGTCGCTTTACACGTGTAGGGGGGGATTAAAACAACTTTATTAGGAAAAGAAACTAAGAAAAGAAAAAAATATATAATAATAATAAACACCAAGGGCAGGGTCAGTTTGGAAAGGCTAATGTGAAGAGGTGAGTTTTTAGGGTGGTTTTGAAGGTAGGGAGGGAGGGGGCTTCTCTGATGTGCCTGGGGAGAGCGTTCCAGAGAGAGGGGGCAGCCACGGAGAAGGCCCTGTCGCCCCAGGTTCGGCGCCTGGTCTTGGGGACCTCCAGGAGGCCAGCATCACTAGACCTGAGGGAACGGGACGGAACGTGTGGCAGGAGGAGGTCAGAGAGGTAGGGTGGAGCCAGGTTATGGAGTGCCTTGTAGGTGGTGAGGAGTATTTTAAAGGGGATTCTGTATTTGACAGGCAGCCAGTGGAGGTCATGAAGGACAGGTGTGATGTGCTCTCTGGAGCGGGTTCCGGTGAGCAGGCGGGCAGCGGAGTTCTGGACATATTGCAGTTTATTGAGGGTTTTGGAAGTGATGCCATAGAGGATGCTGTTGCAATAGTCTAGCCGGGATGAGATGAAGGCGTGGATGAGGGTTTCGGCAGCAGAGGGTGTGAGGGAGGGCCGGAGACGGGCAATGTTTCTGAGGTGGAAGAATGCAGTTTTGGTGATGTGGTTTACATGGGGGAGGAATGAGAGGGTAGGGTCGAAGATTACACCTAGATTGCGGATGTGGGTGGAGGTAGTGACAAGGGAACCGTCGATGTTTAATGAAAAGTCCTGAGTGGAACGAGTGAGGGAGTCGGGGCCAATTATAATTATTTCAGATTTGTTGCAGTTGAGTTTTAGAAAGTTTTTTTGCATCCAGGTTTTTATGTCTGTGAGGCAGGTGGTAAGGGTGGAGTGGGTGGCTGGGGTGATGGTCGTGGTGGAAAGGTATAGTTGTGTGTCGTCGGCATAGCAGTGAAATTGAAGGCCGTGGTGGCGGAGGATCTGACCGAGGGGCAGGAGGTAGATGGTGAAGAGTAGGGGGCCAAGTACTGAGCCTTGGGGGACGCCGTGGGTGACTGGGGCAGTGGAGGAGGTGCAGTTGTTGATTGAGATGAATTGCTGACGGTCAGAGAGGTAGGATTTCATCCAGGAGAGGGCAGTGCCGGATAAACCAAGGGAGGAGTGGAGGCGTGATAGGAGGATGGAGTGGTTGATGGTATCGAAGGCAGCACTGAGGTCGAGGAGAATGAGGATGGAGAGGGAACCAGAGTCGGCGGAGAGGAGGATGTCGTTGGTGACCTTGAGGAGGGCAGTTTCTGTGCTGTGGAGTGAGCGGAAGCCGGATTGGAACGTTTCGTATAGGTTATTGTGGAGAAGGTGGGATTTGATTTGGGAGGCAACTGCACGTTCGAGAATTTTAGAGAGGAAGGGGAGGTTGGAGATGGGCCTGTAGTTGTTGGGGAGGTTGGGGTCGAGACCGGATTTCTTGAGGATGGGGGTGATGGCAGCCAGCTTGAGGGCAGGAGGGACAGAGCCAGTGGATAGGGAGGAGTTAATTATAGTGGTGATGAGAGGTGAGAGTGAGGGAAGGCAGGCTATAACTAAAGTGGATGGGATTGGATCGAGGATGCAGGTGGAGGCTTTCATACCAGAAGTTATGGAGGATAGGTCAGTTGTGGTGATTTCGGAGAAGAAGTTGAGTGGGTGGTTGGAGAGTAAAGGGGGGGCATGATTGGGGGTAGGGGAGGAGGTGGGAGAGGAGGCGGCCAGTTCAGAGTGGATGGTGTTGATTTTTGATTGAAAAAATGATAAAAATTCTTCACATTTGCTGGTGGTGAATGAGGTGGTGGTGGTGTCCATGGGTTTGAGGAGTTGGGTTACGGTAGAGAAGAGTATCTTGGGGTTATTGCTGCCGGATTGTATGACGGAGGAGTAGTGGGAAGTGCGTGCATTGTTGAGGGCATCTCTGTATTCCTGTTGGTGTAATGTGTAGATGTCCAGGTGAACAGTGAGACCGGTTTTCTTTGAGAGCCGTTCAAGCTGCCGGCCCTTGGCTTTAAGGTGACGGAGGTGGTCAGTGTACCAGGGGGCAGTGTGGGTGTAGGAGACAGTTTTGGTTTTTATGGGGGCGAGTTGATTGAGACAGGAGGAGAGTGCGCTGTTGTATCTGTTAACCAGTTCAGTGGGGGAGGCGCTCAAAGTGAGGGTATGATCGGAGGTGGTGTCAATCAGTAGGGCGGAAAGAGAGGGGGGGTGGATTGATTTCATGTTCCGGTATGATATGGAGCGTTGCTGCTTGATAAGGGGGGTGGGGATGTCTATGTCCAGGGTGAGGGCCAGGTGGTCTGAGAGAATGTCTGTGAGGTTGAAGCTGGTGAGGTTGCTGATGGAGAGTCCAGTGGTGCAAATTAAGTCCAGGGTGTGTCCTTTTTTGTGGGTGGGGAAGTCAACGTGTTGAGTGATATTAAATGAGTCGAGAATGTCCAGAAATTCAGTGGCAGTTTTGCAGGTGGTGGAATCGACATGAATGTTGAAATCACCCAGTAGGATGACTGAAGGTGAAATGGCACAGAGTTGGGTGAGAAATTCAGAAAGATCGGAAAGGAATGCAGGGTTGGGTTTGGGGGGGCGGTAGATGATTGCAGTGACCAGGGGTTTGGGGCCAGGCAGCTTGAATGACTGGTGCTCAAAGGAGGAGGGGGTTGTGATGGTTACAACAGTGGGTTTCAAGTGTTGGCGGTATATTGTAGCTATACCGCCAGCACGACCGTCACGTGGTTTATCCATGTAGGTGTATCCTGGGGGTGTAGCTCTGTTGAGGTGAATGTATTCCAGTGGTTTTTGCCAGGTTTCGGTTATGCTGAAAAAGTCTATGTTGTTGTCAGTTATGAATTCACTGAGTATTGGTCCTTTTTTATTGAGTGAGCGGGTATTGAGCAGAGCAAATTTAAGGGATGGGTGAAGTTGGATGGGTGGGGGTGCTTTGGTTAACGGTTGCAGGTAGGCAGAGCGCACGTGTGGTTTGTTATTGTGGTGACGTGTGACGTCACTGGGGGTGGGTCGGTTGCGTGACCAGAGTGATGGGATGCAGTGTTGTTCAGTCCGGGAGTAAGTAAACTTTCTGCGGGAGCTTCTATGGATGTATCTGGGTCGGGGAAACAGTCCGTGTGTTTTGATGGCTGCTGTGATGTCTGGAGGTGTGGTGACGTGGTTGCTGAGTTTGAGGAGTTGCAGAGCGGAGTATTTGAGTCGCATGCTGGCAGTGGTGGATGTTAGCCTGGGATCGTTGGCCGACAGCCGCACACTTGTTGGCCAGAGATGGAGAGACAGGCACAACGCGACGATCCACAGCATGACAGAGGAGAGGAGAGAGGAGTTGGTGGAAGGACCTGCGCCGGCTGCGTGTTGTTGCTGCTAGGGCAGGGTAGCTGGAGGCTGGCTAGCTGTTAGCCACCAGCTGCGGAGCGGTGGCTAGTTAGCAGAGAGCTAACCAGACAGTCGGCGGGTAGCCAGGAGGGCTATCCGCGGTGCAATCCGGGATAACAGTCCGGGAAACAGCTCGTAGTGGCAGGTTGTTGCTGGGCGATGCCAGGAGAATCAGTGGAGCCAGCGGGTGAGTGAAACATCTGTCATCTGTCACAAAATAATCCAAGCTGATGCCAGGTGACGAAGTGGGTAAAAGTTGATAAGTAGAAAACTACACACTTAAAAGTTAAACACACTTAGTATATAAAACAAAACAAAACAAAAAATAGATACTAAGTCGCATAAAAACTAAAACTAAGGCTAAGGAAGGAGAAGCGGCGAACAAACGAGACGCCAGCGTCCTCTCCCGCCGCATCAAAGTAAAATATGCAAATCACAAGACAGAAAAAACCAAGACAAGACATCCCTCACCACGGTGTGACAATTTCAGCAGCCCTTCACCGTTGTGTGGACTGTGACTCAACAGTTTGTTTACATGTATAACTTTCTCCGACACTGCCACACAAAGACACGTTTTATGCCACTCCTTCTTTGTCTCATTTTGTCCACCAACTATTTTATGCTGTGCGTGAATGCACAAAGGTGAGCTTTGTTGATGTTATTGACTTGTATGGAGTGCTAATCCGGCATATTTGGTCACTGCATGACTGCAAACTAATCTATGCTAACATGCTATTTAGGCCAGCTGTATGTACATATTACATCATTATGCCTCGTTTGTAGGTATATTTGAGCTCATTCAATTTCCTTTACTTACGTCCTCTGGGTATTTACTTTATTTTTCCATGTGTCATGACACATTGTCTGTATGTAATATTGGCTGCATTTCTGTTGTTAGTGCACCATGTTGTTCCAGACCACAGCAAACGTTACCCAGCTTGCAAAGATTGTTATAAATCCATTCGAAGAAGACAGCCTGCTTATTCCTTTTACTTGAACACACACATCTATACCTTTGGCCGTTCTAAAACAGTCATTTCCAGGAGTTATGTCACCCTCTGAGAAGTTTTACTAATGTTTTCCAATGTTGTAAAAATGTGTAGAATAAATATTACATTTCAACATTTCTGTCAACGAAGATTTGCCTGCAACACAGTCATTTTGATAGTAGTCTAATGTATACACTTACATCATGTGTTGCAATCATTATAACACTTAAATAAGTCTTTTAATTGTTTGCGGCTCCAGACCGATTACTTTTTTTGTATTTGTGGTCCAATATGGCTCTTTCAACATTTTGGGTTGCCGACCCCAGGTGTAGGAAATAATGCTGGTTCATTGAAGTTGATGGTGAGAAAACAATGGCGGGTCTTCTTTTCATGAGCTTCCAAACTGAGGAATCTTTAGTACTCAAGAGCAGTGGCGGCAGCTGGTCTTTCAAGTAGGGGAAGTTCATTTTCCGCTTCTCTCTAAATAAATACAGTCTCCAATAACAGATGAAAGATGTACGGCTGCTAGATTTTCCAAAGAAACGTCACTTATCGGATTGTAAAATTTTCCAGACCACAGTAAAGGTTACCCCTTGGACACACACACATCTATATATACCTTTTGCCATTCTAAGACATTTCCAGGAGTTATCTCACCCTCTGAGAAGTTTTACTGATGTTTTCCAATGTAAAAATGTGTAGAATAAATATTACTGTGACAGTCTCTCACTGTCGCCCGGGTTCCATGGACCACCAAGGACAGACATGACTGGAGCAATTTCGTGACTTCGTTTTATTTTGCAATAAACACTCAGTGGAAGGCGGGTCGCTTTTCAGCTCCTCTTCTCTCAAACCGCTCGCTCTTCCGGTTGCTTTTCAGCCGCCCTCGTCTTCGTCTGCATCTCGCTCTTCCTCTCGTTGGCTCGTCATATACCCGCGGCTCTCCAGCTCCTTCTGCCCCGTCGTTCTCCGCTGCCGCCCTTTTATTCAATGAGAGGAGATTATACAATTGTGCCCAGCCGGGCGATCCACGCACCTGAAGTTCATTACGGCGTCGATCCCGGCGCGCCCCGCCTCGCGGCTGGCCCACCGGCCACGCCTCCTCGCCACCATCTCGGAGTTGACCCTGGCGTGCCCCGCCTCGCTGTCGATCTGCCGGCCACGCCTCCCCACTATTACATTTCAACGTTTCTGTCAACGAAGATTTGCGTCAGCCTGCGACTATAGTCATTTTGATAGTAGGCTATTACAGACACTTACATCATGTGTTGTCTTCATTATAACACTTATATAAGACGTTTAAAGTCATTTTGATAGTAGGCTAATATAGCTAATATAGACACTTACATCATGTGTTGTCTTCATTATAACACTTGTATAAGACTTTTAAAGTCATTTTGATAGTAGGCTAATATAGCTAATATAGACACTTACATCATGTGTTGTCTTCATTATAACACTTATATAAGACGTTTAAAGTCATTTTGATAGTAGGCTAATATAGCTAACTTAGACACTTACATCATGTGTTGTCTTCATTATAACACTTATATAAGACGTTTAAAGTCATTTTGATAGTAGGCTAATATAGCTCATTTAGACACATCATGTGCTGTCTTCATTATAACACTTATATAAGACGTTTAAAGTCATTTTGATAGTAGGCTAATATAGCTAATATAGACACTTACATCATGTGTTGTCTTCATTATAACACTTATATAAGACATTTAAAGTCATTTTGATAGTAGGCTAATATAGCTCATTTAGACACTTACATCATGTGTTGTCTTCATTATAACACTTATATAAGACTTTTAAAGTCATTTTGATAGTAGGCTAATATAGCTCATTTAGACACTTACATCATGTGCTGTCTTCATTATAACACTTATATAAGACGTTTAAAGTCATTTTGATAGTAGGCTAATATAGCTCATTTAGACACTTACATCATGTGTTGTCTTCATTATAACACTTATATAAGACTTTTAAAGTCATTTTGATAGTAGGCTAATATAGCTCATTTACACACTTACATCATGTGTTGTCTTCATTATAACACTTGTATAAGACTTTTAAAGTCATTTTGATAGTAGGCTAATATAGCTAATTTAGACACTTACATCATGTGCTGTCTTCATTATAACACTTATATAAGATGTTTAAAGTCATTTTGATAGTAGACTACTATAGCTAATTTAGACACTTACATCATGTGCTGTCTTCATTATAACACTTATATAAGACGTTTAAAGTCATTTTGATAGTAGGCTAATATAGCTAATATAGACACTTACATCATGTGTTGTCTTCATTATAACACTTGTATAAGACTTTTCATGTGTTGTCTTCATTATAACACTTGTATAAGACGTTTAAAGTCATTTTGATAGTAGGCTAATATAGCTAATATAGACACTTACATCATGTGTTGTCTTCATTATAACACTTGTATAAGACGTTTAAAGTCATTTTGATAGTAGGCTAATATAGCTAATATAGACACTTACATCATGTGTTGTCTTCATTATAACACTTGTATAAGACTTTTAAAGTAATTTTGATAGTAGGCTAATATAGCTAATTTAGACACTTACATCATGTGTTGTCTTCATTATAACACTTGTATAAGACTTTTAAAGTCATTTTGATAGTAGGCTAATATAGCTAATATAGACACTTACATCATGTGTTGTCTTCATTATAACACTTATATAAGACGTTTAAAGTCATTTTGATAGTAGGCTAATATAGCTAACTTAGACACTTACATCATGTGTTGTCTTCATTATAACACTTATATAAGACGTTTAAAGTCATTTTGATAGTAGGCTAATATAGCTCATTTAGACACATCATGTGCTGTCTTCATTATAACACTTATATAAGACGTTTAAAGTCATTTTGATAGTAGGCTAATATAGCTAATATAGACACTTACATCATGTGTTGTCTTCATTATAACACTTATATAAGACATTTAAAGTCATTTTGATAGTAGGCTAATATAGCTAATATAGACACTTACATCATGTGTTGTCTTCATTATAACACTTGTATAAGACGTTTAAAGTCATTTTGATAGTAGGCTAATATAGCTCATTTAGACACTTACATCATGTGTTGTCTTCATTATAACACTTATATAAGACGTTTAAAGTCATTTTGATAGTAGGCTAATATAGCTCATTTAGACACTTACATCATGTGTTGTCTTCATTATAACACTTATATAAGACTTTTAAAGTCATTTTGATAGTAGGCTAATATAGCTCATTTACACACTTACATCATGTGTTGTCTTCATTATAACACTTGTATAAGACTTTTAAAGTCATTTTGATAGTAGGCTAATATAGCTAATTTAGACACTTACATCATGTGCTGTCTTCATTATAACACTTATATAAGATGTTTAAAGTCATTTTGATAGTAGACTACTATAGCTAATTTAGACACTTACATCATGTGCTGTCTTCATTATAACACTTATATAAGACGTTTAAAGTCATTTTGATAGTAGGCTAATATAGCTAATATAGACACTTACATCATGTGTTGTCTTCATTATAACACTTGTATAAGACTTTTCATGTGTTGTCTTCATTATAACACTTGTATAAGACGTTTAAAGTCATTTTGATAGTAGGCTAATATAGCTAATATAGACACTTACATCATGTGTTGTCTTCATTATAACACTTATATAAGACGTTTAAAGTCATTTTGATAGTAGGCTAATATAGCTAATATAGACACTTACATCATGTGTTGTCTTCATTATAACACTTATATAAGACATTTAAAGTCATTTTGATAGTAGGCTAATATAGCTCATTTAGACACTTACATCATGTGCTGTCTTCATTATAACACTTATATAAGACGTTTAAAGTCATTTTGATAGTAGGCTAATATAGCTCATTTAGACACTTACATCATGTGTTGTCTTCATTATAACACTTATATAAGACTTTTAAAGTCATTTTGATAGTAGGCTAATATAGCTCATTTACACACTTACATCATGTGTTGTCTTCATTATAACACTTGTATAAGACTTTTAAAGTCATTTTGATAGTAGGCTAATATAGCTAATTTAGACACTTACATCATGTGCTGTCTTCATTATAACACTTATATAAGATGTTTAAAGTCATTTTGATAGTAGACTACTATAGCTAATTTAGACACTTACATCATGTGCTGTCTTCATTATAACACTTATATAAGACGTTTAAAGTCATTTTGATAGTAGGCTAATATAGCTAATATAGACACTTACATCATGTGTTGTCTTCATTATAACACTTGTATAAGACTTTTCATGTGTTGTCTTCATTATAACACTTGTATAAGACGTTTAAAGTCATTTTGATAGTAGGCTAATATAGCTAATATAGACACTTACATCATGTGTTGTCTTCATTATAACACTTGTATAAGACGTTTAAAGTCATTTTGATAGTAGGCTAATATAGCTAATATAGACACTTACATCATGTGTTGTCTTCATTATAACACTTGTATAAGACTTTTAAAGTAATTTTGATAGTAGGCTAATATAGCTAATTTAGACACTTACATCATGTGTTGTCTTCATTATAACACTTGTATAAGACTTTTAAAGTCATTTTGATAGTAGGCTAATATAGCTAATATAGACACTTACATCATGTGTTGTCTTCATTATAACACTTATATAAGACGTTTAAAGTCATTTTGATAGTAGGCTAATATAGCTAACTTAGACACTTACATCATGTGTTGTCTTCATTATAACACTTATATAAGACGTTTAAAGTCATTTTGATAGTAGGCTAATATAGCTCATTTAGACACATCATGTGCTGTCTTCATTATAACACTTATATAAGACGTTTAAAGTCATTTTGATAGTAGGCTAATATAGCTAATATAGACACTTACATCATGTGTTGTCTTCATTATAACACTTATATAAGACATTTAAAGTCATTTTGATAGTAGGCTAATATAGCTCATTTAGACACTTACATCATGTGCTGTCTTCATTATAACACTTATATAAGACGTTTAAAGTCATTTTGATAGTAGGCTAATATAGCTCATTTAGACACTTACATCATGTGTTGTCTTCATTATAACACTTATATAAGACTTTTAAAGTCATTTTGATAGTAGGCTAATATAGCTCATTTACACACTTACATCATGTGTTGTCTTCATTATAACACTTATATAAGACTTTTAAAGTCATTTTGATAGTAGGCTAATATAGCTCATTTACACACTTACATCATGTGTTGTCTTCATTATAACACTTGTATAAGACTTTTAAAGTCATTTTGATAGTAGGCTAATATAGCTAATTTAGACACTTACATCATGTGCTGTCTTCATTATAACACTTATATAAGATGTTTAAAGTCATTTTGATAGTAGACTACTATAGCTAATTTAGACACTTACATCATGTGCTGTCTTCATTATAACACTTATATAAGACGTTTAAAGTCATTTTGATAGTAGGCTAATATAGCTCATTTAGACACTTACATCATGTGTTGTCTTCATTATAACACTTATATAAGACATTTAAAGTCATTTTGATAGTAGGCTAATATAGCTCATTTAGACACTTACATCATGTGCTGTCTTCATTATAACACTTATATAAGACGTTTAAAGTCATTTTGATAGTAGGCTAATATAGCTCATTTAGACACTTACATCATGTGTTGTCTTCATTATAACACTTATATAAGACTTTTAAAGTCATTTTGATAGTAGGCTAATATAGCTCATTTACACACTTACATCATGTGTTGTCTTCATTATAACACTTATATAAGACTTTTAAAGTCATTTTGATAGTAGGCTAATATAGCTAATTTAGACACATCATGTGCTGTCTTCATTATAACACTTATATAAGATGTTTAAAGTCATTTTGATAGTAGACTACTATAGCTAATTTAGACACTTACATCATGTGCTGTCTTCATTATAACACTTATACAAGACGTTTAAAGTCATTTTGATAGTAGGCTAATATAGCTAATATAGACACTTACATCATGTGTTGTCTTCATTATAACACTTGTATAAGACTTTTCATGTGTTGTCTTCATTATAACACTTGTATAAGACGTTTAAAGTCATTTTGATAGTAGGCTAATATAGCTAATATAGACACTTACATCATGTGTTGTCTTCATTATAACACTTGTATAAGACGTTTAAAGTCATTTTGATAGTAGGCTAATATAGCTAATATAGACACTTACATCATGTGTTGTCTTCATTATAACACTTGTATAAGACTTTTAAAGTAATTTTGATAGTAGGCTAATATAGCTAATTTAGACACTTACATCATGTGTTGTCTTCATTATAACACTTGTATAAGACTTTTAAAGTCATTTTGATAGTAGGCTAATATAGCTAATTTAGACACATCATGTGCTGTCTTCATTATAACACTTATATAAGATGTTTAAAGTCATTTTGATAGTAGACTACTATAGCTAATTTAGACACTTACATCATGTGCTGTCTTCATTATAACACTTATACAAGACGTTTAAAGTCATTTTGATAGTAGGCTAATATAGCTAATATAGACACTTACATCATGTGTTGTCTTCATTATAACACTTGTATAAGACTTTTCATGTGTTGTCTTCATTATAACACTTGTATAAGACGTTTAAAGTCATTTTGATAGTAGGCTAATATAGCTAATATAGACACTTACATCATGTGTTGTCTTCATTATAACACTTGTATAAGACGTTTAAAGTCATTTTGATAGTAGGCTAATATAGCTAATATAGACACTTACATCATGTGTTGTCTTCATTATAACACTTGTATAAGACTTTTAAAGTAATTTTGATAGTAGGCTAATATAGCTAATTTAGACACTTACATCATGTGTTGTCTTCATTATAACACTTGTATAAGACTTTTAAAGTCATTTTGATAGTAGGCTAATATAGCTAATATAGACACTTACATCATGTGTTGTCTTCATTATAACACTTATATAAGACGTTTAAAGTCATTTTGATAGTAGGCTAATATAGCTAACTTAGACACTTACATCATGTGTTGTCTTCATTATAACACTTATATAAGACGTTTAAAGTCATTTTGATAGTAGGCTAATATAGCTCATTTAGACACATCATGTGCTGTCTTCATTATAACACTTATATAAGACGTTTAAAGTCATTTTGATAGTAGGCTAATATAGCTAATATAGACACTTACATCATGTGTTGTCTTCATTATAACACTTATACAAGACATTTAAAGTCATTTTGATAGTAGGCTAATATAGCTCATTTAGACACTTACATCATGTGCTGTCTTCATTATAACACTTATATAAGACGTTTAAAGTCATTTTGATAGTAGGCTAATATAGCTCATTTAGACACTTACATCATGTGTTGTCTTCATTATAACACTTATATAAGACTTTTAAAGTCATTTTGATAGTAGGCTAATATAGCTCATTTACACACTTACATCATGTGTTGTCTTCATTATAACACTTATATAAGACTTTTAAAGTCATTTTGATAGTAGGCTAATATAGCTAATTTAGACACTTACATCATGTGCTGTCTTCATTATAACACTTATATAAGATGTTTAAAGTCATTTTGATAGTAGACTACTATAGCTAATTTAGACACTTACATCATGTGCTGTCTTCATTATAACACTTATATAAGACGTTTAAAGTCATTTTGATAGTAGGCTAATATAGCTAATATAGACACTTACATCATGTGTTGTCTTCATTATAACACTTGTATAAGACTTTTCATGTGTTGTCTTCATTATAACACTTGTATAAGACGTTTAAAGTCATTTTGATAGTAGGCTAATATAGCTAATATAGACACTTACATCATGTGTTGTCTTCATTATAACACTTATATAAGACGTTTAAATTCATTTTGATAGTAGGCTAATATATCTCATTTAGACATTTACATCATGTGTTGTCTTCATTATAACACTTATATAAGACGTTTAAAGTAATTTTGATAGTAGGCTAATATAGCTAATTTAGACACTTACATCATGTGCTGTCTTCATTATAACACTTATATAAGACGTTTAAAGTCATTTTGATAGTAGGCTAATGTAGCTCATTTAGACACTTACATCATGTGCTGTCTTCATTATAACACTTATATAAGACGTTTAAAGTCATTTTGATAGTAGGCTGATATAGCTCATTTAGACACTTACATCATGTGTTGTCTTTATTATAACACTTGTATAAGACTTTTAAAGTCATTTTGATAGTAGGCTAATATAGCTAATATAGACACTTACACCATGTGTTGTCTTCATTATAACACTTATATAAGACGTTTAAAGTCATTTTGATAGTAGGCTAATATAGCTAATATAGACACTTACATCATGTGTTGTCTTCATTATAACACTTATATAAGACGTTTAAAGTAATTTTGATAGTAGGCTACTATAGCTAATTTAGACACTTACATCATGTGTTGTCTTCATTATAACACTTATATAAGACGTTTAAAGTCATTTTGATAGTAGACTACTATAGCTAATTTAGACACTTACATCATGTGTTGTCTTCATTATAACACTTATATAAGACGTTTAAAGTCATTTTGATAGTAGGCTAATATAGCTCATTTAGACACTTACATCATGTGTTGTCTTCATTATAACACTTGTATAAGACTTTTAAAGTCATTTTGATAGTAGGCTAATATAGCTCATTTAGACACTTACATCATGTGTTGTCTTCATTATAACACTTATATAAGACTTTTAAAGTCATTTTGATAGTAGGCTAATATAGCTAATATAGACACTTACATCATGTGTTGTCTTCATTATAACACTTGTATAAGACTTTTAAAGTCATTTTGATAGTAGGCTAATATAGCTAATATAGACACTTACATCATGTGTTGTGTTCATTATAACACTTATATAAGACTTTTAAAGTCATTTTGATAGTAGGCTATTATAGCTCATTTAGACACATCGTGTGTTGTCTTCATTATAACACTTGTATAAGACTTTTAAAGTCATTTTGATAGTAGGCTAATATAGCTAATATAGACACTTACATCATGTGTTGTTTTCATTATAACACTTATATAAGACTTTTAAAGTCATTTTGATAGTAGGCTAATATAGCTAATATAGACACTTACATCATGTATTGTCTTCATTATAACACTTATATAAGACGTTTAAAGTCATTTTGATAGTAGGCTAATATAGCTAATTTAGACACTTACATCATGTGCTGTCTTCATTATAACACTTATATAAGACGTTTAAAGTCATTTTGATAGCAGGCTACTATAGCTAATTTAGACACTTACATCATGTGCTGTCTTCATTATAACACTTATATAAGACGTTTAAAGTCATTTTGATAGTAGGCTAATATAGCTAATTTAGACACTTACATCATGTGTTGTCTTCATTATAACACTTGTATAAGACGTTTAAAGTCATTTTGATAGTAGGCTAATATAGCTAATATAGACACTTACATCATGTGTTGTTTTCATTATAACACTTATATAAGACTTTTAAAGTCATTTTGATAGTAGGCTAATATAGCTAATATAGACACTTACATCATGTATTGTCTTCATTATAACACTTATATAAGACGTTTAAAGTCATTTTGATAGTAGGCTAATATAGCTAATTTAGACACTTACATCATGTGCTGTCTTCATTATAACACTTATATAAGACGTTTAAAGTCATTTTGATAGCAGGCTACTATAGCTAATTTAGACACTTACATCATGTGCTGTCTTCATTATAACACTTATATAAGACGTTTAAAGTCATTTTGATAGTAGGCTAATATAGCTAATTTAGACACTTACATCATGTGTTGTCTTCATTATAACACTTGTATAAGACGTTTAAAGTCATTTTGATAGTAGGCTAATATAGCTAATATAGACACTTACATCATGTGTTGTCTTCATTATAACACTTGTATAAGACGTTTAAAGTCATTTTGATAGTAGGCTAATATAGCTAATATAGACACTTACATCATGTGTTGTCTTCATTATAACACTTGTATAAGACTTTTAAAGTAATTTTGATAGTAGGCTAATATAGCTAATTTAGACACTTACATCATGTGTTGTCTTCATTATAACACTTGTATAAGACTTTTAAAGTCATTTTGATAGTAGGCTAATATAGCTAATATAGACACTTACATCATGTGTTGTCTTCATTATAACACTTATATAAGACGTTTAAAGTCATTTTGATAGTAGGCTAATATAGCTAACTTAGACACTTACATCATGTGTTGTCTTCATTATAACACTTATATAAGACGTTTAAAGTCATTTTGATAGTAGGCTAATATAGCTCATTTAGACACATCATGTGCTGTCTTCATTATAACACTTATATAAGACGTTTAAAGTCATTTTGATAGTAGGCTAATATAGCTAATATAGACACTTACATCATGTGTTGTCTTCATTATAACACTTATATAAGACATTTAAAGTCATTTTGATAGTAGGCTAATATAGCTCATTTAGACACTTACATCATGTGCTGTCTTCATTATAACACTTATATAAGACGTTTAAAGTCATTTTGATAGTAGGCTAATATAGCTCATTTAGACACTTACATCATGTGTTGTCTTCATTATAACACTTATATAAGACTTTTAAAGTCATTTTGATAGTAGGCTAATATAGCTCATTTACACACTTACATCATGTGTTGTCTTCATTATAACACTTATATAAGACTTTTAAAGTCATTTTGATAGTAGGCTAATATAGCTAATTTAGACACTTACATCATGTGCTGTCTTCATTATAACACTTATATAAGATGTTTAAAGTCATTTTGATAGTAGACTACTATAGCTAATTTAGACACTTACATCATGTGCTGTCTTCATTATAACACTTATATAAGACGTTTAAAGTCATTTTGATAGTAGGCTAATATAGCTAATATAGACACTTACATCATGTGTTGTCTTCATTATAACACTTGTATAAGACTTTTCATGTGTTGTCTTCATTATAACACTTGTATAAGACGTTTAAAGTCATTTTGATAGTAGGCTAATATAGCTAATATAGACACTTACATCATGTGTTGTCTTCATTATAACACTTATATAAGACGTTTAAATTCATTTTGATAGTAGGCTAATATATCTCATTTAGACATTTACATCATGTGTTGTCTTCATTATAACACTTATATAAGACGTTTAAAGTAATTTTGATAGTAGGCTAATATAGCTAATTTAGACACTTACATCATGTGCTGTCTTCATTATAACACTTATATAAGACGTTTAAAGTCATTTTGATAGTAGGCTAATGTAGCTCATTTAGACACTTACATCATGTGCTGTCTTCATTATAACACTTATATAAGACGTTTAAAGTCATTTTGATAGTAGGCTGATATAGCTCATTTAGACACTTACATCATGTGTTGTCTTTATTATAACACTTGTATAAGACTTTTAAAGTCATTTTGATAGTAGGCTAATATAGCTAATATAGACACTTACACCATGTGTTGTCTTCATTATAACACTTATATAAGACGTTTAAAGTCATTTTGATAGTAGGCTAATATAGCTAATATAGACACTTACATCATGTGTTGTCTTCATTATAACACTTATATAAGACGTTTAAAGTAATTTTGATAGTAGGCTACTATAGCTAATTTAGACACTTACATCATGTGTTGTCTTCATTATAACACTTATATAAGACGTTTAAAGTCATTTTGATAGTAGACTACTATAGCTAATTTAGACACTTACATCATGTGTTGTCTTCATTATAACACTTATATAAGACGTTTAAAGTCATTTTGATAGTAGGCTAATATAGCTCATTTAGACACTTACATCATGTGTTGTCTTCATTATAACACTTGTATAAGACTTTTAAAGTCATTTTGATAGTAGGCTAATATAGCTCATTTAGACACTTACATCATGTGTTGTCTTCATTATAACACTTATATAAGACTTTTAAAGTCATTTTGATAGTAGGCTAATATAGCTAATATAGACACTTACATCATGTGTTGTCTTCATTATAACACTTGTATAAGACTTTTAAAGTCATTTTGATAGTAGGCTAATATAGCTAATATAGACACTTACATCATGTGTTGTGTTCATTATAACACTTATATAAGACTTTTAAAGTCATTTTGATAGTAGGCTATTATAGCTCATTTAGACACATCGTGTGTTGTCTTCATTATAACACTTGTATAAGACTTTTAAAGTCATTTTGATAGTAGGCTAATATAGCTAATATAGACACTTACATCATGTGTTGTTTTCATTATAACACTTATATAAGACTTTTAAAGTCATTTTGATAGTAGGCTAATATAGCTAATATAGACACTTACATCATGTATTGTCTTCATTATAACACTTATATAAGACGTTTAAAGTCATTTTGATAGTAGGCTAATATAGCTAATTTAGACACTTACATCATGTGCTGTCTTCATTATAACACTTATATAAGACGTTTAAAGTCATTTTGATAGCAGGCTACTATAGCTAATTTAGACACTTACATCATGTGCTGTCTTCATTATAACACTTATATAAGACGTTTAAAGTCATTTTGATAGTCGGCTAATATAGCTAATTTAGACACTTACATCATGTGTTGTCTTCATTATAACACTTGTATAAGACGTTTAAAGTCATTTTGATAGTAGGCTAATATAGCTAATTTAGACACTTACATCATATGTTGTCTTCATTATAACACTTATATAAGACGTTTAAAGTCATTTTGATAGTAGGCTAATATAGCTAATTTAGACACTTACATCATGTGTTGTCTTCATTATAACACTTGTATAAGACTTTTTATTTTTTGCGGCTACAGACCGATTACTTTTTTGTATTTGTGGTCCAATATGGCTCTTTCAACATTTTGGGTGGCCGACCCCTGGTCTAAGGTCAAACCGACACAGAGATCAGCCAAACAATCAACGTTCAACATCTGTCAAAAATGTCTTCGGCAACATCCGACCATAATTCCTGTCAGAGAAAAAATATAGACTTTGACTCAGGGAGAATATGGAACAACACCAAGCAAACATACTGGTCGATATACCATTCATTATCAGTCCAGCAGTGGGGGAATTCAAGTTTCATGGCAAAACAGTGAATAGTAGCAGCAAATATCCATCCATTTAAAAAATATAAAAAATAAGTGTACATATTCACTCCAGGAAATAAGAATGAGCGGCAGCACTGTTTTCACTATCAGTATAAATCTGAATGAAAGTGAGCTTGTTGGCACATTTACTGAATGTATGTCCAAGCCAGTCTGCGTAAAGCAACACCATTTATAGCTGACTAGTCATGTAGGCCACCTCCATTCTAAAGCTCTCGGGGGCTGAAGGAGTGGAGGCAGCATGGCTGACCTGGATTTTCCTCTCACACAGACCGCTGTTCAAACAATCATCGCACCGTCCGAATTCTGGTTCTGACCTCTTTTGCTTGTTGCTTTCTGGCTGTCTTTCAGATTCAGATGACACCTCGACATTTGTAACAGGAATTGTTCTGTACAGAAACCTGGGAAGCCTTCTGAACTTGCAGAGGTAAGCTCGTTTCTTAGGGCACCTGGTTTGTTTGTCCACAACAGGGGTGTCCAAACTTTTTCCACTGAAGGCCGCACACTGAAAAATCAAAGCAAGCGGGGGTCATTTTGATATTTTTTATTTTAAAAACCAATGCAATATATGTATAAAAAAAGATACATTTAGGCCTCCACTCAGACTTGATCCCGGGGACCCCAAAAGGTTTTGGTCAAAAAAAATATAAAAAATGTGTCATTATTTAGTATTATTATGATTATTATTATTGAAGGTTTAAATCTCTAGATCAACATTAGGTCTATCTGTCAATATAACGCTTTTAAAGATTTAAGTTGTATGCCATTTTTGTCAAGGAAAACCGTGTTTTTTTATGGAAAAAAACACAAAATATGCAATATTTTCCCCCAATAAAATTTTAAAGTGGAATATTTGAGATTATATAATAATTGGAGTCTTAAAAAGGTCAATAACTCATAACAACATTGATTTTAGTTCATTATTTTTTTGAGCAATGACACTTTAAAAAAAAAAAAAAAAGTCCCACTAAAATTATTGGTGATCCAAAAGGGTACTGCTCAGTAAAGTTTAAAAAAATAAATCCAACATTTTTTAAAACTTTTACCACAATAGTCTCAAGATCGACTTCAGATCTATCCGTCAATTATAAGTTTTATTGTTGTTTATGTTTCTTGTTTGTTCTTTTTAGGCCCTTCTTTAAAAAACACTGTTTTTTAAATGGCAACCAAAAAATATGCAACATTTTCCCCCCAAAATATCTCAAAGTGTAATATTTAATGTGAAGTAAATGGAGCCTTGTATAGGTCAATAATTCATAATGAAATTGATTTTGATTCATTATTATTTTTTAAAGAAAGAAACAGCCTGCATGGCAGCTTTGTGTTATTACAGTAAATAATGCAACATTTTCTTGTTACATTTCACCTGTTTGCTCTTTAATACCACTTTTTATGTTTTTTTTTGTTTTTTCATCATATTTTTAAAATGTGCCGTGGGGCCGTTAAAAATTTAGCTGCGGGCCGCAAATGGCCCCCGGGCCGCACTTTGGACACACCTGGTCTACAATGTACAACTTACCCATACACAATATAAACTTTGAGGTGCAGCGGGAACGTAAACAAGAAGGCTTGAGCAAAAAGTTCTCGGTAATAAATGAAAAAATCCTGGTAATGGGTACTTGTCGAGGTCATGAATTGATAAGAACATTGGATTTTATGCATCATTATTTCTTAAGGAGTACAATATGTTGGTACCTCAGTTTTCGTTACTATTTTGTTCCAAAAGGTTTGACGAAGACCGGATCGTGCGAAAACCAAAACAATTTTCGAACAAAAAAAGAGTAACTTTAGTTTTACCTGCAAAAAACAATGCAAAATAATATAAATGACGAATGAAATGGATAAATGAACACATTGTTTACATTTTATTGAAGAAACTTGTTGGTGAAGGATGAGCCTCAGTTGGTGGGACGGCATCTCTTGGTTGGTAGAGCGGCCAGCAACTTCAGGGTTCCATGTTCGATCCCCGCTTCTGCCATCCTAGTCACTGCCGTTGTGTCCTTGGGCAAGACACTTTATCCACCTGCTCCCAGTGCCACCCGCACTGGTTTAAATGTAGCTTAAAGATGTAGATAATGGGTTTCACTATGTAAAGTGCTTTGGGTCTTTAGAGAAAAGCGCTATATAAATACAATTCACTTCACACGGGCACCACTTTGGTACCTTGTTGCGAATTCTTGAGTTCAGTAGTGTTTTTCACCCTCTTTGCCAAAGTAGTAGTGTGATAGTGTTATTTTCAAGAACAGCCAGGAAAAAGACTATGTGCCAACAATTGGTCTAATCCAGAGCTGGGCAAATATTTTGACTTGGAGGCCACATTGAGAGAAAAAATGGTGTCTGGGGGGCCAAGGTGTATATGTGTGTATAAATGATACATACACTTTTAGCTGTAAACATCTGCTGTACAGTATGTGTGTTTGGGTCCTTTTTTTTCCAGGAACACTAACACCAAAAGTCACAATATTTGATTGAGTTCTAATAACGTTATGACAGACCACCTAAAAAAAAGAAAACTAATGGAATTTTACAGTTTTTAACTGAATGGGACACCCAGAATGTACGTGAAAATAAGGAAAGGGGGATTCACAATATTAGATATGAACAATAAAACACTGAATATTAACATATGGATCGCTCCTCCATAGACATCTTTTACAATCAAGCAAAACACAACAAAAATTTAACAAACAGCAAAATATGAATGCAAAGGGTAATAAAATTCCTCCAATATGATGTATTATCACTTCCGCATCCGTTTCTGACACACACGTTTCAGGCTGGCTGCTCTGAAAACAAACCCCGCCCACTCTGCTTTGTTCCTGGTCTGAGCTGCTGTGACGTAGATTACTGTAATAACTCCTATAACACTCAAAAGCGCAAAATTTCAACCATTGAAATACTTTCTATAGTTCAAGACTTAAGGTCATTTTAAAAAAAGCACTGCATATCATAATGCCGGCTACAGTTTTGATGTTAAAGGTCTAAAAAAATTATGTAGAACGTCCGGCGGGCTGGATTGAAAATCTTAATGGGCAGCATGTGGCCCGCGGGCCGTATTTTGCCCAGGCCTGAGCTAATCCCACGCATGCGCTAGACACACGGCACAACGCGTTGCACACAGCAATTAGATACAAATCACAGCTTTCTTGGGGCACACGGTGAGTTCTCAATACAAAAAAAACCAAAACTGAGTCGCCCGTGCAAGGGATGCTTTGTTTGGGCACTCGATTCCGCAGAATGATACACGCGACAGACTAATTTGCTATAGTGTTGTCCCGATACCAATATTTTGGTACCGGTATCGGTACTAAAATTATTTCAGTACTTTTCAGTACTTTCCGATACTTTTCTAAATAAAGGGGCCCACAACAAATTGCATTATTGGTTTTATTTTAACAAAAAATCTTAGGGTACATTAAACATGTTTCTTATTGCAAGTTTGTCCTTAAATAAAATGGTGAACATTATTGTCTTTTATTTGTAAGTAAACAAACAAAGGCTCCTAATTTAGTCTGCTGACATATGCAGTAACATATTGTGTCATTTTCCATTCTATTATTTTGTCAAAATTATTAAGGACAAGTGGTAGAAAATTAATTATTAATCTACTTGTTCATTTACTGTTAATATCTGCTTACTTTGTCTTTTAACATGTTCTATCTACACTTCTGTTAAAATGTAATAATCACTTATTCTTCTGTTGTTTGATACTTTACATTAGTTTTGGCTGATACCACAAATTTGAGTATCAATCAGATATCAAGTAGTTACAGGATCATACATTGGTCATATTTAAAGTCCTCATGTGTCCAGGGACATATTTCCTGAGTTTATAAACATGATATACATTTAAAAAAAAATTAAAGAAAATGTTGTGAGGCCAAAAAATATCGACGTAATCATAGTAGCATCGACTAGATACGCTACTGTACTTGGTATCATTACAGTGGATGTCCGGTGTAGATCTACCAATGCTGTTTGTTTACATTGCGACGCCGGTGAGTAGTGAAGTGTGTAGTGAAGCATGTTTAGCTATTTGTCGACAAATAAAGTACGCAGGGATGATACTTGTGAGAAACTTACTTTATTTGTCGCCATGGAGACGAGGATTAGTGATTTAGAAGTAGCTAAAACACTGCAGACTGCGGATGGACTTTAGCCGCGAGCTAGCTAGCCATGTCTTAAAGCACCTCTTCCTAAGGGCGTTTCAGTGTTATAACTTCACCTTTATCTTTAGTTTTTAAACCAAAATGCGTCCGTTCTCCCTTTTCTGTCTACACACTGTGTCTGCTTGTAAGTACTCTGTGATTGTGCGCTGCCGAACATGCTCGTCTGCTCGTAAACCAGCAATGACACAACGTGACAATGATGGTGGGCTGGTGGACCGGTACTTTTCAGAGGCGGTATAGCACAGACAATTATTCATTAGTATTGCAGTACTATACTAATACGGGTTTACTGTACCACCCTAGTTGCTACGTGCAATGTTTGATAACTGAGACGTCGTACAAAAACTTTGGGGCAGAAATTTTTCATGTTTTCATTTCCTTCACACACTGTCCAAGAGGTTGCAACGAGGCGAAGGCAAAGACATTCTACTTCTGAAAAGTCAACTATAACTCAATAGATGAGTGCAATAAACGCAACCCGTGCGTTCAACAAACATGCACCCATAAGAAAACCACTTTTCCGCGGTGAGTTTTTATGATGCTGTGAAACAAATGCGGTCAGCGTGCGGCTCATCAGTTCAGCTTTGTTTCACATCAATTTTTAAATGCGCAAAGATGGCAGCTCCTCTCTGCAAAAGCGAGATGCGCATGGCGGGGGGGGAAAGCGACACAGGGGAGTGCGCAAAGTAACACCCCCTCCATATGCCTGCAGTTTATGTCACTGCATTTGCATACATTATGTACAATTTTCAAGATCATACTCAGACTAAGCACTTAAGGATGGTAGACAACCCATCACAAGCTGCTAAGAAGAACAGCAACATATAAAATTGGGAAAGTTACACACACCCTACATTTCAGTACTCTGCTTTCATCTTCCTCAGCATCTTAAAGTTAACGATAAAGTACAAACCCTGTTTCCATATGAGTTGGGAAATTGTGTTAGATGTAAATATAAACGGAATACAATGATTTGCAAATTCTTTTCAACCCATATTCAGTTGAATGCACTACAAAGACAACATATTTGATGTTCAAACTCATAAACTTTATTTTTTTTTTTGCAAATAATAATCAACTTAGAATTTCATGGCTGCAACACGTGCCAAAGTAGTTGGGAAAGGGCATGTTCACCACTGTGTTACATGGCCTTTCCTTTTAACAACACTCAGTAAACGTTTGGGAACTGAGGAGACACATTTTTTAAGCTTCTCAGGTGGAATTCTTTCCCATTCTTGCTTGATGTACAGCTTAAGTTGTTCAACAGTCCGGGGGTCTCCGTTGTGGTATTTTAGGCTTCATAATGCGCCACACATTTTCAATGGGAGACAGGTCTGGACTACAGGCAGGCCAGTCTAGTACCCGCACTCTTTTACTATGAAGCCACGTTGATGTAACACGGGGCTTGGCATTGTCTTGCTGAAATAAGCAGGGGCGTCCATGGTAACGTTGCTTGGATGGCAAGATATGTTGCTCCAAAACCTGTATGTACCTTTCAGCATTAATGGCACCTTCACAGATGTGTAAGTTGCCCATGTCTTGGGCACTAATACACCCCCATACCATCACAGATGCTGGCTTTTCAACTTTGCGCCTATAACAATCCGGATGGTTCTTTTCCTCTTTGGTCCGGAGGACACGACGTCCACAGTTTCCAAAAACAATTTGAAATGTGGACTCGTCAGACCACAGAACACTTTTCCACTTTGTATCAGTCCATCTTAGATGAGCTCAGGCCCAGCGAAGCCGACGGCGTTTCTGGGTGTTGTTGATAAACGTTTTTCGCCTTGCGTAGGAGAGTTTTAACTTGCACTTACAGATGTAGCGACCAACTGTAGTTACTGACAGTGGGTTTCTGAAGTGTTCCTGAGCCCATGTGGTGATATCCTTTACACACTGATGTCGCTTGTTGATGCAGTACAGCCTGAGGGATCGAAGGTCACGGGCTTAGCTGCTTACGTGCAGTGATTTCTCTAGATTCTCTGAACCCTTTGATGATATTACGGACCGTAGATGGTGAAATCCCTAAATTCCTTGCAATAGCTGGTTGAGAAAGGTTTTTCTTAAACTGTTCAACAATTTGCTCACGCATATGTTGACAAAGTGGTGACCCTCACCCCATCCTTGTTTGTGAATGACTGAGCATTTCATGGAATCTACTTTTATACCCAATCATGGCACCCACCTGTTCCCAATTTGCCTGTTCACCTGTGGGATGTTCCAAATAAGTGTTTGATGAGCATTCCTCAACTTTATCAGTATTTATTGCCACCTTTCCCAACTTCTTTGTCACGTGTTGCTGGCATCAAATTCTAAAGTTAATGATTATTTGCAAAAAAAAAAAAATGTTTATCAGTTTGAACATCAAATATGTTGTCTTTGTAGCATATTCAACTGAATATGGGTTGAAAATGATTTGAAAATCATTGTATTCCGTTTATATTTACATCTAACACAATTTCCCAACTCATATGGAAACGGGGTTTGTACCAATGATTGTCACACACACACTAGGTGTGGTGAAATTTGTCCTCTGCATTTGACCCATCCCCTTGTTCACCCCCTGGGAGGTGTGGGGAGCAGTGCGCAGCAGCGGTGGCCGCGCCCAGGAATCATTTTTGGTGATTTAACCCCCATTTCCAACCCTTGATGCTGAGTGCCAAGCAGGGAGGTAATGGGTCCCATTTTTATAGTCTTTGGTATGACTCGGCCGGGGTTTGAACTCACAACATACCGATCTCAGGGCGGACGCTCTAACCACTAGGCCTCTAGCCATCTGACATTTCCCTCCATCCTTATCTTTTTTCATTTTTTTTGCATTTGATTGCCCCTTGAGCAAAATGAGATGAGTTTGAGGCAAGAGACTAGATGCCATGAGAGATTAAAGTGACTGATTGTGTTTTACAATGGCGAGGGGGGTAATTGTGCTTAAAGCCTACACCGATGCCGTGAGAAACACGAGCAAGACACGTGCAAACGTGTTTGGCTATCCGGAATCCTCCAGAAAAGCACCTCCAGTAGCAATTAATTCCCTTGTGATTGCCTAATTTTCCATGATTGATGGATCCTATGAAAGCGAGGGATCGCAATGACTACTAAATAAGCAGAAGGGTGTAAAATAAAATGGCCTAGAATGTTATTACGCTGTGGAAAAAACAATGTTCTGTACCTCTGACGGCCGAAACAAAAGGATTACGACGTTTAGACGGCCTTAGTTGTAACATACACTGACCCTCCGAACCTGTCCTGTTCAGCAAGCTAATCATGCAGGACGGACATATTTATTTTGTCAGAACAGATTTGCTGTTCTACAGCGGAGTCGTTTGTTTGTTTGTAACCCCATCGAACAGAACACGGCTTGACAGGGAGGAAAGGGAGACCGTACAGTAGTAATTGAAGACAACGGCTTCACATTAGCGCTTGCTGGGATTTGGTTGGACAAGCTGGGATTAACAGGGGGAAAAAAGGTAGTATAAACACAGCAAGAGACATAACAGCAACTGTAACTTCAACTTTGTCGCCCGATATGGTCGAAGAAAAAAGATGAACAAACAAAACAAAATGAAGCAAAGAGCCAGAACTCGTCCGGGACCACTGAACCAAACCAGCGTTCCTAGGCAAGGCAAGGCAACTTTATTTATACACTACCGTTCAAAAGTTTGGGGTCACCCAAACAATTTTGTGGAATAGCCTTCATTTCTAAGAACAAGAATAGACTGTCGAGTTTCAGATGAAAGTTCTCTTTTTTTCTGGCCATTTTGAGCGTTTAATTGACCCCACAAATGTGATGCTCCAGAAACTCAATCTGCTCAAAGGAAGGTCATTTTTGTAGCTTCTGTAACGAGCTAAACTGTTTTCAGATGTGTGAACATGATTGCACAAGGGTTTTCTAATCATCAATTAGCCTTCTGAGCCAATGAGCAAACACATTGTACCATTAGAACTAGAGATGTCCGATAATATCGGTCTGCCGATTAAATCGGCCGATAAATGCGTTAAAATGTAATATCGGAAATTATCGGTATCGTTTTTTTTATTATCAGTATCGTTTTGTTTTTTTTGTTTTTTTTATTAAATCCACATAAAAAACACAAGATACACTTACAATTAGTGCACTAACCCAAAAAACCTCCCTCCCCCATTTACACTCATTCACACTCATTCACACAAAAGGGTTGTTTCTTTCTGTTATTAATATTCTGGTTCCTACATTATATATCAATATATATCAATACAGTCTGCAAGGGATACAGTCCGTAAGCACACATGATTGTGCGTGCTGCTGGTCCACTAATAATACTAACCTTTAACAGTTAATTTTACAAATTTTCATGAATTACTAGTTTCTATGTAACTGTTTTTATATTGTTTTACTTTCTTTTTTATTCAAGAAAATGTTTTTAATTTATTTATCTTATTTTATTTTATTCATTTTTTAAAAAGTACCTTATCTTCACCATACCTGGTTGTCCAAATTAGGCATAATAATGTGTTAATTCCACGACTGTATATATCGGTTGATATCGGTATCGGTTGATATCGGTATCGGTAATTAAAGAGTTGGACAATATCGGCATATCGGATATCGGCAAAAAGCCATTATCGGACATCCCTAATTAGAACACTTGAGTGATAGTTGCTGGAAATGGGCCTCTATACACCTATGTAGATATTGCAGCAAAAACCAGACAGTTGCAGCTAGAATAGTCATTTACCACATTAGCAATGTATAGAGTGTATTTCTTAAAGTTAAGACTAGTTTAAAGTTATCTTCATTGAAAAGTACAGTGCTTTTCCTTCAAAAATAAGGACATTTCAATGTGACTCCAAACTTTTGAACGGTAGTGTATAGCACGTTTACAACAATTTTTAAATTGGACCAAAGTGCTTTACAGGTTAAAAAGCATAGAACAAAACAAAACAAAACAAAAAAAACAAACGAAGCACATAAACAATGCATTAGCTAAACAAAAAAAGAAAAATACGGTGAAAGGGTTTGGATAAAAAGTAAGATTGCAAGATAATAATAATAACTATGGACTGGACTTTCACAATATTATGTCAGACCCACTCGACATCCATTGCTTTCCGTCTCCCCTAGAGGGGGGGGGGGGGGGGTCCTCTCCAAGGTTTCTCATAGTCATTCACATCAACGTCCCACTGGGGTGAGTTTTTCCTTGCCCGTATGTGGGCTCTGTACCGAGGATGTCGTTGTGGCTTGTGCAGCCCTTTGAGACACTTGTGATTCATGGCTATATAAATAAACATTGATTGATTGAAAAATAATAAAAGTGTGACAAATTGAAAAAAAAACTAAAGCAAAGGTGGGGGGGGGGGGGGACTGGAAATGCTGTCCTAGTGGGCGGGCTCAGCTCAGGTTAAAGGCCTGCGAGAAGAGATAGGTCTTAGGAAGGGTGTTAAAGACCCCCAGGCTCTGGGCTGACCTACTAACAATAAACGTACGTACAACCGTCAAAAGTTCAGATGTTAAAGTTAAAGCACCACTTATAGTCACACACACACTAGGTGTGGTCAAATTACCCTCTGCATTTGACCCATCCCCTTGTGCCGCCCCCTGGGAGGTGAGGGGAGCAGTGAGCAGCAGCGGTGGCCGCGCTCGAGAATCATTTTGGTGATTTGACCCCCAATACCAACCCTTGATGCTGAGGTAATGGGTCCCATTTTTATAGTCTTTGGTATGAACTCACGACCTACCGATCTCAGGGCGGACACTCTAACCACAAGGCCACTGAGCAGGTTTCATGTATTATTGCGTGCGCATACGCACATAGTCTAGCACAGGTGTCAAACTCATTTTAGCTCAGGGGCCGCATGGAGGAAAATCTGTGCACACGCGGGCCGGACTATTAAAATCATGGTGTGGAAGTCGCTTCCTAGCAGCTCCACTGTAGCCACGGCACAAGAGCCAAGCGTGCAGGTTTAACAAAGTTTTAATGTTTTTTCACAAAATCCTTCAAAAATGTCTTTCAGCATGTCGTGACGTAGCCGTCACTCCCAATCCTCCCGGCCGCTTACTGTTAAAGACAACAGATGATTAGATTGACACACACCACCTGTGAAATCTAAACACCTGCCCGCTGTGTCTCGCCGTCAGCACATGCCCCGCCCCTGCCCGCTGGTGCTCGTCCTCAGTACCATGGACAGCGGCGGTGACTTTTCCTCCTACAGGCAGCGCTGACTATACTTTCCTTCCACACATGGCATTAAAACTAAAAAATAAAGACAACTTCAGATTGTTTTCTTTGTCTTACTTTGGCCAAAAATAGAACAAAATATTACTATAAAAATATAGAAAAAAATACAGGCAGCAGTAAAGTTTAGATCCATGAAGGACAGAAGAAAGTGAGTGAATGTTTATAACTGAATACATTTACATATGCATAAAAATGTGTTCTCTTTTGTATTATTATTTTTAATGAATTAAGTAACGTTTATGACAATCTTTTTCCAAAACACAATATAGAATGTGAGATATAACAGGATAATGCATACATTTATCATTTGTTTTCAAAACAGTTACAAAAAAGTGGGACCCCAAAAATTGTGGGGGTGGTGTTGCGTGTGGTACACAGAACATCAATTTTCACACTTCTATTAGCCCCGGGTCCAGTAGACCCGGACATCTTATATGTAATATAAATGTGTACGGGGGGTGTATGGTGTGTGGTCATTAAATATGTATTCTGATATATGTTCTTCACAGAAAATGAGCCAAAGTCAGTGAGTCTCAGTTTGAAAAATTAATTAATTGTATCATTTTTCTTTTAATAAAAACAATTAAAACGGGTCCCACAGACCCGAACACCACGCAAGTTTAAGTTTCCTTACAAATATGAAAAGTGAATTTTGTGTCCTTTCCTCCATCTTTTTTACATCGTCAAAATGCAATGTTGGCAGAGCCCGAACAACCACCCCCGTGTGTCCGCAGCCTATAGAAATGTGGGTACGTCAGCCATGAAGTTGGCGAGAGGCAGCGCACATTTCCACATCGTCGGTCTTGATACATCTCAACTTTGCCGTGACAATGGTCGTGCGCCAGGTTTTTGTGCGTAAGCAAGCTTCTTACATAAGTCCCCTGGCGTGGTGTCAGCAAGTGAGCTGACCCCATACACACCTCACATCCTTCCCCTCAAGTGTGTACGTTTGCGTCCACTTGTGTCTATAATGTGGTTAACATAGGGAGACTGTCCTACTGCACCATACTGACAACTGTTTATATCAGGGGTTGGCAACCCAAAACGTTGAAAGAGCCATATTGGACCAAAAATACAAAAAACAAATCTGTCTGGAGCCCCAAAAAATTAAAAGCCTTATATAAGTGTTATAATGAAGGCAACACATGATGTAAGTGTCTATATTAGCTGTACTAGCCTACTATCAAAATGACTGTCACAGGCTGAAGCAAATCTTCATTGACAGTTTGTTGACAAAGCCTAGCCTGGCTGTACAAGCCAATTCTTGAGTGACAGTCCCTGTTGCACTTAGTGCAAACATGTGGCGAGACCTGCTGCGCGATGGTAGTTGCAGTACGTTTCCTCCTGTCTCCCTCCTCCTCTGCGAGCTGGCCTCTCCTCAAATCGGCCTATGCAATACCCCGTCTAACCGCTTGACGCCAGACATTTCGGTTACATATATGTTATATTTTATATTGCTACTATGGTACATTTTTAGTCTACTTTATACCTGCATTATCCTTTCCATCCTTACCCTTTCCATCCTTTGTAACTGAGCTACAGTGTGGAACAATTTCTCTTGTGGATCAATAAAGTTTGTGTAAGTCTAAGTCTAAATAACATATGCCACCTGCGTCGCCTTGCTCATCTTTGCATTTACGAATGCATTGACCCGATCGCTAATCATATAACAACAATCACACTTTCAGGTAAAAAGGAGCATGTACAGTGAAAATAAATAGTGTAGTTAATCTGTGTATAGACATGATTAATGTGTCAGGTTCAAACACTGATGGCATATATTAAACAGACAAAGAAGCAAGGAATCAAACAGAGACAGAATTAAATTTGGCTCAATGAGGAGAGCGCGTGTTCCACCACGCTCTGGCGAAAGATTATATGCCTCCCCTTTTATTTGGACTTTCCCTGATTACATGGCAACAGCTGTTTCTAAGGAAGGGGGGTCGTAAACAGCCATCGCCTTTGGTTACAAAACAGTTCAAAGAAAAGGTGCCTGGAGGGGTGTCAGGCCCTGCCTCCTCTCCGCTTTGTAGTCTCGGGTCAAGACAATATCTTCCTGTGGATTACAATACACGAAAGAAACCGACACCCTCATGTCGCTCCCCATCCTACACAGTGGAGTTTTCAAGCCTTTTGCTTGGTAAGATCAAAGACAGCTTTTGTCCTCTCGCAGGGCGAGCTGAACTCAATGTAACACAAAGTTTTGTGATAACTTAGATACAATTATTCTGACATGCGTTATTAGTGTGAATTATCAAATGAGTCGACTTATTTTTGATATCAATAGTAAAAATAAAACAAAGAAAAACCAGAAAAAGCTGAAATGTTGATACCAATAACAATAATAACACTACAAATGTGTGTTATTTATTTTATACACTTACTGTACCGAAAATGAACTGAATTGTGAACTTAATACGGAGTTACGCACAGAGCTGAAACTACTGAAAGTGGAATCAATTGTCTTTTTTATACTCATTTTGTTTGTTGACATAAAATGTATATTGGAGTACAATTCAATATCCTGGGGAAATTATTGAAAGCTTTAAAGCCGTCTTTTTTTCCTCTTTCGTGGAAGAGCTTGAGAAATAAGGCAGCATTGCAGCGTAGTGTTTGGATACAATTGTGTTGATTTTCTATGACACGACATCACCCATACATCATTTATCGTTTACAGAGCGAGGGAGTCCTGTAAAATGTTTGGTCACCGTAATACTTGTTTATTTTCTTCGTCCCCGTAGAAACAGCACCGTTCTCAACTCCAAGATCATATCGGTCACCATCAAACCCAGCCCGGCTTCCCTCTCGGCTCCAGTTACAGTTGAATTCTCTCACTTGTACAACGTGAGTGAAAAATCAATCTTTGTTTCAAAGTAGCATATCAAAGGTATTGTCCGTGCCTTTTTTATTTTTATTGATTGTGCATTTTATTCACCAGGGCACCACAAACCAGACCTGTATATCATGGGATGAAAGTGAGAGGTAAGATGAACTTCATTATTATTGGAATAAAGTACAGTGAATGCCTTTAGACCAGGGATGCTCCAAATGGGGCCCGCGGGTCCAGTATGGCTTGCTAAGTCATTTTGTTTGTCATGCCAAAGTCTGGTCTCCCAAATGTAATGAATATTAATACTGACACCTGTCAAGCTCACATGATCATTGATGGCATATCCGCTAGGCTAACTAGTTGCTATCGAACTTGACGATCAATACTAATTTATATTTGGCAAAATATATATATGGTGGTTTCTGCTGCGTGTTGCCCGTGGCCCATTGACACATTTTCACCCTGGCCCTTGAGGCAAAATTTTGGGCACCCCTGCTTTAGGCCTTATTTTCTTCTGTAGTGGGTTGTGTGTCCAGTGGAACCTAGATTTAACTTAAATGGTTCTTGAGCATATTTCACAAACCGAAAAGTTTGTATAGTGAAGCAGAGTTCCCCATCAGACTCAATGTGAACATGATTAATAGAATAGAGAATAGAATGGACTTTATTGTCATTGTATTTGCATATAATGAGATTAGGGATTTCAATTTAAAGTGCGGTAGTGGAAACAAATATGGAATAAAAATAAATCACATAAGAAGTAATAAAGATAAAAAAATAAGAATTGAAATAAACAGACTACTATCAATAAAAACAATAAGCAATCCTGTACAATATACAAAATACTGTACAATATACAGAACAAAACAAGAGTACCGGAGTAATAAAGTAATGGCAATCAGTGTCGGACGTATTGCATTCGAAGGGTAATATAGGATAGTGTGTAGGGGTGAATAATTTATTATAAGCTAGAGTTCAAGATGGTGAAAGCTCTGGGGAAGAAGCTGTCTCTGAGCCTGTTTGTTCTGGCTCTGATGCACCTGTAGCGCCTGCCCGATGGTAGCAGGTGGAACAGGTGGAAGCCAGGGTGTGTGCTGTCCTTGGTAATGTTTTTTGCTCTGTTGAGGCAACGGGAGTTGTGTAAATCCTTCAGGGAGGGGAGGGGGCAGCCGATGATTTTTTGTGCAGAGTTTATGACCCTCTGAATCGCCTTTTTAATCGGTTCTAGTATCGCCTAGTCCCTATTTTAATTTTTAAAAACTGCACATTTTCAAGACACTATAATGTGTATGTATGTATATATATATATATATATATATACACTACCGTTCAAAAGTTTGGGGTCACCCAAACAATTTTGTGTTTGAGCCTTCATTTCTAAGAACAAGAATAAACTGTCGAGTTTCAGATGAAAGTTCTCTTTTTCTGGCCATTTTGAGCGTTTAATTGACCCCACAAATGTGATGCTCCAGAAACTCAATCTGCTCAAAGGAAGGTCAGTTTTGTAGCTTCTGTAACGAGCTAAACTGTTTTCAGATGTGTGAACATGATTGCACAAGGGTTTTCTAATCATCAATTAGCCTTCTGAGCCAATGAGCAAACACATTGTACCATTAGAACACTGGAGTGATAGTTGCTGGAAATGGGCCTCTATACACCTATGTAGATATTGCACCAAAAACCAGACATTTGCAGCTAGAATAGTCATTTACCACATTAGCAATGTATAGAGTGTATTTCTTTAAAGTTAAGACTAGTTTAAAGTTATCTTCATTGAAAAGTACAGTGCTTTTCCTTCAAAAATAAGGACATTTCAATGTGACCCCAAACTTTTGAACTGTAGTGTATATATATATATATATATATAAAATTATTAGTGTTATACCAAAACCAATATTTTAGTACCGGTACCAAAATGTATTTCGATACTTTTCGGTACTTTTCTTAATAAGGGGGACCACAAAAAATGGCATTATTGGTTTTATTTTAACAAAAAATTATTACGGCACATTAAACATATGTTTATTATTGCAATCGAAGAACAATTTTGTCCTTAAATAAAATAGTGAACATACTAGACAACTTGTCTTTTAGTAGTAAGTAAACAAACAAAGGCTCCTAATTTGTCTGCTGACATATGCAGTAACATATTGTGTCATTTATCATTCTCTTTCGTCAACATTATGAGGGACAACCTGTAAAAATTGATTATTAATCCACTTTTTAACACTTGTGTTGAAATGCAACAATCACTTATTCTTCTGTTGTTTTGGATGATTTACCTTAGTTTTGGATGATACTATAAATGTAGGTATCGATCCGATACCAAGTAGTTACAGGATCATACATTGGTCATATCCAAAGTCCTCATGTGTCCAGGGACATATTTCCTGATTTTATAAACATAATATGAGTTTTTAAAAAAGGAAAAAAAATTTTGTGACGATAAAAAATATAGATGTAATCATAGTAGTATCGACTACATACGCTATTGTTCTTGGTATCATTACAGTGGATGTTAGGTGTAGTTAACAAAAAATCTCAGGGTACATTAAACATATGTTTCTTATTGCAAGTTTGTCCTTAAATAAAATAGTGAACATACAAGACAACTTGTCTTTTAGTAGTAAGTAAGCAAACAAAGGCTCCTAATTTAGTCTGCTGACATATGCAGTAACATATTGTGTCATTTTCCATTCTATTATTTTGTCAACCATATTAAGGACAAGCGGTAGAAAATTAATTATTAATTTACTTGTTCATTTACTGTTAATATCGGCTTTCTCTTTTAACATGTTCTATCTACACGTCTGTTAAAATGCAATAATCACTTATTCTTCTGTTGTTTGATACTTTACATTAGTTTTGGTTGATACCACAAATGTGGGTATCAATCCGATACCAAGTAGTCACAGGATCGTACATTGGTCATATTCAAAGTCTTCATGTGTCCAGGGACATATTTCCTGAGTTTATAAACATAATATACATTGTTGATGTTGTGATGCCAAAATGTAATCATAGTAGTATCGGCTAGATACGCTCCTGTACTTGGTATCATTACAGTGGATGTCAGGTGTAGATCCACCAATGGCGTTTGTTTACATTGTGACGCCGGTGAGCTACGGTGTGTAGTGAAGCATGTTTAGCTATTCCTTGTCCTGCAGGGATGATACTTGTAAGAATCTTACTTTATTTGGAGGATTTGGAGTAGCTAAGTAGCTAAAACACTGCCGACTGGGGCTAGGGGGTGGCGGACCGGTACTTTTTAGAAGCGGTATAGTACCAAATATAATTCATTAGTATCGCGGTACTATACTAATACCGGTATACCGTACAACTCTAGTCAGTATCATCTAAATATGTTCATTGCATTATTTCAACTTGGGTGCCTTGACATGCAAAACGTGCTCACCGTCACATGTTCATCACTGACACGTGGGTTTGGCCAAAAATTCCACTTGTGCTGAGGGGAAATGATACACTACATATAATAAGTTGAACTCTCATGTTCCTCAGATGCACGGTCTTCCAGCGAGCCAAGCACCATTCACCATCCTTGCTTTTGAAGTCTTTATAAAGTATTAGTCCAGCGCTCTCCAGTCAATGGTGCTGAGTGTGAGTGGACAGCTCTTCTCATGTGAGATGCAGTAATAACACCCGGCTGTCACTACTACAACACTGGTGCAGCGTGTGGAAAATTAGAAGTGTCTCTCATTTTCCTGACATCCGCAATCCCCCGCGCACGACGCACATTTGCAAGGAGATTAGTTTGGTGTCAACTGTCACATCTGAATGCAGGCATGGAAGCATATAGCGAAAATTAAGCCTGCAAAGCAAGTTAGCTCAACATAAAAGCGTCAGCTATTAATGGTACCATGTGCTACATTTACTATGTCTGTGGTTTGCTCCATTTTTGTGGTTGTCAACATTAATGACGAGCGGACCCACTGACAGTTGTAGCATCACTATAGCTCTTGTCTCAAAGTAGGTGTACTGTTACGACCTGTCACATTACGCAGTGACTTATTTTGAGTTTTTTGGTGTTTTCCCCGGGTGTAGTGTTTTAGTTCTTGTCTTGCGTTCCTATTTTGGTGTTGATTGTCATGTACGGATGTACTTTGTGGACGCCGTCTGCTCCACACACTGTAAGTCTTTGCTGTCGTCCAGCATCCTGTTTTTGTTTACTTTGCAGCGAGTTCAGTTTTAGCTTCGTTTTGCATAGCCTTCCCTTAGCTTCAATGCCTTTTCTTAGCGGCACTCGCCTTTTGTTTGTTTTTGGTTTAAGCATTAGATACCTTTTTACCTGCACGCTGCCTCCCGCATATTGTGATAAGGACAAACCGTGTTCCCGACATCTACAAAGCAATTAGCTACCTGCTGCCACCTACACTGATATGCAGAGCTCTAGACAGTACAGACACTCAACAACGGCACATTATTTGCGGATTATAATTACTGGTTTGCATAAAATATTTTTAACCCAATTAGGTGAAATTACGTAATGTCCCACGGCACACTAAACAATAACTCACGGTACACTAGTGTGCCGCGGCACAGTGGTTGAAAAACACTGCTATACAGTACAGGCCAAAAGTTTGGACACACCTTCTCATTTAATGCGTTTTCTTTATTTTCATGACTATTTACATTGTAGATTGCATCAAAACTATGAATGAACACATGTGGAGTTATGTACTGAAATAACTGAAAACATGTTTTATATTCTAGTTTCTTCAAAATAGCCACCCTTTGCTCTGATTACTTTTATTGCACACTCTTGGCATTCTCTCGATGAGCTTCAAGAGGTAGTCACCTGAAATGGTTTTCACTTCACAGGTGTGCTTGAAGCTCATCGAGAGAATGCCAAGAGTGTGCAAAGCAGTAATCAGAGCAAAGGGTGGCTATTGTGAAGAACCTACGATATAAAATATGTTTTCAGTTATTTCACCTTTTTGTTAAGTACATAACTCCACATGTGTTCATTCATAGTTTTGATGCCTTCAGTGACAATCTACAATGTAAATAGTCATGAAAATAAATTAAAAAACGCATTGAATGAGAAGGTGTGTCCAACTTTCGGCCTGTACTGTATGTGTGGTTAAGGATGGAAGAACACCTAATAAAGTATTAGGTGTTCACTTTACGAGTTTAATTAGTTCTGTGAGGGGTCGCTTAACTTAAAACACTTGTATCTCAAATCAACGTCTCTTAATGAAATGAAATAAAATCAATTTTAATTGCAGGTGAGTAAGACCAGATGTTTTGGGGCTTCACTGTGACATTTGCTTTGCCAATTAAGGACAGGGATACTTGTAACTCAAATTTTTCATCGCAACTTGAAGTATAACAAATAGGCAAAATGCAACTTTTACCTTAAAATGCTTACCGCACAGGGCGCACTGCCGATAAATGGTCTGTTTTCGATCTTTTTTCATATATTAAGGCACACCGAATTATAGGGCTCATTAAAGGAGTCATATTATTACTTTTTTCTAAATGTAAAACACTTCCTTGTAGTCTACATCAGTGGTCCCCAACCACCGGGACGCGGCCCAGTACCGGTCCGTGGATCGATTGGTACGGGGCCGCACAAGAAATAAAAAATAAATAAATAAATATAAATAGATAAATAAATAAATAAATATTTGTATTAAATCAACATAAAAAACACAAGATACACTTACAATTAGTGCACCAACCCAAAAAACCTCCCTCTCCCATTCACACTCATTCGCACAAAAGGGTTGTTTCTTTCTGGTATTAATATTCTGGTTCCTACATTATATATCAATATATATCAATACAGTCTGCAGGGATACAGTCCGTAAGCACGCATGATTGTATTTTTTTATGACGAAAAAAATAAAAATCCCCCCCCACACCCAGGTCCGTGGGACAAATTTTCAAGCGTTGACCGGTCCGCAGTTACAAAAAGGTTGGGGACCACTGGTCTACATAACATGTAATGGTGGTTCTTTGGTCAAAATGTTGCATAGATTATGTTTTACAGATCATCTTCAAGCCGCTTTCTGACAGACGCTTCAGGATGCGCCGTTTTGTGGGCGGTCTTATTTCTGCAGCGTCTTTTCTCCGTCATCTTTGTTGTAGCGGTGTAGCGTGCAAGGACGGGAGTGGAAGAAGTGTCAAAAGATGGAGCTAACTGTTTTAATGACATTCAGACTTTACTTCAATCAATAACGGAGCAGCATCTCCTCATCCCGAAACAACACAGGAAATGTGTCCCGTGAAAAACCGTCCGACCGCAACTCTAATAACTAAAGTTCCTTGGGTGAATAATGTAAACTCACTACACCGGTATGTTTTAGCGCTTTCATGGTGAGTTTACTGACAGATATACAGTAAGTAAGAACTTCACGCTACTTTATATTAGAAATGGCAACAGCGGAGGATGAATGTCCCATAACAAGAAGATAGAGAAAAAGAAGAAGCTTACCGACTATGGTGTCGGCACGGACTACTAGAGGCGGACATGGGCAAATTTTCAGGATTTATGCAGATCCCAAATACAGATCAGCAGGTACCAGAAGGTAAGAAAAGTTGCTTTTGCACAATATTGCAGAACAAAACGCCAGATAATGTCTTACCTTATACACACACCATAATAATACCCCTACGTTGAAGCATATCAAGCGGTGCGGCTTCATAGCTTACCAAAGTTGTACTAAAACATTTTGCTGGATTTTTGAGCGCCGTGTGTAATGTTCTATATTTTCAATGGAACATATAAAAGGTTGGTGTTGTTTACTTCAGTCATATTGCCATCATAGTGCAGTCTACACGTATCTCTTATGTTTGACTGCCATCTACTGGTCACATTTATCATTACACCATGTACCAAATAAAATTGCTTCGAGGCTGGTAAGCAAAATCAGAATTATTCCGTCCATTAGGCGCACCGGGTTATAAGGCGCACTGTTGCGGTTTGAGGGGGAAAAAAGGATTTTAAGTGCGCCTTATAGTTCGGAAAATATGGTACGGTGAGGTACCACTGTATGTAAGTTATACCTGTTGTATAAGGTATATTGTGAACTAAGAGGACATGTGACAAATGTCAGACATCGTACCACTTATTTTTTTCTATGAAAATATATTAAATCTAACAATTATCCAAGTACAGTACTATACTGATTTGGTGAATTTGTTTTGAAAACACAAATGTCGACTGTAGAAGACAATGGTTCGTGGGAGTCTTACAAATGCAAATTCCACAATAACTTGTCATAGTACACGCTCTCGTGGATAAATGAGCATCGTCACACCTGCAATGCCCCGTTATGTATTTCACCCTGCATTACTTTTAGATGACTCTGTGAACCAAATGCTGCAACAGGAGTCTTTAGCTCTTTGAATTGGCAAATGTTTGTCATCCATGTGACTGCTTTTTGGCAGAGTATATTTGCCATGTAGGGCTGCTGGATTAACACCAAAATTATCCAATTAGATGATGGAGCAAGACTGTCTGCGGGCAAGTGTGAGGCTCAGGGAGACATAATCACATCAGCTCTACACAGAAAGTGAGCCGGAATATATTGGATTTTTGTTGGATGTGCTGTGTTAATGTCAACATGGAGACACCCGGATATGTCCAAAACCTGCATAATCAACATCAATTCTAACTTTATACATTTCGTCATACTCTACTAGACAGATTAAACTACTGAACAAACTTTAAACACACTGATAGTATACAATGTTAGGCCAATGAGTTCAGAGAATTCCAAATAGCTTTTCCCTTGATGATTGCCCTAATCGTCTACCGTATTTTCCGGACCATAAGGCGCACTTAAAGGCCTACTGAAATGAATTTTTTTTATTTAAACGGGGATAGCAGATCTATTCTATGTGTCATACTTGATCATTTCGCGATATTGCCATATTTTTGCTGAAAGGATTTAGTATAGAACAACGACGATAAAGATTGCAACTTTTGGTATCTGATAAAAAAAAGGCTTGCACCTACCGGAAGTAGCGTGACGTAGTCAGTTGAACATATACGCAAATCCCTATTGTTTACAATGATGGCCGCATGAAGTGAGAGAGATTCGGACCGAGAAAGCGACAATTTCCCCATTAATTTGAGCGAGGATGAAAGATTTGTGGATGAGTAAAGTGCAAGTGAAGGACTAGTGGGGAGTTGAAGCTATTCAGATAGGGAAGATGCTGTGAGAGCCGGGGGTGACCTGATATTCAGCTGGGAATGACTACAACAGTAAATAAACACAAGACATATATATACTCTATTAGCCACAACACAACCAGGCTTATATTTAATATGCCACAAATTAATCCTGCATAAAAACACCTGCGTGTTTGTTATGCTAGCTCCTAGCTCCTCTGCTAGCTCCTAGCTCCATAGAACACGCCAATACAATTCAAACACCTGATCAACACACACAATCACTCAGCCCAAAAGACCGTTTACCTAACCCAAGGTTCATAAAGCTTATATATTTTTAAAAAGTTACGTACGTGACGCGCACATACGGTCAAGTTATCGAATGTTTAGCAGCCAAGGCTGCATACTCACGGTACCTGATATTCAGCTGGGAATGACTACAACAGTAAATAAACACAAGACATATATATACTCTATTAGCCACAACACAACCAGGCTTATATTTAATATGCCACAAATTAATCCTGCATAATAACACCTGCGTGTTTGTTATGCTAGCTCCTAGCTCCTCTGCTAGCTCCTAGCTCCATAGAACACGCCAATACAATTCAAACACCCGATCAACACACACAATCACTCAGCCCAAAAGACCGTTCACCTAACCCAAGGTTCATAAAGCTTATATATTTTTAAAAAGTTACGTACGTGACGCGCACTTACGGTACGGTACGTGTTATGCTAGCTCCTAGCTCCTCTGCTAGCTCCTAGCTCCATAGAACACGCCAATACAATTCAAACACATGATCAACACACACAATCACTCAGCCCAAAAGACCGTTCACCTAACCCAAGGTTCATAAAGCTTATATATTTTAAAAAAGTTACGTACATACGCAAAAAAAAGCCAAAGCTGCATACTCACAGTAGCACGTCTGCGTCTTTGTCATCCAAATCAAAGTAATCCTGGTAAGAGTCTGTGTTGTCCCAGTTCTCTACAGGCGTCTGTGTATCCAAATCAAAAGTCCTCCTGGTTAGAGTCTCTGTTATCCGAGTTCTTCCATCTTGACTGCATCTTTCGGGAATGTAAACAAAGAAGCGCCGGCTGTGTACTGTTGTGGCTGACTACGTTCGAAAAATACGTCCATTTCGCACCGACAACTTTCTTCTTTGCTTGCTTGGCTTCCTTCTCCATAATGCAATGAACATGATTGAAACAGATTCACGAACACAGATGTCCAGAATACTGTGGAATTATGAAATGAAAACAGAGCTTTTTCGTACCGGCTTCAATGTGGAAGGCATACCCGTGTTCGTCGGGCTACGTCACGCGCATACGTCATCCTCAGAGGCGTTTCGAACCGGAAGTTTAGCGGCAAATTTAAAATGTCACTTTATAAGTTAACCCGGCCGTATTGGCATGTGTTATAATGTTAAGATTTCATCATTGATATATAAACTATCAGACTGCGTGGTCGGTAGTAGTGGGTTTCAGTAGGCCTTTAAAATCCTTTTTTTTCTCTCACAACTCGACAGTGCGCCTTATAACCCGGTGCGCCTAATGTACGGAATAATTCTAGTTTTGCTCACTGACCTCGAAGCAATTTTATTTGGTACATGGTGTAATGATAAGTGTGACCAGTAGATGGCAGTCAAACATAAAGATACGTGTAGACTGCCCTATGATGGCAATATGACTCAAGTAAACAACACCAACATTTTACATGTTCCATTGAAAATATAGAACATTACATACAGCGCTCAAAAATCTACCAAAATGTTTTAGTACGACTTTGGTAAGCTATGAAGCCGCACCGCTTGATGGATTTTCGGCGCATTAAAGATACAAGTATTATTATGGTGTGTGTATAAGGTAAGACATATTATCTGGCGTTTTGTTTCGCAATATTATGCAAAAGCAACTTTTCTTACCTTCTGGTACCTGCTGATCTGCATTAATCCTGAAAAATTGCGCGCATTCGCCTTTGTAGTCCGTGTCGACACCGTAGTTGATAAGCTTCTTCTTTTTCTCTATCTTCTTGTTATGCGACATTCATCCTCCGCTGTATAAAGTAGTGTAAAGTTCTTACTTATATCTGTCAGTAAACACGCCATGAAAGCGCTAAAACATACCGGTGCAGTGAGTTTACATTATTCACCCAAGGAACTTTAGTTATTAGAGAGTTCCGGTCGGATGTTTTTTCACGGCCTTGTTGTTTCCGGATGAGGAGATGCTGCTCCGTTATTGAAAGTTATTAAAGTCTGAATGTCATTAAAACAGTTAGCTCCATCTTTTGACACTTCTTCCACTCCCGTCCTTGCACGCTACACCGCTACAACAAAGATGACGGGGAGAAGACGCTGCCGAAGGTGAGCCACGTAAATAAGACCGCCCACAAAACGGCGCACCCTGAAGCGACTATCTGAAAGCGGCTTGAAGATGATCTGTAAAATATAATCTATGCAACATTTTGACCAAAGAACCACCATTACATGTTATGTAGACCACAAGGAAGTGTTTTACATTTAGAAAAAAAAAATATGACTCCTTTAATGCGCCCTATAATCCGGTGCGCCTTATATATATGGAAAAAGTCGAAAATAGACCATTCATCAGCAGTGCGCCTTATAATCCGGTGCGCCCTATGGTCCGGAAAATACGGTATAATGAATGATGGACTGGTGCTGGTAGCCAATAGTTGGATTCACCAACACAAAATGTTAAATGTAAAAGTCTGATGTGGTAAATAGAGGTCTGATTGACAATATTTTAGGCACCTGTGTGTGTCTTTGTGTATGTGAGGGAAAAAAGTGAAAATGATAAAGCAAAACATAAAATATGATGATAAATATTGACATACGTAGTAAAATAACCCGCTTTTCAGACTAAGCCATAATTTGTACAGTAATAACCCCAGAAATAGCACTAAAAAAGCTTTCCAGGCCAGGTTGCTGCAGCCAGGAGTATCATTGCATCACCGCAGACTGTCGAGACAGTTATAGTACCAACTGGGATCATAGAGCAATATAACTTTGACTGTTTTCATCACTGGAGGTTACACAATGGTATGACATTGCATTTAATACTCCCTCTTTCTATCTTTGCTGGTATTGTCCTCTTATGTATTGACACTGTGCGGCTTCGATGATGACGTCAGCCAAGTCTTTTTTTGTTTGTTCTTGTTTTAACGTACAGATGCCCAATGTGTGTACATTAAAAAAAAAAGATTTAAATTAAAATATATAATAATACTTTGCAGTGGATATGCTTGTAACCTGTTATTAGGTTGTCAATGTCTTACTCCATGCCTTCATTTTCTGTATTGCTAATAAAAACAATTCACCCAATGTGGGTTAAATATTTTCAATCAGAGAAATCAATTAGTTAGTGGTTTCACCGTGGTATTTTTTAAAACTTTTTCACCATGAAAATATGCACCTTTAAACTTGTAATCAACTATCTCAGGACAGTGAATTACAAAACCCAAAACCAGTGAAGTTGTCACTTTGTGTAAATCGTAAATAAAAACAGAATACAATGATTTGCAAATCCTTTTTAACCTTTATACAATTGAATAGACTGCAAAGACAAGATACTTAACATTCCAAATTGGTAAACTTTGTTATTTTTTGCAAATATTAGCTCATTTGGAATTTGATGCCTGCAACATGTTCCAAAATAGCTGGCACAAGTGGCAAAATAGTTGTGGAATGCTCATCACACACTTATTTTTCCATGGACGCCCCTGCTTATTTCAGCAAGACAATGCCAAGCCACGTCTTACAACAGAGTGGTTTCATAGTAAAAGAGTGCGGGTACTAGACTGGCCTGCCTGTAGTCCAGACCTGTCTCCCTTTGAAAATGTGTGGCGCATTATGAAGTGTAAAATATGACAACAGAGACCCCGGACTGTTGAACAAACTTAAGCTGTACATCAAGCAAGAATGTCTTGAAAAATTACGTGCGTCTGCCTTTGTAGTCTGTGACGACACCGTAGTCAATAAGCTTATTCTTTTTCTCTATCTTGTTGTTATGGGACATTCATCCTACGCTGTTGCCATTTCTAATATAAAGTAGTGTAAAGTTATTACATATATCTGTCAGTAAACTCGCTATGAAAGCGCTAAAACATACCGGTGTCGTGAGTTTACATTATTCACCCAAGGAACTTTAGTTATTAGAGAGTTCCGGTTGGACGGTTTTTCATGGGACACATTTGCAGATGCTGCTTCGTTATCGATTTAAGTAAAGTCTGAATGTCATTAAAACAGTTAGCTCCATCTTTTGACACTTCTTCCACTTCCGTCCTTGCACGCTACACCGCTACAACAAAGATGAAGATGCTGCCGAAGGTGAGCCACATAAATAAGACCGCCCACAAAACTGCACATCCTGAAGCGTCTGTCAGAAAGCGGTTTGAAGATGATCTGTAAAACATAATCTATGCAACATTTTGACCAAAGAACCACCATTACATGTTATGTAGACCACAAGGAAGTGTTTTACATTTAGAAAAAAAAATTATAATAATACGACTCCTTTAATGCGCCCTATAAACTGGTGCGCTTTATATATGAAAAAAGATCGAAAATAGACCATTCATCGGCAGTGCGCCTTATAATCCGGTGCGCCCTATGGTCCGGAAAATACGGTAAATGTTTTGGAAGTGAATATGAGCGGGCTAAAATGTAGCTGATACTCAAAGTGTGACATCAGAAAACCATCTTAAAAGTACTCCTGTGTCTATTTGGGTGGTTGGGGGGGATTTATCTGTAGACTTTGTTTTAGGTCCAAAACTATGGAAAAAGTATCAACATTCGTCTTTTTAGTGGCACTTTTGGCAGATAGTAAAATGGACTGGGAATACTCTACTAATTTTACATGACTTAAACATTTTTGTATGAATAAACCATCCTTATTTTAAAGATTAAAGATTAAAGTACCAATGATTGTCACACACACACTAGATGTGGTGAAATTTGTCCTCTGCATTTGACCCATCCCCTTGGGGAGCAGTGGGCAGCAGCGGCGCCGCGCCCGGGAATCATTTTGGTGATTTAACCCCCAACTCCAACCCTTGATGCTGAGTGCCAAGCAGGGAGGAAACGGGTCCCATTTTTATAGTCTTTGGTATGACTCTGCTTATCCCAAATAAGTGAAGTGTAATCCAGTTGTATTGCATAAAATATTAACAATGTATTGAATTATTGATAATGTTTTACACTGTGACATGCTGTTAGCTCGTCTTCCTCGCAGGAAGAATGTTCTGGCTCGGATGTAGATTTTAACTCTTTTTTTGGGGGGGAATCTGCATGTTCTGTCTCTTGTAGGTGTTTTCTGAGTACTCAAAGGTCCCAACACAAACCAAAAACATACTCTATATCGGTGGTCCCCAACCACCGGGCGATTGGTACCAGGCCGCACAAGAAATTTAAAAAAAATAAATAAATAAAAAAACTAAAAATATTTTTATTTTTGTATTAAATCAACATAAAAAACTCAAGATACACTTACAATTAGTGCACCAACCCAAAAAACCTCCCTCCCCCATTTACACTCATTCACACAAAAGGGTTGTTTCTTTCTGTTATTAGTATTCTGGTTCCTACATTATATATCAATATAGATCAATACAGTCAGCAGGGATACAGTCCGTAAGCACGCATGATTGTATTTCTTTATGACAAAAAAAGAATACAAAAAATAAATAAATACCATTTTCCCCCACACGCTCCGTGGGACAAATTTTCAAGCGCAGCTACAAAAAAGGTTGGGGACCACTGCTCTATATGTTTGGTGTGTAGTCTTCTTTTTTATAGGTCATGTATTAATGCTGGCTGGTGAACTCACCCGGTTTATTTGCGTGGATATATTGTGATTGGTAAATCATTGATGCGTTAAAGAACTGACCTTTAAAGTCTGTAGAGGGAATAACTTGCAGGCTTTGTATTGTTTGTAATAGTTACTGAAATATCACCAGGTCGATGGTTAACAGTTTACAGTCAAATTAGTCCGTGATTTACAAACTTTTTTGCCAGGGCTCTCTTACAATTAAAGTTTTGGTCAGAATATTATATACCCTTATTAATTTTGGGCCCCCACTGATTTATTTGAACAGTTCTCGTTCCCGGATGAATGGGTAATCCAACGTAGGCTGCAAGGATTACATTTTTTTTTTAAATCCATGGTACAATTTGGAACTCATGGATCAGAGTTATACATATAAGGCAGGCCTGGGCAATTATTTTGACTCAGGGGGCCAATTTAAAGAAAAACGTGTGTCTGGGGGCTGATATATCAGCACTAGTACAAAACCTCACAATAATGTCTGATTGAATGCTAAAAACGTTATTAAAGACCGCCTTAAAAAACAGAATGTAATTTTAATTTTTTTAACTGAATGAGACACCCAGAATGTACATGAAAATAAAGAATGTGGGATTTACAATATTAACTATGAACGATAAAACACTGAATATTGACAACATATGAACGTCACACCCCCTCTCGATCGACATATTTTACAATCAAGCAAAACGCAACAAAAATGCAACAAACAAGGCAAAATATGAACAGAAAGGTTAAAAAATAAACCCACCTACAATCTGATACATCTGATACATCACTAAGCTTTGGAACTTTCTTGTAAAAAATCTCCTTCCACGTCTGTCCCTGACATCCGCATTTTCAGGCTCGCTCTGGAAACACTCTGTGGAAACGCTCCCCACCCACACTGCTTGGTGCCTCGTCTGAGCTGCTGTGACGTAGATTACCATAGTAACTAATTAGATTACCATAGTAACTAGTATATCATGCAAAAGCGCAGATTCCAACCATTGAAATACTTTGTGTAGTTCAAGACTTACGGTCATTTGAAAACATCACTGCACATCATAATGGCAGCTACAGTTTACATCTTAAAGATCTAAAAAAAATTATTTGGGAATGTCCGGCGGGCCAGATTGAAAAGCTTAAGGGGCTGCATGTGGCCCTCGCGCCTTAATTTGACCAGGTCTGATATAAGGGTCTAATATACAGTATACATAGTCACCCAAATCTTATAATAATTGATCCGAAAGGTTTTAGAGTGTCACAAACAATAGACTTAGACTTCCTTCATTGTCATTCAAATTTGAAATTTACAGTACAAATAAGAACACCATTTTGTTGCATTAGCTCGTTGTAGTGCAGGTTAAAAGAGCAATAAGGTGCAGATATAAATAGATTTACTGTACAGATACATATATTGCACTTTTGTATAGCTGCAATTGCTCATGCAACCATAAAACATTTGTCCAGAAGATTGAAAGATATCTTATTTGTCACGGCAGAATTCATCCCTGTACTTAACCCAACCTGTTGAGGACAGGGCAGGCCTGCCATCATTCAGCGCCGGGAGACTGGATCTGGGTCACAGGTTAGCGTCTTGGTCAGGGAAGCATCGTTGTGTGGGCGAAACTGGGGGCAATGTGGGTCAATTGTCTTGCCCAAGGACACAACAGCTTTGAAGTTGAACTTTTCAGTCGAGCTTGACGGTGCCGATGTTGGTGCAAGGGCGTCTTTCTTGGTCAGCACCCACTTAGTCCATGACGACCTAGAACTTGACTCACTGTGCATAGTGGCACCTGCTGTTTCAAGTTAATGACAGGCTTAAGCTCTGGTTGTTACCGAACATTATAAACAAATTCCTTTTATCTGACGCTGACAATATGGATATTTTACCAGACCTTGAATGTGTTTTATGAGTCTGTAACTTGGGAGAGAGTACACATTTACTGCCCTCTGAAAATTAGTCAACACAGAGCAATTATTATCTGAATGGCAACACAGTAATAACATGCAAAAACACCTGTCCTATTCATTAAGTTCATGTTTTGCTTGCTTGATGGGACTATACAAATGTGTCTATCATTGATTGGACCTGTTACTCTGGATGTTCAACACTGCGCCTCATGGTAAAGATCTCTCTGAGGACTTGAGAGGTACAAACCCCGTTTCCATATGAGTGGGAAATTGTGTTAGATGTAAATATAAACGGAATACAATGATTTGCAAATCCTTTTCAACCCATATTCAATTGAATGCACTACAAAGACAAGATATTTGATGTTCAAACTCATAAACTTTATTTTTTTTTGCAAATAATGATTAACTTAGAATTTCATGGCTGCAACATGTGCTAAAGTAGTTGGGAAAGGGCATGTTCACCACTGTGTTACATGGCCTTTCCTTTTAACAACACTCTTTTGGGAACTGAGGAGACACATTTTTTAAGCTTCTCAGGTGGAATTCTTTCCCATTCTTGCTTGATGTACAGCTTAAGTTGTTCAACAGTCCGGGGGTCTCCCTTGTGGTATTTTAGGCTTCATAATGTGCCACACATTTTCAATGGGAGACAGGTCTGGACTACAGGCAGGCCAGTCTAGTACCCGCACTCTTTTACTATGAAGCCACGTTGATGTAACACGTGGCTTGGCATTGTCTTGCTGAAATAAGCAGGGGCGTCCATGGTAATGTTGCTTGGATGGCAACATATGTTGTTCCAAAACCTGTATGTACCTTTCAGCATTAATGGCGCCTTCACAGATGTGTAAGTTACCCATGTCTTGGGCACTTATACACCCCCATACCATCACAGATGCTGGCTTTTCAACTTTGCGCCTATAACAATCCGGATGGTTCTTTTCCTCTTTGGTCCGGAGGACACGACGTCCACAGTTTCCAAAAACAATTTGAAATGTGGACTCGTCAGACCACAGAACACTTTTCCACTTTGTATCAGTACATCTTAGATGAGCTCAGGCCCAACGAAGCCGACGGCGTTTCTGGGTGTTGTTGATAAACGGTTTTGGCCTTGCATAGGAGAGTTTTAACTTGCACTTACAGATGTAGCGACCAACTGTAGTTACTGACAGTGGGTTTCTGAAGTGTTCCTGAGCCCATGTGGTGATATCCTTTACACACTGATGTCGCTTGTTGATGCAGTACAGCCTGAGGGATCGAAGGTCACGGGCTTAGCTGCTTACGTGCAGTGATTTCTCCAGATTCTCTGAACCCTTTGATGATATTACGGACCGTATATGGTGAAATCCCTAAATTCCTTGCAATAGCTGGTTGAGAAAGGTTTTTCTTAAACTGTTCAACAATTTGCTCACACATTTGTTGACAAAGTGGTGACCCTCGCCCCATCCTTGTTTGTGAATGACTGAGCATTTCATGGAATCTACTTTTATACCCAATCATGGCACCCACCTGTTCCCAATTTGCCTGTTCACCTGTGGGATGTTCCAAATAAGTGTTTGATGAGCATTCCTCAACTTTATCAGTATTTATTGCCACCTTTCCCAACTTCTTTGTCACGTGTTGCTGGCATCAAATTTTTAAGGTTAATGATTATTTGCAAAAAAAAAAACGTTTATCAGTTTGAACATCAAATATATTGTCTTTGTAGCATATTCAACTGAATATGGGTTGAAAGTGATTTGCAAATCATTGTATTCCGTTTATATTTACATCTAACACAATGTCCCAACTCATATGGAAACAGGGTTTGTAGAATTGTTGCTCTCAACATCTTGAAAGTGAGCAACAGCACGATGGTCAAGTCATACATTAGTTTTTCAAAGATGTTTTTCACTGACATAGGCAGGAACAGGCCTTGCAAAGGGTCGCCCAAAGAACATATCCAGAGGTTGGTTTTATAAATGAGACGCATGAGTGCTTCCAACATTTCTGCAGAGGAGTCGTTGTCAGCATCCTTCCGTCTCGGGAGACGATGGGTTAGATCCAAAAAGGTGGGGGTCCAGTGGATCTACATGGCCTTGGCATGGAACTATGGAGGGCAGGCTGTTGTCTGGGCAGCAAACCCCCACTCTCCGCGTGGCTGGTGGATCCAAGGGAGCGTCTAGTGTTGATACACCTTGGCACCAGCGACGCCGCAAGAGTTGCCAGAATGACACTACAACGTCAAACCACCTTCGGGACTCCGGCTCCTGATTTTTTGTCGGGGTTTACTCCCTTAGCCTTACCCTCAAGTGGGTTGACCGCAAAGCAGCGGTGGTTTTGAGATTGGAGATTTCCTTCTCCTAGATGGGCTGCCTTACCAGGTTTACGAGCCCCATCTGCCCGAATGCGGCAGGTAGCACGGGGGTACATCTTAGCCGTGGCGGTATAAGCCCGACCTGACATAATGACTAGGATGTGGAATATTAGCTTGTCGGTGCCCAGACCGTATACAGTAAACTGTATTACGTCTGCACTGCTGTCCCAAAAGGAAGCCTCAAACTATTTGCTGAAGACAACCAGTCAATGAGTAATAATCATTAGCATATGTGGTTCACCCTGGTGAAAAGTTCTACAGTATTTTTCGAACCTTAAGTAGCACTGGATTATAAGGCGATGAACGGGTCTATATTCGTACAAAAGGCGCACCGGATTTGGAGTCATATTATGACTTTTTTCCTTCATTCAAAACACTTCCTTGTGGTCTACATAACATGTAATGGTGGTTATTTGGTCAAAATGTTGCATAGATTATGTTTTACAAACCATCTTCAAGCTGCTTTCTGACCGTCTCTTCGGGATGGTCTTATTTACATGGCTTCACTTTGACAACGTCTTCTCCTTGCCATCTTTGTTGTAGTTTTTAGCGCTTCCACACAGACTCTACCGACAGATTCAGTTCGAATTTTGCACTACTTTGTATTAGAGATGGCAACAGTGGAGGATGAATGCTTTACAATAAGAGGATGGAGAAAAAAAGGTAGCTTATTGACCACGGTGTGGATGTGCGCACATTTTCGGGACTTATGCAGATCCCAAATATACATCAGGTACAAATAAGTAAGAAAAGTTGGTTTTGCTTGATAGTTCCAAACAACACGCTGGATAATGTCATTTTGGGGTCCTTATATGCACACCATAACATGTAATGGTGGTTCTTTGGTCAAAATGTTGCATAGATTATGTTTTACAGATCATCTTCACACCGCTTTATGACAGTCTCTTCAGGATGCGCCTTTTTGTGGGTGGTCTTATTTACGTGGCTCACCTCCTGCACCTTCTCCCCGTCATCTTTGTTGTAGCGGCGTAGCGTGCAAGGACGGGAGTGGAAGAAGTGTCAAAAGATGGAGCTAACTGTTTTAATGACATTCAGACTTTACTTAAATCAATAACGGAACAGCATCTTCTCATCCCTGGCTCACTAGTGCAACAACGCCCGAAATGTGTCCCGTGAAAAACCGTCCGACCGGAACTCTCTAATAACTAAAGTTCCTTGGGTGAATAATGTAAACTCACTACACCGGTATGTTTTAGCGCTTCCATCGCGAGATATAAGTTAGAACTTTGCACTATTTTATATTAGAAATGGCAACAGCAGAAGGTGAATGCCCCATAACAAGAACATAGCGAAAAATAAGCAGCTTATCGACTACGGTATTGGCACGCACTACAGTGGCGGATGTGCGCAAATTTTCAGAGCTTATGCAGGACTCAAATACACATCAGCAGGTACCAGAAAGTAACAAAAGTTGGTTTTGCTTAATATTGTGAAACAAAACGCCAGGTAATATGTCTGCTAATGGGTGCCATTTTGCGGTCCTTATACACACACACCATAGTAATACTTGTATCTCTAACTACGGTAGCCGTAATGGCTGACAATCCATCAAGTGCTGCAGCTTTAAAGTCTTACTAAAACATTTTGACAGATTTTTAAGTGCCGTGTGTAATGTCCTTTATTTTCAAAGGATCATTTAAAGTTTTGGTGTTGTTTACTGGCGTCATATTGCAGTCTACATTATCTCTTATGTGTGACTACCATCCACTGGTCATACTTATCATTACACCTTATACCAAATAAAATTGCTTCGAGGTCGGTAAGCACAACCAGAATTATTCCGTACATTAGGCGCACCAGGTTATAAGGCGCACTGTCGATTTTTGAGAAAATGTAAGGATTTTAAGTGCGCCTTATAGTCCGAAAAATACGGTTCTTGGTTTGGAGTATGTTCAACATGTTATTGAAGTATATCACGTTACAATGTTACACAATTCGTCATGCCCGTATCGTTTACAGATATGAATCCACAAATAAAGGAGTAGGCTCAATGTCAGAAGATTGTTTCGATGTTTTTCTCTTGGTACAACGGCTTCCTCCCACATCCTAAAAAACATGCATGTTGAGTCAATTAAATACTATCATTGTCCAAAGGTGGGCATGTAAGTGTGAATGGTTCTATGCGCCGTTCGGATAGGCTCCAGCTCACCTGTGACCCTCATTCAAATAAGTGGTATAGAAAATGATAAATGAACGATGAAGAAAATGTATTGATTGATTGATTGAAACTTTTATTAGTAGATTGCACAGTGAAGTACATATTACGTACAATTGACCACTAAATGGTAACACCCGAATACGTTTTTGAACTTGTTTAAGTCTGGGTCCACTTAAATTGATTCATGATACAGATATATACTATCAAATATATACTAACATCATAATACAGTCATCACACAAGATAATCATCAGAGTATATACGAATTATTTACATTATTGACATTATTTACAATCCTGGGTGTGGGATATGGAGGGGGGTGGGGGGTTAGGTTTGGTTGGTATCAACACTTCAGTCATCAACAATCAGCATCAACAATTGCATCATCAGAGAAATGGATATTGAAACAGTGTAGGACTGACTTGGTAGGATATATATAGCAAGTAGTGGACACAGAGAGAGATCAGAAAGTATAAGAAAAAGTGTAAGAAAAAGTGTCTACATTTGATTGTTTGATTGTTTACATTTGATTATTTATAATCCGAAGAGGTATTATGTGGAAGGGAGGGTGTTAGTTTAGGGTTGTAGTTGCCTGGAAGTGTTCTTTTAGTGCGGTTTTGAAGGAGGATAAAGATGCCCTTTTTTTTACACCTGTTGGGAGTGCATTCCATATTGATGTGGCATAGAAAGAGAATGAGTTAAGACCTTTGTTAGTTCGGAATCTGGGTTTAACGTGGTTAGTGGAGCTCCCCCTGGTGTTGTGGTTATGGCGGTCAGGAAGTAGTTTGACATGTACTTCTGTATCAGGGAGGTGTAGTGGATTTTATAGACTAGGCTCAGTGCAAGTTGTTTTACTCTGTCCTCCACCCTGAGCCAGCCCACTTTGGAGAAGTGGGTAGGAGTGAGGTGGGATCTGGGGTGGAGGTCTAGAAGTAATCTGACTAGCTTGTTCTGGGATGTTTGGAGTCTAGATTTGAGGGTTTTAGAGGTGCTAGGGTACCAGGAGGTGCATGCGTAATCGAAAAAGGGTTGAACGAGAGTTCCCGCTAGAATCTTCATGGTGCTTTTGTTGACCAGAGAGGAGATTCTGTAAAGAAATCTCGTTCGTTGGTTGACCTTTCTGATTACCTTGGTTGCCATTTTATCACAGGATACACACATTAATCAAAATAAATCCAGTGGTACGCGGGCTCCATCCAGTGGTACGGCAAATAATCATTTAATAGGAATTTAATTAGTTTTATTTGATTAGTTATTTAAGTACAGTGTTTTATTTTCCTATGTTCAAACTGTGTGTAGTGTTACAGTGGCCAAACATATTAAATATACTTGTTAAATAAAACCGCTGTCTTGTTTTCAATTAATACTTGGGCCTACTACACTACTGTATTTTAATATTGGTCGTTATGTTGGTACATGAGGAGCCAAGTGTTTTCTGCGGTGGTACTTGGTGAAAAAAGTTTGAGAACCACTGCTTTAAATTAATAATACAAATGAAGAGAAGAGATAATTATATTTATATAGCGCTTTTCTCTAGTGACTCAAATCGCTTTCACATAGTGAAACCCAATATCTAAGTTACATTTAAACCAGTGTGGGTGGTACTGGGAGCAGGTGGGTAAAGTGTCTTGCCCAAGGACACAACGGCGGCGACTAGGATGGCGGAAGCGGGGATCGAACCTGGAACCCTCAAGTTGCTGGCACGGCCACTCTACCAACCGAGCTATACCGCCCCAAATCACGAAAAAAAATAGACTAACACTTGCATAGATAATATGTCATAGATAAAACTGATGGTTTAAGTTTATGGTTTAAGTTTATCTCAAACATGCATACAGTTACATGATACATCACAATTTACAGTTTCTCTTTCCGATATGTCCCAAAAGGAGTAGGAATAAGTAGAATTTATTTAATCCTACCCCTTTTCCATTTCATAGCAATTATTACCACTTTTATTCACTGACTGTTACTCCATAAATAATACAATTCTAAGATTAAATAATAAAGTAAATTGTAATTCACATAGTGAGATGAGTAAGATTACCGGTATCTCATGAACACATAATGTATAATAAATTATAATATTTTTTAATAAAAATAAATGTTGTTTGTACAGCGCTTTCAATAATTCTTATTAAATAATACGATTCAGGACAACTTGAAACAGAGGTTCTGCTTCCTCTTATTATGGCAAGTCGTATGCAATATTATAGGGAAATTTTACCGATTGACTTTATGACTAAATATCAAAAACAAGATTTTATTTGTAAAAAAAATAAAATAAATTGAATTAAGATTTAATGATAGTACTATTTGTGTTAGTCTTGTTCGTCAAAATAAATAATAATTTTAAAAAAAAATCTAAGATTTAGTGATAGTACTATTTGTGTTTGTTTTGTTCGTCAAAATAAATAATAAATAAAAAAATATAAGATTTAGTGATAGTACTATTTGTGTTTGTCTTGTTCGTCAAAATAAATAATAATTAAAAAAATCTAAGATTTACTGGTAGTACTATTTGTGTCCGTCATGTTCGTCAAAATAAATAATTAAGAAAAATATCTAAGATTTAGTGGTAGTACTATTTGTGTTCGTCTTGTTCGTCAAAATAAATAATAAATAAAAAAATCTAAGATTTAGTGATAGTACTATTTGTGTTCGTCTTGTTCATCCAAAAAAAATCTAAGATTTACAGGTAGTACTATTTGTGTTAGTCTTGTTCGTCAAAATAAATAATAAAGAAAAAAAAAAGATTTAGGGATTGTACTATTTGTGTTCGTCTTGTTTGTCAAAAAAAAAAATCCAAGATTTATTGATAGTACTATTTGGGTTTGTCTTGTTCGTCAAAATAAATAATAACAAAATACATATACGATTTAGTGATTGTGCTATTTGTGTTCGTCTCATTCGTCAAAAAAAATAAAAATCTAAGATTTATAGATAGTACTATTTGTGTTTGTCTTGTTCGTCAAAACAAATAACAAAAAAATGTAAGATTTATAGATAGTACTATTCGTGTTCGTCAAAATAAATCATTTAAAAAAATAGATAAGATTTAGTGATAGTGCTATTTGTGTTCGTCTTGGTCATCAAAAAAAAATAAAAAAATCTAAGATTTAGTGATAGTGCTATTTGTGTTCGTCAAAATAAATAATTAAAAAAAAATTTAAGATTTAGTGATAGTACTATTTGTGTTCGTCTTGTTCGTCGAAATAAATAATTTAAAAAAAAATCTAAGATTTAGTGATAATACTATTTGTGTTAGTCTTGTTCATCAAAAAAAAGTACAATTTATAGATAGTGCTATTTGTGTTCGTCAAAATAAATAATAAAAAAAAATCTAAGATTTAGTGATAGTACTATTTGTGTTCGTCTTGTTAGTCAAAATAAATCATTTAAAAAAATAGATAAGATTTAGTGATAGTGCTATTTGTGTTCGTCTTGGTCATCAAAAAAAATAATTTAAAAAAAATTTAAGATTTAGTGATAGTACTATTTGTGTTCGTCTTGTTCGTCGAAATAAATAATTTAAAAAAAAAATCTAAGATTTAGTGATAATACTATTTGTGTTAGTCTTGTTCATCAAAAAAAAGTACGATTTATAGATAGTGCTATTTGTGTTCGTCAAAATAAATAATAAAAAAAAATCTAAGATTTAGTGATAGTACTATTTGTGTTCGTCTTGTTAGTCAAAATAAATCATTTAAAAAAATAGATAAGATTTAGTGATAGTGCTATTTGTGTTCGTCTTGTTCGTCAAAATAAATAATTTAAAAAAAATTTAAGATTTAGTGATAGTACTATTTGTGTTCGTCTTGTTCGTCGAAATAAATAATTTAAAAAAAAAATCTAAGATTTAGTGATAATACTATTTGTGTTAGTCTTGTTCATCAAAAAAAAGTATGATTTATAGATAGTGCTATTTGTGTTCGTCAAAATAAATAATAAAAAAAAATCTAAGATTTAGTGATAGTACTATTTGTGTTCGTCTTGTTCGTCAAAATAAATAATTTTAAATAATATATAAGATTTAGTGATAGTGCTATTTGTGTTCGTCTTGTTCATCAAAAAAGTACGATTTATAGTGCTATTTGTGTTTGTCTAATTGTTCGTTAAAATAAATAATAATTAAAAAAAATCTAAGATTTATTGATAGTACTATCTCTGTTCGTCTTGTTCGTCAAAATAAATAATAAAAATATATATATATAAGATTTAGTGATAGTGCTATTTGTGTTCGTCTTGTTCGTCAAAATAAATAATAATAAAACAATCAAAGATTTATAGATAGTACTATTAGTGTTCGTCTTGTTTGTCAAATAAATATAATTTTGTTATTTAAAAAAAAAAGGCAACCTTTGAGTGAAAAAGTGTCCACGCAGGGAGCCGTGCAGCACGCCGCCTCGCAGCCTCCCCATCGCCGCCTTCACGTCCTCCGCAGCTCCTCGGCGTGCTAATAGCCGCGTTAAGGTGGACGTGTTAGCCGTGGCCGCTACGCAGCTGTATGTGTGTGTTGGGAAGGTTCTAACTGCTTTCTCCTGCCTTTTTTGTCTTTCTTTCTCCACGCTCCACCTTTACCGCATTGTGTGTCTTGTTCGTAGTTCCTCTCTGCTGGGATCCTGGTCTGCTCGGGTCTGCAAAGCCGTGCTCGTCGACTCGTTCAGAAGCAAATGCATATGTGACAGACTGTCCACCTTCGCCATTTTAGCACGGCTTAATCCCGACATGGTAAGTGTGAACGTCGACACAAAACAGTGTAATTGTACTGTGGTTTAATGTCCATGCAGCAGCTCTTTTTTTTCCTTTTTTTTTGAACCCTGGGCGTCATTGTTATTGCATCCCCCACAGACCCCCCACCTCTCCCCACCCTTGTCGGTGCCGACATGCCACATACCATACTGCGCAATCATAACAAGCATATTTATATTAATTACCTTACACATACATGGAGATGGATGCTTGTTTGGGGGTGTTACAGGACAATTAGGCATCACCTGTTTTGTACTTTATATTAGTACCTGTTTGGAAACACAAATCCACTATAGCAGTATATTTTATAAAAACAATTTTTTTTTTTATATATAGAAATGAATGGTTAAGGCCAGTGTTTTTCAACCATTGTGCCGCGGCCCACTAGTAGTGTGCCATGAGATACAGTCTGGTGTGCAGTGGGTCAGTGGTCGCCAACCACCGGTCCGGGGACCGGTACCGGTCCGTGACGCATTTGCTACCGGGCCGCAGAGAAACATTAAATAATTTATAAAGAACTGCATTTTTTTCGACTTAACTTTTGCCTGTCCCACGAGAAACACCAACAAGCTTGTTTAAGATGTACAATAAAACTCCATTCATCCATCCATTCATCTTCTTCAGCTTATCATTTATTTATTTGAGGTCGGGTCGCGGGGGCAGCAGCCTAAGCAGGGAAGCCCAGACTTCCCTCTCCCCAGCCACTTCGTCCAGCTCCTCCCGGGGGATCCTGAGGCGTTCCCAGGCCAGCCGGGATAGATAGTCTTCCCAACGTGTCCTGGGTCTTCCTTGGGCCTCCTACCGGTCGGACGTGCCCGAAACACCTCCCTAGGGAGGCGTTCGGGTGGCATCCTGACCAGATGGCCGAACCACCTCATCTGGCTCCTCTCGATGTGGAGGAGCAGCGGCTTTACTTTCAGCTCCTCCCGGATGACAGAGCTTCTCACCCTATCTCTAAGGGAGAGCCCCGCCACCCGGCGGAGGAAACTCATTTTGGCCGCTTGTACCCGTGATCTTGTCCTTTCGGTCATGACCCAAAGCTCATGACCATAGGTGAGGATGGGAACGTAGATCGGCCGGTAAATCGAGAGCTTTGCCTTCCGGCTCAGCTCCTTCTTCACCACAACGGATCGATACAGCGTCCACATTACTGAAGACGCCGCCTGCCGATCTCACGATCCACTCTTCCCTCACTCGTGAACAAGACTACGAGGTACTTGAACTCCTCCATTTGGGGCAAGATCTCCTCCCCAACCACCCTTTTCCGGGCGAGAACCATGGACTCGGACTTGGAGGTGCTGATTCCCATCCCAGTCGCCGGAAAAGGGTGGAGTGCCATCTCCGGGTTGGGGAGGAGCTCTTGCCCCAAGTGGAGGAGTTCAAGTACAATAAAACTCCTCATAGGAATTTTCCATTTGTCATATTTTTTTATAACTTTGTGACATGATACAATGCACATTAATGAACATATAAAATATAAATGTGACAGATTGTAGCCAAAGGCTGATTTCCATCTTTATCTCATTGCAAAGAAAAAAAAGTCCAGGGCTCCCACTAATTCAGCATTACAGTGAGTTGTATTTTTCATGCCCTTATTTTTGCTGTATTTATCTGACACAAGTGGAAAGCCGGTCCCTGAAAAGAATGCCTACATTAAACCGGTCCGTGGTGCAAAAAAGTTTGGGGACCACTGCCATGGGTGATTATCTAATTTCACCTATTTGGGTTAAAAATATTTTTTGCAAACCAGTAATTATAGTCTGCAAATGATGTGTTGTTGTTGAGTGTCGGTGCTGTCTAGAGCTCGGCAGAGTAACCGTGTAATACTCTTCCATATCAGTAGGTGGTAGCTAATTGCTTTGTAGATGTCGGAAACAGCGGGAGGCAGCGTGCAGGGAAAAAGGTGTCTAATGCTTAAACCAAAAATAAACAAAAGGTGAGTGCCCCCAAGAAAAGGCATTGAAGCTTAGGGAAGGCAATGCAGAACGAAACTAAAACTGAACTGGCCACGAAGTAAACAAAAACAGAATGCTGGACGACAGCAAAGACTTACCATGGAGCAAAGACGGCGTCCACAATGTACATCCGAACATGACATGCCAATCAACAATGTCCCCACAAAGAAGGATAAAAACAACTGAAATATTATTGATTGCTAAAACAAAGTAGATGCGGGAAATATCGCTCAAAGGAAGACATGAAACTGCTACAAGAAAATACCAAAAAAAGAGAAAAAGCCACCAAAATAGGAGCGCAAGACAAGAACTAAAACACTACACACAGGAAAACAGCAAAAAACTCAAAATAAGTCACGGCGTGATGTGACAGGTGGTGACAGTACACCTACTTCGAGACAAGAGCTATATTGATGTATGGTTGGTTATGGTTTAAAGTCATATCCAACAGTTGCGACAACGACTTTTTACTGTCAACTGAGTTTAGTTTTTCAATGATTTCTGCTGGTGGTGTGCCTCCAGATTTTTTCAATGCAAAAAATGTGCCTTGGCTCAAAAAAGGTTGAAAAATACTAGTTAAGGCAACACAAAGATGCTGCAGCCAAGCACAAATATGTGTCATGATGGAAAACATAGCATTGCACAAGTCAGGATGTGCCCCCCACTCCCACCCCCCTTCCACACTTATCTTGAGAGAAAGCACAGTGTCTTTTTGTGGAGGGTCTTCATTCATTGCCATTAGTTGTTATATTCGGCTGGAAATTGCTTTAAAAGCATTTTGTCCTCTGGTTACCCTGGCAACGGAATGGGCTCTCATGAAGACAAGTTTGAAGGCTTGTATCAGGCCGGTGTTTACAAACCCTCCGAAACCAGTGAAGTTGGCACTTTGTGTAAATCGTAAATAAAAACAAAAATACAATGATTTGCAAATATTTTTCAACCTATACTCAATTGAATAGACCGCAAAGACAATATACTTAACGTTGGAACTGGAAAATGTGCACATAATAACTCATTTGGAATTTGATGCCTGCAACATGTTTCAAAAAAGCTGGCACAAGTGGCAAAAAAGACTGAAGAAGTTGAGGAATGCTCATCAAACACTTATTTGGAACATCCCACCGGTGAACAGGCAAATTGGGAACAGGTGGGTGTCATGATTGGGTATAAAAGCAGCTTCCATGAAATGCTCAGTCATTCACAAACAAGGACGGGGCGAGGGTCACCACTTTGTGAACAAATGCGTGAGCAAATTGTCGAACAGTTTAAGAACAACATTTCTCAACGAGCTATTGCAAGGAATTTAGGGATTTCACCATCTACGGTCCGTAATATCATCAAAAGGTTAAGAGAATCTGGAGAAATCGCTGCACGTAAGCGATGTTATTACGGACCTTCGATCCCTCAGGCGGTACTGCATCATAAAGCGACATCAGTGTGTAGAGGATATCACCACATGGGCTCAGGAACACTTCAGAAAACCACTGTCAGTAACTACAGTTTGTCTCTACATCCGTAAGTGCAAATTAAAATTCTACTATGCAAAGCGAAAGGCATTTATCAACAACACCCAGAAACGGCGTCAGGGCCCGAGCTCATCTAAAATGGACTGATGCCAAGTGGAAAAGTGTTCTGTGGTCTGAGGAGTCCACATTTCAAATTGTTTTTGGAAACTGTGGACGCTGTGTCCTCCTGACCAAAGAGGAAAAGAACCATCCGAATTGTTCTAGGCGCAAAGTTGAAAAGCCAGCATCTGTGATGGTATGGGGGTGTATTAGTGCCCAAGGAATGGGTAACTTACACATCTGGGAAGGCACCATTAATGCTGAAAGGTACATACAGGTTTTGGAGCAACATATGTTGCCATCCAAGCAACGTTATCATGGACGCCCCTGCTTATTTCAGCAAGACAATGCCAAGCCACGTGTTACATCAACGTGGCTTCATAGTAAAAGAGTGCGGGTACTAGACAGGCCTGCCTGTAGTCCAGACCTGTCTCCCATTGAAAATGTGTGGCGCATTATGAAGCGTAAAATACCACAACGGAGACCCCCGGACTGTTGAACAACTTAAGCTGTACATCAAGCAAGAATGGGAAAGAATTCCACCTGAAAAGCTTCAAAAATTGGTCTCCTCAGTTCCCAAACATGTACTGAGTGTTGTTAAAAGGAAAGGCCATGTAACACAGTGGTAAACATGCCCCTGTGACAACTTTTTTGCAATGTGTTGCTGCCATTAAATTCTAAGTTAATGATTATTTGCACACAAAAAAAAAGTTTCTCAGTTCGAACATTAAATATCTTGTCTTTGCAGTCTATTCAATTGAATATAAGTTGAAAAGGATTTGCAAATCATTATATTCTGTTTTTATTTATGAATTACACAATGTGCCAACTTCACTGGTTTTGTATATACCCTGGTGTGTACAAGATGTACACAATGGCTGATAAAGACAGTATAAACATGAATTGTAAGTTTGAACCATACAAGTGCGGGTCATGATTTTGGCTCTTTATGCACTAATTCATAGGTGTCAAAGTCGTTTTTACTGAGGGCCACATCGCAGTTATGTTTTGGAAATGTTGTTCTTAAACTGTTCGACAATTTGCCCACGCATTTGTTGACAAAGTGGTGACCCTCGCCCCATCCTTGTTGGTGAATGACTGAGCATTTCATGGAAGCTGTTTTTTATACCCAATCATGGCACCCACCTGTTCCCAATTAGCCTGTTCACCTGTAGGATGTTCCAAATAAGTGTTTGATGAGCATTCCTCAACCTTCTCAGTCTTTTTTGCCACTTGTGCCAGCTTTTTTTAAACATGTTGCAGGCATCAAATTCCAAATGAGCTAATATTTGCAAAAAATAAAATGTTCCAGTTCGAACATTAAGTATCTTGTCTTTGCAGTTTATTCAATTGAATATAGGTTGAAAAGGATTTGCAAATTATTGTATTTTGTTTTTATTTACAATTTACACAACGTGCCAACTTCACTGGTTTTGTATATCTCCTATATGACAAAACAAACACCATTAAAAAAAAAGGATACCCAACTAATTATTGTATTATGTTTTAATGAGCCCCTTAAGTCATTCAGCTGCTATAAAAATATAAATTGATAGTGCTGGACAAATATGTTTAATATTTTTATTTCTGATAGTTCAAATAAATGTTGACATGCACACGAACGGAGGATTGTCTGTCCATCGTCTGTCGTTGCAGCTTGATCGCCTTCTTTCTCACAGCCATTTGTGCGTAACGGTGCCAGTTTGCAGGAACATTCCAGACCTGCTAAATATAGACACACAGTTCACAGTTAAAGCCTTGATAAATCACATTGCAAGTGCTAAATGATTATATTTACGTCGCCTCCTCCCAGTATTGTGGGCGTTGTAATCAGCATTTTTCTGCATTTACATGAACACAGACACGCTAGATGAATTGCACTCTCTATTTTGCTTGTATAAGAGACACGATCCTCTGCACACTAGCTTTTGCATGTTTTTTATTACACGCAAAGCTTAAATATATATTATGTACAGTGTAACACTATTGACAACCTGCCTGTGTTGAAGACAGTGTTTTCCATGCATTTATTTATTTGTGACGGCCCGCCTTGGATACAGGTGAACACCACCTGTGATGAATTCTTCCATGTTTATGCACATTTATGCGGGGACTCTTATTTTGAAATATTTTATTTCGTTGTCCCTTACCTTTCCAGTTTTGTGATTCTCTCTAAGTGTGTGTGATGTTTTATTAAAGCTCTAATATCATTATAGTCGGAACAATAGCTGTTTATTTAGTAAAAAAAAAAATCTGATTATTAAACAAATCGGCTATTATGACTAACCTGCACATGCTCCAGTGAGTGTTGTCTACAGTTTAATTGAGACTTAAGTACGCAAAGTATATGCCATGGTTTATACTAATAATCAGTTTATTTGCATCCAAAATGCAGACAATGAGTAATAACAGAATAAATAATAACATGATTTTGTACTTGTGTATTTCAGACACAGACTGTATAATGCACCGTGTGTATGCTTCAAAGTCAACAATTATTTCCCTTACTTTCTGGAAAATTTTGAAAATGTTGACAGGTACGTCCACAGCACCAATAAAAATTACTGTCCGTGTTTGGAGTTTAGTTAACTTCATCGGTATCACGAAGCAGCGTGAAATAACTACTGTCTTGTTAAACAGCATTAAAATGTGCAAACAGTGAGCTTCAAGGGGAAAATCATGGTAGTATTAACCTGAATTATGCCACAACAACCAAGAAAATAAGAAACCATTTAATTATATTTTTAGATTGTTAGTCACCGGAAAAAAGATTTGTGTCCGTACCAAAGCTTTATTGTCATTGTAGTCAAGACGTACAACAAAATTACGGCGACACTTAAATGTGTGATGAGGTGGCGACTTGTCCAGGGTGTACCCCGCCTTCCGCCCGATTGTAGCTGAGATAGGCTCCAGCGCCCCCCACGACCACGAAGGGAATAAGCGGTAGAAAATGGATGGAACATATGTAATATTTACACATTATATATACAGTATATAATATATACTGATATATTATAATGTATTATATTTTTATATATTATATACAATATATAACAAATCCCAATTACCATGTACAATATACAGTTTATGTAACAGCTGCAGCAAAAAAAAGGGCAGCATAAAACAGAGAATAGATCCAGCAGAAAATATACATTATAAACAAAGAGAGGTATCTAACATAGAAGCGGTCAGTAAAACATCCTTTATTATCGCCCATTCCTGTGTCTCTGGAAAGTCACAATAAATGTGCAGTCAGTCAGTTTTATTTTTGATGCGAGGGGTGTCGAGATAAGCGGGCTCCACTGTGTGAATGTTGTCTTTCATTGTCCCGTAACTATTTGCTGTATTTGCTGTTCCTTTTGACTTCCTCCATATATGTAACCTCTTCACCCATCTTTGTAACAACCTGGGGGCTTCATGTACCATAGAACAGTGTTTTTGAACCTTTTTTGAACCAAGGCACATTTTTTGCGTTGAAAAAATCCAGAGGCACACCACCAGCAGAAATCATTAAAAAACGAAACTCAGTTGACAGTAAAAAGTCGTTGTCGAGTTGTTGAGTTTTTTGCTGTTTTCCTGTGTGTAGTGCTTTAGTTCTTGTCTTGCGCTCCTATTTTAGTGGCTTTTTCTCTTTTTTTTAGTATTTTCCTGTATCAGTTTCATGTCTTCCTTTGAGCGATATTTCCCGCATCTACTTTGTTTTAGCAATCAAGAATATTTCAGTTGTTTTTATCCTTCTTTGTGGGGACATTGTTGATTGTCATGTCATGTTCGGATGTACATTGTTCACGCCATCTTTGCTCCACAGTAAGTCTTTGCTGTCGTCCAGCATTCTGTTTGTGTTTACTTTGTAGCCAGTTCAGTTTTAGTTTTGTTGTGCATAGCCTTCCCTAAGCTTCAATGCCTTTTCTTAGGGGCACTCACCTTTTGTTTATTTTTGGTTTAAGCATTAGACACCTTTTTACCTGCACGCTGCCTCCCGCTGTTTCTGACATCTACAAAGCAATTAGCTACCGGCTGCCACCTACTGATATGGAAGAGTATTACACGGTTACTCTGCTGAGCTTGAGACAGCACCGACACTCAACAACAACACATCATTTGCAGACTATAATTACTGGTTTGCAAAAAATATTTTTAACCCAAATAGGTGAAATTAGATAATCTCCCACGGCACACCAGACTGTATCTCACGGCACAGTGGTTGAAAAACACTGCCCTAGGGGTCAGAGATGAAGGGGAAGGCAAAGTCTTCCCCCCTCTGTTGACCCCTCTCCTGCAATTTATTATTTTGTGAGAAATCCATGGGCCCCTCGCTAATTATGTGCTGTGAAACCCTTAGTAGCTTCTAAATGGCCTAGCCAGTCTGTCTGTAGCTAGACTCCGACGTCCCCAGAATAATAAACACCTCACTCCTTCTTTCGCGTGTTCCTTTCGGTCTGCAGTCCTTTCCTTTTCTAACCCTCCCTTATTTGCTTCCTTCTGATTCTACATTATGTCCTCACTTTCCATCTCCACGGTATGCTTTGTCTATCTATCTCATGTGCATTTTGCTCAGGCCACGTTTGCTGCAGGCATTTAAGAAGGGAAGTAAGATAAAGCATGCTTCGTTGCCACGATATGTTAAATTATTCTTGTATCGTTCGATGTTATTAGTCTGTTAGGCTGTTTGCTCGTCTCGAAATGCTGCCAAGGTACCTTTTTTAAATGTCAAATATCTCTTTGTCCAATTTGTCCACATCCTAAAAATAATAGAGTAACAATACCTGAGGCTGCCTTGCCAACAGTTCATTCAAAATACAAGTTTTGTCTCTTGCCAATGATAGAGTACGAACAGCCTTGTCTTAGTTGGAGCGTCCATTACGACCAAACAAATCAAAACATGTTGTAGTACATTGACTATCTGAGTAATTACTGATGCTTCAGTGTTTCCCACAGAAGTGCTCATGTGTGTATGCCGGTGGGCTGCAACATGATGTCACCTTCTAATGTGCACGCTCAAAGTGAGAAAACTGCATGAAAAGCAAAACAACACTTTGTTTTGTAATTTTTTATGCCACAAACAAGATTTTTGATGCCTTTTTGTTTTTCTTTGAGACGAGCTATACATCTCCTCTCTGAGCTGCCACCTTACCGTGGTAGAGGAGTTTGCGTGTCCCAATGATCCCAGGAGCTATGTTGTCCGGGGGCTTTATGCCCCCTGGTAGGGTCTCCCAAGACAATCTGGTCCTAGGTGAGGGATCAGACAAAGAGCAGCTCGAAGACCTCAATGAGAAATAAAAACTATGGACCCAGATTTCCCTCGCCCGGACGCGGGTCACCGGGGCCCCCCTTCTGGAGCCAGGCCCGGAGGTGGGGCACGATGGCGAGCGCCTGGTGGCCGGGCCTGTCCCCATGGGGCCCGGCCGGGCACAGCCCGAAGAGGCAACGTGGGTTCCCCCTCCAATGGGCTCACCACCCATAGCAGGGGTCATAGAGGTCGGGTGCGATGTGAGCTGGGCGGCAGCCGAAGGCAGGGCACTTGGCGGTCCGATCCTCGGCTACAGAAGCTAGCTCTTGGGACGTGGAACGTCACCTCGCTGGGGGGGAAGGAGCCTGAGCTAGTGCGCGAGGTGGAGAAGTTCCGACTAGACATAGTCGGACTCACTTCGACGCACAGCAAGGGCTCTGGAACCAGTTCTCTCGAGAGGGGCTGGACTCTCTTCTACTCTGGCGTTGCCGGCAGTGAGAGGCGACGTGCTGGGGTGGCAATTCTTGTTGCCCCCCGGCTCAGAGCCTGCATGTTGGAGTTCAACCCGGTGGACGAGAGGGTAGCTTCCCTCCGCCTTCGGGTGGGGGAAGGGTCCTGACTGTTGTTTGCGCTTACGCGCCAAACCGCAGCTCAGAGTACCCACCCTTTTTGGATTCACTCGAGGGAGTACTTGAGAGTGCTCCCCCGGGTGATTCCCTCGTTCTACTGGGGGACTTCAACGCTCATGTTGGCAGCGACAGTGAAACCTGGAGAGGCGTGATTGGGAAGAATGGCCGCCCGGATCTGAACCCGAGCGGTGTTTTGTTATTGGACTTTTGTGCCCGTCACAGATTGTCCATAACAAACACCATGTTCAAACATAAGGGTGTCCATATGTGCACTTGGCACCAGGACACCCTAGGCCGCAGTTCCATGATCGACTTTGTAGTTGTGTCGTCGGATTTGCGGCCTCATGTTTTGGACACTCGGGTGAAGAGAGGGGCGGAGCTTTCTACCGATCACCACCTGGTGGTGAGTTGGCTGCGATGGTGGGGGAGGATGCCGGACAGACCTGGCAGGCCCAAACGCATTGTGAGGGTTTGCTGGGAACGTCTGGCAGAGTCTCCTGTCACAGAGAGTTTCAATTCCCACCTCCGGAAGAACTTTGAACATGTCACGAGGGAGGTGCTGGACATTGAGTCCGAATGGACCATGTTCCGCACCTCTATTGTCGAGGCGGCTGATTGGAGCTGTGGCCGCAAGGTAGTTGGTGCCTGTCGTGGCGGTAATCCTAGAACCCGTTGGTGGACACCGGCGGTGAGGTATGCCGTCAAGCTGAAGAAGGAGTCCTATCGGGTTCTTTTGGCTCATAGGACTCCTGAGGCAGCGGACAGGTACCGACAGGCCAAGCGGTGTGCGGCTTCGGCGGTCGCGGAGGCAAAAACTCGGACATGGGAGGAGTTTGGGGAAGCCATGGAAAACGACTTCCGGACGGCTTCGAAGCAATTCTGGACCACCATCCGCCGCCTCAGGAAGGGGAAGCAGTGCAATATCAACACCGTGTACGGTGAGGATGGTGTTCTGCTGACCTCGACTGCGGATGTTGTGGATCGGTGGAGGGAATACTTCGAAGACCTCCTCAATCCCACCAACACGTCTTCCTATGAGGAAGCAGTGCCTGGGGAATCTGTGGTGGGCTCTCCTATTTCTGGGATTTCTGTTTGTACATGTTGCAGTTTATAAATAAAGGTTTATTAAAAAAAAAAAAAAAAAAAACATTTTCAAAAATTGCCTCTGCGCATGCGCATAGCATAGATCCAACGAATCGATGACTAAATTAATCGCCAACTATTTTTATAATCGATTTTAATCGATTTAATCGGTTAGTTGTTGCAGCCCTACTTTGTTTACTTACTACTAAAAGACAAGTTGTCTTGTATGTTCACTATTTTATTTAAGGACAAACTTGCAATACGAAACATATGTTTAATGTATTTTTTGTTAAAATAAAGCCAATAATGCATTTGTTTTTGGTCCCCTTTTTTTAGAAAAGTATCAAAAAGTACTAAAAAGTATCTAAATAATTTTGGTACCAGTACCAAAATATTGGTATCGGGACAACACTATAGTGTAGCATGTTGGGAAAGAGAACACCACAATGGCAACCAATTTTCCAAGTATCCCTTCTGCTATGTCTTTCTATTCTCTGGCAGACCAGGGCCCTCATGTAACAATCATGTGTACGCCCTTTTTCACAGCAAAGTTGAGATGTATCAAGACTGACGTTTACGTGTAAATGTGCTTGGCCTCATGCCAACTCCGTAGCTGCCGTACGCACATTTCTACAGGCTGTTGATACTTCAGCGCGGGGGTCGGCAATGCGTGGCTCTTTAGCGCCGCCCTAGTGGCTCACTGGAGCTTTTTCAAAAATGTATGAAAATGGAAAAAAGATGAGGACAAAAATAAATTTTTTGTTTTAATATGGTTTCTGTAGGAGGACAAACATCACACAAACCTTCCTAATGGTTAGAAATCCCACTGTTTACATTAAACATGCTTCACTGATGAGAGTATTTGGCGCGCGCCATTTTGTCTTAATTTCGGAAGTCCTTGAACGCACCGTAGTTTGTTTACAAGTGCAACTTTCTTTGATGCTGCCACAGAAAGAGGTGTTTAAGTTAAAGTTAAAGTACCAATGATTGTCACACACTAGAGATGCGCGGTTTGCGGACACAACCGCGGAGTCCGCGGATAAACCGCGGGTCGGGCGGGTGACATGACGAAAAAAATAGATTTTAAATAGATTCGGGCGGGTGGCGGTTGAACCAATTCGGAAATATATATACATAGTTAAATGTTTTTACCCACATATGTAAAACGAGCAGCACTCTTTCCTATTTCCCCCATTCAGCTATTTGCCTTGGCCAATAAGTTGCAGGTAATTTATTATTATTATTTATTTTAATTATTTTTTGTTTAAATAGGGATGACATACATATGTTATTGTATAATTTAAGTTTGTGCGCGTGATTGACAGCCTACGGCTTATGAGGCACATTTTTTATTTATTTTTTTATTTCAACTTCAAAACGTATGAGCCTATGCCTGTGCCTACAACATAGGCTATGTGTTTATCTTTATTTTCCTGCCTGTCGTTGACAATGGAGATTGCCTGATATTTTGTCATGGCTGCAGATCAATCAATAAAGGTTCATCTTTGTCGCGAAATTGTTCACTGTTTCACTGTGCACCCCGCCCTCGTCCCTATTTGAGCGTTATAACGTTAACAAGTTAATATTCATTGAAATAAATTCAGAACTTTTTTTTTTACCTAACGAAAATATAGGCCTAGTATTTCTAAAACATTTTTTTAACTTCTTAAAAGCATCGTTCTGCTTGCTGCAACAATATTCAACACTTTATTAATGGAAATGACCATAATATTATAATAATGATAAATAATATTATCACGCATTAATATCTCTCAGCCACTAATGCGTGGCCAAGAGATATTCATGCGTGGCCCGCATTGAATGTCTCTGCTGCATTGGATCAGTCTCCTTTCTTTAACAGGCAAAAGCTTTCTAACCTCACTAATGCCTTGCATCGTCTATATTAGATATATAACAACGGGCGGGTGGCGGGCGGGTGTGGTTTTGATCAAATGTTGGTTCGGGTGGATGACGACTTTTGTGATGCGGTTGCGGATTAAATAAATGCCTATACGCGCATCTCTATCACACCCACACTAGGTGTGGTGAAATTTGACCCATCCCCTTGTTCACCCCCTGGGAGGTGAGGGGAGCAGTGGGCAGCAGCGGTGCCGCGCCCGGGAATCATTTTTGGTGATTTAACCCCCAATTCCAACCCTTGGGAGGAAATGGGTCCCATTTTTATAGTCTTCGGTATGACTCGGCCGGGGTTTGAACTCACAACCTACCGATCTCAGGGCAGACACTCTAACCACTAGGCCACTGAGTAGGTGGCCTAGTGGTTAGAGTGCCACTCCTTCTTTGTCTCTATTTGTCCATCAAACATTTTATGCTGTGCGTGAATCCATGATGTTATTAACTTGTGTGTGGTTCTAATCACACACATTTGGTCCGTGCATGACTGCAAGCTAAGGGTAGTAAAGGTAGTAAAACAAAACAAAACAAAAAATTTTTAAATTTGTTTTTGTCATAAAGAAATACAATCATGTGTGCTTACGGACTGTATCCCTGCAGACTGTATTGATGTATATTGATACATACTGTATATATTGTGTTTTTTATGTTGATTTAATTAAAAAAAATAATACTAATTATTTAATTTTTTATTTATTTCTGGTGCGGCCGCTGTATCGATCCGTTGTATCGCAGCCCGGTGGTTGGGGACCACTGATCTAAGTCACAGCAGCTCAGACGAGGCACCAAGCAGTGTGGGTGGGAAGCGTTTCCACGGAGTGTTTCCAGAGCGGCCAGCCTGAAACGCGGGTGTCAGGGACAGACGCGGAAGGAGATTTTTACAACAATGTTCTAAAGTTTAGTGATGTATCAGATTGTAGGTGGGTTTTTTTTTTACCCTTTGCGTTTATATTTCGCTGCTTGTTGCGTTTTGCTTGATTGTAAATAATGTCGATCAAGAGGGGGTGTGACGTTCATATGTTGTCAATATTCAGTGTTTTATCGGTCATAGTTAATATTGTAAATACCACATTCTTTATTTTCATGTGCATTCTGGGTGTGTCAGTCAGTAACAAAATTAAAAACGTTTTTAGCATTCAATCAGACATTATTGTGAGGTTTTGTATTAGTGTTCCTAAAAATAGATATACCGGCCCCCAGACACATTTTTTTCCTCTAAATTTGGCCCCCCGAGGCAAAATAATTGCCCAGGCCTGACCTATGCCGTCGTTCAGGTAACCATCCATGTTTAAGGTGAGGGAGCGTGTGTGGTCAGAATAACTGCTTGATTAATCTGTGAGTATACGTGATAAATGCGATGCAATAGGTTTATGTGACTAGCCGCTCAAAGTAACTCGTTATTTCTGACAGTCCCATTATAATGTGTTTCTGAGCAAGGGCGAACAGTTGCTGCCAAATCTATTTGTCCCGTTCCAAGTCGGGAAGCATTATCAACACAGAAGGAAGCAAATATTTTTTCCAGGAAAACTTTGACTAATGCGTTCATCACAAAAACATCAATTTGTAGTGTCCTCTAAATGTTTACCAGAGCCCCTAATTAACAACTGTACAGTCGCCATAGCAGTCTCATATTGTTCAAAGCAGAATACAAATTGTCGCATTTTATTTCTGACCTGATGGAAGTTTATTAACCTTGCTCTTAAATGTGTAACATTTTACCTGGTGAATCATTCCTCACCGGCAGTTGATTTCCTGATCCATTATTGTACTTGTTAAGGAAAACGGATTGTTAGACGAGCATCAACAAATTGGTTGTGGTGTAATTAATCCTACTTGGCTGATGAGGTTCCGACTGAGCCTCACAGGTAGATGGATAAACTTGAAGCTTTATGGTGCTCTCTCAGAAGTATGACAGGAAGTTGCATCTGTGGTGGAAGAGAGCCTATGCCAATGCTCAGATGGTTTCCGTTGCAATACTGCATGATCTCCAGCAGAGCTCCGTCATCAACACAAGTAAAACTCAACAGACATCTTTATAGTCCGCTGCACTTGTAATGTTTTTCTCCCCCATTTGCTTTTAGAGAAAGAACTCACTGCAGTGCAGATTAATCAGAGGGATTTAATTAACTTGGCCCCGGCACACGCATCAAACTAGCAGACAAGACAGGCTATAAACTCAGCCAATTATCTCTTGCAAGAGTTGAGAGTTGATGTTCTGGAATTGACTGGATATGGTATTGTGCTCCAAAAGTCAGGCGGCAAAAGGTTTACTTGCACCTTAGATCAGTGTTTTTCAACCACTGTGCCGCGGCACACCAGTGTGCCGTGAGATACAGTCTGGCGTGCCATGGGAGATGATCTAATTTCACCGATTTGGGTTAAAAATATTTTTTGCAAACCAGTAATTATTGTCTGCAAATGATGTGTTGTTGTTGAGTGTCGGTGCTGTCTAGAGCTCGGCAGAGTAACCGTGTAATACTCTTCCATATCAGTAGGTGGAAGCCGGTAGATAATTGCTTTGTAGATGTCGGAAACAGCGGGAGGCAGTGTGCAGGTAAAAAAGTGTCTAATGCTTAAACCAAAAATAAACAAAAGGTGAGTGCCCCTAAGAAAAGGCATTGAAGCTTAGGGAAGGCTATGCAGAACGAAACTAAAACTGAACTGGCTACAAAGTAAACAAAAACAGAATGCTGGACGACAGCAAAGACTTACTGAGCAAAGACGGCGTCCACAAAGTACATCCGAACATGACATGACAATCAACAATGTCCCCACAAAGCGCCCGGGAATCATTTTTGGTAATTTAACCCCCAATTCCAACCATTGATGCTGAGTGTCAAGCAGGGAGGTAATGGGTCCCATTTTTATAGTCTTTGGTATGACTCGGCCGGGTTTTAAACTCACAACCTTTTATGTTCACTACAGTCATGAATGGTAATGAACACATCAGCTTATTTTAGACTCAGTAAAATGCTTGATGTGTCTGGTATTTAAACAATAATTGCCATGAAGAAAACCATTGTTTTCAGAGTGGTTATGCCATTTGTTAGGTTAGAGACGTAAAGTAGCTCAAATGTAAAATTTGGTGGTGCTAATGCCTTTATTTTGTCTGTGGCTTCCTGAGTGTTACTGACCCCCATTAACTGTGGTTCATTGAGGGAGACTGTGGCATTCTGGGGCAGAGCATGATCCTTTTCCTCCGGACACAAGTATAGTATGGATGTGGTGTGGTACGGGGCTGCACAATAAACCTTTAAAAAAAAAATCGTAATCTGGATTCATACTTACGGACTATTTTAAAATGAGTTACAAAGGCTCCTAATTTGGCTGCTGACGCATAGACTGTAAAATAAAGTAAAAACTATCAGGGTTTTTCCTGGCTCAAATTGAGGCAATCCTGACCATGCGCCAGAATTTTAACGGCAAAATGTTTTAATTTTGTTTAAATTTACAGTAATATACTGTAAAGAACACCGTAAAAATTGTTGTCATTTTTATTGATTTGTTGGGTAGTTTGCTGTAAAATCATAAGTCAAGCAGATATTTAAGTATTTATTTTTATTTAGACAAAAAATGTTTGGAAAGTATGATAGTATACTGAAATATTTGTTGATATAAAATTATGTCGCGGGCCAGATCTGGCCCCCGGGCCTTGAGTTTGACACCTGTGGCCTAAGCGCTTGCATAAGAGAATGATGGGCTCATAGCTTGTGTGGTGGGGCCACTTCTGCTTGAGACACTCATAGATGGTTTTGAAGCATCCCTCAAGCGCTCTGTGGACAAAAATGTCCACGTCACCACCATGAATTACATTGTAACTGCCTGTTACGTTCATTTCTCTGTTTGGTTTCACCTGGACTCTTGACCTTCCTCCTCGCGAGATCGGTTTTTAAAGTAGTGACTGATATTGCCTGCCATATCTGCAACGCTAATAAACATAAAAGTTACTCTGAGGATTTTTTTTTTTTAAATAAACATGACATGCCTGTAATGCTTTCTTGGGGTAACTCCTTTTAGTTGACCGTGTACCAGTCAATCTGTACCGTCATGAAACTACCTGATCCTATGCAAACTTCTAATAAATTCTTCAATCAATCGATCTATTATAATTAGTCAGAACAGGTTGGAAACGAAGCTAACACTACCAGCTGTGTTCATTTACCAGAGACAACATGTTCACAGCACAGTCTGGAGTGTTCTGTAGGAGTCCAGTGATCCCTCCGTATCATGGTCCGTATGGCAGAAATCCACTTGTTATTGCGGTCAACGTTATGCACCAAGTAGTGGGGAAAAAACACGATTGGATCTGTTTCTTTTTCGGTAGTTGCTTCAGGTCTTTCCGGTGCACTGCTGTTGATATAGCGCCTTTTATAGTAGTGCAACGCTGCAACTGCAGTTAAAATACGTAGCTGCCGCAGAGGGACATCAATCGCTCAATCAACACGCTGTGTTGAGCAATATCAATCGCTCTGGTTGGGGGCGGCACAAAATTAGCTAGAGGCGGCCGCCACGCAATTTTGAACACAGGAAAAACCTTGTCTATAATTAATCTACCTGCTAATTGACGATACATAGTTGCTTACATACTGTAACACATTTCTATCCACACTGCTGTTAAAACGTAAAAAACATTTATTCTTCTTTTGTTGGATATTTTACATTAGTTTATCGATTTAAACAGAGGAGTCCTTTTTGAGAAAGAACTCCTTGAAAGGCACCTTGTACGGCTGTTGACATGTGCGGTAACGTGTTTCGTCATTTGCGGTTTACAGATGTGATTGCGCACAACGATAAATACCGCACAGCGATATAGACCGCATAAATATATATATATGTATGTTTGTATGTATGTATGTATGTGTGTGTACAGTACAGACCAAAAGTTTGGACACACCTTCTCCTCATTCAATGTGTTTTCTTTATTTTCATGACTATTTACATTGTAGATTGTCACTGAAGGCATCAAAACTACGAATGAACACATGTGGAGTTATGCACTTTACAAAAAAAGGTGAAATAACTGAAAACATGTTTAGTATTCTAGTTTCTTCAAAATAGCCACCCTTTGCTCGGATTACTATTTTGCACACTCTTGGCATTCTCTCGATGAGCTTCAAGCACACCTGTGAGGTGAAAACCATTTCAGGTGAAAGGGAGAGCGGTTTGCTGATTTCAGCGTTGTGAATCGAGTGGCCCATGGTGGGAGTGGGGTTCTGGTATGGGCAGGCATATGTTATGGACAACGAACGCAAGTGCATTTTATAGATGGCATTTTGAATGCACAGAGATACCGTGACAAGGTCCTGAGGCCCATTGTTGTGTCATTTACCATGACCATCACCTCATATTGCAGCATGACAATGCATGGGCCCATGTTGCAAGGATCTGTACACAATTCCTGGAAGCTGAAAACATCCCAGTTCTTGCATGTCACCCATTGAGCACAACCTGATCAACTCTATGTGAAGGAGATGTGTTTTGCGTGCAATGCGTGAGGCAAATGGTGGTCACACCAGATACCGACTGCTTTTCTGCTTCCCTTGAGGTGATCTTTGAGTTCAACTCAGGAAAAATGGGAGCAAAAACAAAAGTGTTAGGTTTATATTTTTGTTCAGTATATATTAGAGGTGTCCGATAATGGCTTTTTTGCCGATATCCGATATTCCGATATTGTCCAACTCTTAATTACCGATTCCGATATCAACCGATACCGATATATGCAGTCGTGGAATTAACACGTTATTATGCCTAATTTTGTTGTGATGCCCCCGTGGATGCATTAAACAATTTAACAAGGTTTTCCAAAATAAATCAACTCAAGTTATGGAAAAAAATGCCAACATGGCACTGCCATATTTTTTTAACATGCCTCAAAACAGCAGCTTGGAATTTGGGACATGCTCTCCCTGAGAGAGCATGAGGAGATTGAGGTGGGCGGAGTTGGGGGGGGGAGCGGGGGTGTATATTGTAGCGTCCTGGAAGAGTTAGTGCTGCAAGGGGTTCTGGGTATTTGTTCTGTTGTGTTTATGTTGTGTTACGGTGCGGATGTTCTCCCGAAATGTGTTTGTCATTCTTGTTTGGTGTGGGTTCACAGTGTGGCGTGTATTTGTAACAGTGTTAAAGTTGTTTATACGGTCACCCTCAGTGTGACCTATATGGCTGTTGAACAAGTATGCCTTGCATTCACTTGTGTGTGTGAAAAGCCGTAGATATTATGTGATTGGGCCGGCACGTAAAGGCAGTGCTTTCAAGGTTTATTGGCGCTCTGTACTTCTCCCTACGTCCGTGTACCACTCCGTACAGCGGCGTTTTAAAAAAGTCATAAATTTTACTTCTTGAAACCGATACCGATAATTTCCGATATTACATTTTAAAGCATTTATCGGCCGATTATATCGGCAGTCCGATATTATCGGACATCTCTAGTATATATACATGAGCACTGTAATAGTCTGCTAAGCAACAAGCCAGTGTGGCAAGCAGGCATTCTTGTTTTAGTTTTGGTGCTTTTTAAAACTACAAAATTCCCAGACACTTTGCCCCTCGACCCCATCAGTCGCTCTTTGAGCCGCTTACTTGGGGATTGTTATTGATAAGAACTTGTCCTTTAAATCACACAGAGAAAAACATGTGTCAAAGCTCACAATTAGATTGTTTTTTTTCTTTAGAAACAAGTCTTGTTTTTTCCTTACAAGTTAGGAAACAATTGATTCTGACCCCTTTCATGCCTTTGCTAGATTATGGAGACTTGCTTTTTATGAATGCAAGGTTGCAGCAACCTTGTCCACCATTGCACTTTGTATGCAACAGCAAACTGTCCATCCTTGTCAGTCCGCAGATTTTCACGATGGATTTTTTTCTCTTGGACTGATTCCCACCTATTTATGTTTTTATTTGTGTAGAAACTCCAGTCACTACAGTTTAAGGTCACAGAACATCCCTGGCGTGGTGGTTTTTAAAGCCAACACAAACCTTGGTGAAAAAAAAAGCCATCAAACATGCCTTTCATGGTCATGGAATGAATTCAAAATGATCTGAGGCTACCTGAACTCCTCAATTTAAGGGAATTTCAAGCCATTTTAAAGGATCAAGAAACAAGTTCTATTTGGCACTGTACTTGTTTTAAATTGTTTTTACTAAAACATTTATTTTTACATATTGTGTGTTTTTGTGTTAATGTTGTAAGTAATTAGTATTTTTTAATTATAGTGTGTGACTGCTGTCGTTTTTGTTGTCTGTATTATGAAACCTTTTTTGCTGTCCTCTTAACCAGGTCTCTCTTGTAAAAGAGATTTTAATATTATTGAGTTTTTACCTGGTTAAATAAAGGAAATTGAAAAAATCTCCCCAACTACATCCATCTATGGCTTACTGTGTTGGTATTATTCTGTCTCTGTACTTATTTATCTACTTGCTAATTATCTTTGCTGGTTATTCTCTGCTGTAACACGGTTCCAGTTGGACTTCTGTTGAAGTGTACAAAACACTTAATTCTTTTGTTGTTTCACTATCTCACAATTTAAGATAGCTTATTAGTTTATTAGTTTATTAAGGATCCCCATTAGTCTACACCGCAGTGGAGACTATTCTTCCTGGGGTCCAGGCAAAAACATCACACAATCACAAAACAAAAGATTAAAATGCAGTACAACATGATCAAATAATAAAATGTTGTAATACAAAAATAGCAACAACAAAGAACCAAAAAAATAATAATAACTTCGAGTTTACATAATAATGTTCATAACAAAGATAAAAAGAGCAATATAAAAATAGATATATATATATTTTTTGCAAAAAAAAAAATAAAACAAAGAACCAATGGCCTAAAATATATACATTAGTGTACCAAAGACAAACAATAAGTGACGAAAAAAGTTCCCTCCACCATTTTCTACTGCTTGTCCCATAATCAATAAAATAGTCAATAAAAACAGTCATGACATTAGGTACAATCTAGAATAATCTCTTTCCGCAATACTTCTCCTCTTAGTCTATTCTTAAAACCCACTCTGCTGGTGATTGATACCAAATATTGTGGAAGTCGATTCCAGTAAGTGATTGCCCGATACATTACAGTCTTTTTCAAAACATCACTTTTGGGTTTAAGACGGGTGAAAGCACCTCTTAGGGCTAACCTGGTACCATAGTTGTGACTTTCACTAGTGCTTAGCATGGCTTTTTCTCTGCTTTTTTTATTTTATTTTTTTTAATTTTTTTATCGAGAAAAGTCCCATTGAAGATAGGAATCTCTTTTGCAAGGAAGTGTTGTCTCAAACATTCATACACCAGCGTAGTTGGCACTGGGAGCAAGGTGGGTGATGTGCATCATAGAATCGATCATTTTTCCCACCCTTACTTCCAGATACATGTACTGCTCCACTATTTTGATATCCTTTTTCGGGATGGGAAGGGCTAAGGCTTCGGGCTGGTCCTGGTCCTCCCTAAAGTCCACCACAAGCTCCATGGTTTATAGCCAAATAAAACCCGCAACTGGTGAAGTTTGTCTTTCTGTATTCTTTCTTCTGCCCATCCTTATAATACATTCAAACACCCTGCCTAGAGTCATCAGAGAACATCTAAAGGTAGTACAGTTTGATCCAGTGTTGTTTTGGAAGTCTGAGGTGAGACAGTCACTTGTGGTGGTCCTTTGACTTTACTGATCACATCATCAGACAGGGTTTTCCGAAAGTAGGGGCCTGTCAGACAAGTAGTCAGTGATCCAGGAGATAGTAGATGCTGTAAAATTAACACAAAATGCTAGATGCTTTTCAAAGCACTGGCAAAGTCAAAGAACATGACTCTCCCTAAACTACCGTCCTGGTGGGAAGGAAGCATGATACTGCAGATAGATGACAGCATAATCCACACCAACCGGAGGCTGCTCAATCAACCACAGGGGGTCCAAAGAAGTTTTGACCTGTGGTCACAGGAGAGCCATAACAAGTCTTTCCATCAGCTCCATCAAATGTGACATCAGCGCAATGGGTTAGATGTTGGATGGGGTTGCTCTCTTTGGTACCCAACAGTACCAATAGCGCTGACACCTTTTTCTGCATCAGATTTAGTTTCAATCAATCAATCAATCAAAGTTTATTTATATAGCCCTTAATCACAAGTGTCTCAAAGGGCTGCACAAGCCACAACGACATCCTCTGCTCAGATCCCACATCGGGGCAAGAACAAACTCAACCCAATGGGATACAATGAGAAACCTTGGAGAGGACTCCCCCATTAGGGCAGCTTGTAAAGGTAGGAAGGTGTGACGGTAGAAGTGGTGGCGGTGGTTGCCGTGGAGACAGAGAAGGTGTCAAAGCAAAATGGGCAGAAACAACACGGGGGTTGAGAGCTAAACCTGTTAAAAAAAAGCCATTTAGCTCATTCACCCTATCCAGCATGCCCCCATGCTGGCGGTTGTCAACTCGCACACAAAGTACAAGTAATGATGACAAATGTTTTTCCTGGTGACTAATTATTGATCCCTTTCCCCCCACAGAACATGGATAAGACACTGCTCCCATCTGTGACGATGATTGTGGGCTGTGGAGTGTCTTCACTAACATTGTTGCTCCTCATCATCATCTACGTGTCTGTCTGGAGGTGAGTCATGTAAATATCCTTGCTGAACAGAGACAGGTGCAAAATGGCTCACTGTACACCACTCAGCTGACAGCTGTCGGTTAAATCCGGGTAACGGTAAAGGTAAAGTGCTCAAATCTTTTTAGAAAAACCTCAGATGGAAGAGTCAGAAATAATATTGTCACTGTCACACTGCCAGGGTTGTGTCAAAGTACTTTGGCTTCAAAATGAAAACGGTTTGTCGTCCATATTGAGTCCCGAGGCTATGTTCAAACATTGTTCTTAAAAGTAATTGCATGGCCACACAAAATTATGTCTCCATGAAAGCTTTTTCTCGTCAAGCACGAGGCTAAATCAACCAGTGAGGACATACTGTATGTCCTACTGTAGGCAGGCCTGGCCCTAACCAATCTGGCGCCCTAGGCAAGATTTTAGGTGGCGCCCTAGGCAAGATTTTAGGTGGCGCCCCCCCGCCCCACATCGGCAGTGAAGTGTATATACTCACAAGAAACCGAATAGCTTTGTCTTTGACCTTTTTTTTTACTTAAAGAAAGCAAATTAACATATTATATGAGAATGTTATGTTATGATTATCTTTAACCGAATCACAGCAGTGCTCAAATTAAAAAAAACAGCATTCCCTCTCATGTGATATTGCTTAATTAACATTAATGATGTGCACTTTAACAACTATACCTAATATATAAAGGGGTGGAAAAGTGACTATTACCTGCAGAGCAAACATTAGCTAACCAGAAGGCAATAACAATGTAAACAAAAAACACCTGCTTAAAAGATCTAATACAAATGTCCCTGAGGAATGTAAGGTGGGAGTACTGTAATTACCTAACGTTACATTATTATTTTCCATAACAATTTAGCCCCCTCCACAATATTAACCCGACGTTAAACCAGAACTAGCTATTTATTGATTAGCAATTGTCGAATCATGTAACATTAGCTTAATGCTAAAAAGCCAGGTTACTATCACATTCTGTAAGACAAATAATTTAATGTAGGCTAACTTTACCTACCTGCTACCTCTGTCTTTTTCTCGTTTCTCCTCCTCCTCTTTTCTATTTTTTCTTCCCTGGGCACCTGACAGTTTTGGCCGTTTTGACATCTTGTGTTGATTTTTTGATGTGGTAACTTGTAAGAGTCATGATATGGGTAGGGAGGGGGCGCACCGTGCGGGGGGATGTGGGGCGTAATGTTGTAACAAGTAATATTTCTATTAAATAGGCTTTACTTTGCATTTTAATTAACGTGGGATTATTTTTTGTATTTAGAAATAATAGTACCAACTTTTTTTTTTTTTTTTTTCTCCAACATTTGTGGCACTGGCGTGGCGCCCCCTGATGGACGGCGCCCTTAGCCTTTGCCCATACGGCCTATGCCACGGGCCGGCCCTGACTGTAGGGATAGTCAATTAAATTGTTCTGGGAACCACTTTTACAGAAAGCTAAAGACGAGGAAAATGTACTCTCTCCCTTCACTATTACCGTAATTTCCGGACTATAAGCCGCTACTTTTTCCCCTCGTTCTGGTCCCTGCGGCTTATACAAGGGTGTGGCTTATTTACGGCCTGTTCTTCTCCGACACAGACGAAGAGGATTTTGGTGGTTTTAGTACGCAGGAGGAAGACGATGACACAATGATTAAAGACTGACTTTTCATATACCGGTAGGCTGGTTATTTTGATAACGTACAGGCGAGCACTTTGTATTACTTTGCAGCGTTGTATTATTTGTACTCTGCATGAATGCTGTTCGCCATGTCAAAGATGTGAAAGTTTGATTGAAAGATTTATTGTTAATAAATGGGACGCTTTGTGTTCCCAAACAGTCATCTCTGTCCCGACAATCCCCTCCGTGGTAGCAGGAACCCCTATATACTACGGTAATTACACATCAAAACTCTGCGGCTTATAGTCGGGTGCGGCTTATATATGGAGCAATCTGTATTTTCCCCTAAATTTAGCTGGTGCGGCTTATAGTCAGGTGCGGCTTATAGTCCAGAAATTACTGTAGTTTTATTTTGTATATTTTGGAGAACAATCACCCTCTACAGTAGACATTTGATTTTGGCCAATTGGTTTTGTCAAAGTAACAGGAGCGCTCTGCAAAAAAGCTCGTCAAAGATCATCTCCATGACAGCACTCGTGTTTTTAAGAATCTCCTGCAAAAATGTGAGTCTCTCACAAGTGTTTTTAACTAAACTCGCAGGCCACCAGTTGAATAGCTGAAATGATGAAAAAGAGAGGAACTAAAATGGAACTTTGAGGAACACGAGTAGTACAACTAAAGAAGTTGAGGAAATGACTACTGACTGCATCTTAACAGGCTACAACAACACCATAGTTACATAAATCACATTATGAAAAATCATGTAAAAGGAAAGGACTTAAAGGGATGCCTTGAGGATCGCCTCAGTTATGTAAATCACAAGTTTGGACGCCACTGTCTGTTTGCTAGCAAGGTTAAAATGTAAATGCAAGGATCTGCTAATGTGTTTACAGTGGTCCAAGTTCCTCTATACAACAGGAGCACTTTGGTGTTTTTTGGAATTTGCTGCAAAAATGTTTGTTTCCCAAGTTTTGAACTGAACTCAGGGGGCCAAAATGGTGTCATTACAGGGCCGGATTTGTTGAATAGCACTGGATGTCCATTTTAGCCAATCAAAGCCTAAACATTTTTTTTTCTAAAAAAGTATTTGGGGGAAAAAGAAATGTAAACATGTGAAGGAAACACACAGAAATGTCCTTTCATATCATGATAGAAATCACAGAGAAACACTTGTTTGTTGATTGTATTTTTAATGATGTCTCCTTTGATCTTCCAGATACATTCGGTCTGAACGCTCAGTCATTCTCATCAACTTCTGCCTCTCAATCATTTCCTCGAATGCACTTATTCTCATTGGACAAACACAGACACGAAATAAGGTACGAACCAATCCAAGGACTAATGCGTTTTCATTGAAAGTGAAAGCATGACATTCTGTATTGTATGGTCACAATGATGTCTTTATTAAACATAATTGTATCCATTTTTCCCCCTTATTACAGGTCTTATGCACCATGATTGCGGCATTTCTTCATTTCTTTTTTCTATCGTCATTCTGCTGGGTCCTGACGGAGGCATGGCAGTCATACATGGCAGTGACAGGCCGGCTGAGGAATCGGATCATACGCAAGCGCTTTCTCTGTCTTGGCTGGGGTTAGTCTTCAATCTCTTGTATGTCTAACGGTTATATTTTTAGTACTTTTATTTTATTGCCATTTGTTTTCCTATCTAGGCCTCCCTGCACTTGTGGTTGCAATTTCAGTAGGCTTCACCAAGGCAAAGGGTTATGGAACACCAAGCTAGTAAGCATGCTTTTCTACATTGATTGTGTACTGTACTGTATACTATGTTCATGCAGAAATATTACATATGGTTTGATGTTTCTAGCATAATACCTTTTTCTTTTACTTCACACGCTCTTATCTTACTTCCTTATTCTTCCCTCATTCAATCCCTGTATCTATATCTACCTGCTCCTCTCGTAGCTGCTGGTTGTCTCTGGAAGGAGGTCTTCTCTATGCATTTGTTGGACCTGCTGCCACTGTCGTCTTGGTATTTCTTCCTTTTTCCTTTTTTCTCCCTATTCATCTAAGTACCTCAATCTGTGTTGCATCTATGTAATTTAAACCTATTACGATAGCACCGTGCCATTCTTCTTTTTAAAATGAAAAAGATACATCGGACACATTGAAATAAGCTGTGTCTTTCCTATTAAGCAATACAATATGTATTTTTACACAGTATAGAACATAGCCAAATTATACATTTTTTAGAAAGTTCTCAATGTGAATGGATGCAATCCATGTTATAAATAAAATACAGAATAAAAGTGATCCAGAATGTCAAACCCAGGGTACACTCGCTGATCTGGGATTACGCTTGTGTCAGTAATAAAGAATTGTCTTTAATGTTTGATAATGTCAGTGGCCACCCTGCACAAATAGAAATAATAAGAACGACTCCAGATGAGACTGGTAATAATCCACTGAATAAAAGTGATAAAATAATCTCCGCCCAAATCCAGGAGTGTGTGGCAGTAGTGTGAATACACCCTAAATCTTCGGATCAGAACTTTTTAATGTTTATTGTTAAAACTAGTGGTGTCAAATGAGCATATGAATTCCATATAAATTGTATGATTAATCTGCAATTGATGCAATATTTTTTGTGATTAATCGCATGAGTTAATGCATTAACTTTGACAGCACGAGTTAATGCATGTCAATTACAAAAAAGAAAAATTTGCTATTTTGTTATATTGAAAGTCCTAACTTCTTCAGGTAATTTAGTGTGTATATGGTAGGAAAATGTGATCCAGGCTGACTCATTTTGGTTGTGGTAGACCATGCCTTTCAAAGAGATTGCTAAAGTTCACAGTTTAATAACCCGGCAAAAAACATCGCCATGCTTAATACGAAACCCAGTAATGAATATTTCCTGGATTTGCAATCATTCATTGTAAGCATTGTGTCAGTCCATCCTTGCATTCTGTTTTATTACAGTGATACCTCACCTTATAAGCACATTTTGTTCTATGGCCAAGCTCATAACTCAAAACTCTCAAATCAGCCCTTCCCATTTAAATGAATTGAAATCAATTTAATTTGTGCTCGGCTCTCCCAAAACCCCACACATTTAACATATAGCATGCCTTTTAAAAAGAAGAACAAACTGTTGGATAAGAAATTTAGTTTAAAAAAACAGTATAAAAGAATGTGCTACAAACAACTACAGTAGTTTTATGAATTCATAATATTGTTCAGTATTTACCCTGGGTAGCATATTTTTGTAGACATCTCCTATAGACTATCCATTGTGTAACAGTAGTGACAAGGAAATTGTTGTTTATGTTGCACACGGTTGTCTTTGAGAGACGGACCAGAGAGGTCAGAGTTGACAACAAGCAATATGAATGTCTGTGCTCCATTGTCCAATTAGTTGAATAGGGACTTTACCAGACAGAACGACGTCAACACGTCAAACACAGCATCGTCAGCTTCTCAGTATTTTTATGGATAAATGTCCACCGTTTGGATGTTTTTGGCGGAAGCTGACATTGGCTTGTGTGATGCGGCTGACTTCGGTTCCGCTAATAACTGGTAGCACATGTTTTTATTAGTTTGTTTCTCTGATTGGGCCGTCCGCTTCTTCTCCTTCGTTCTCCCGGTGGTTGGAGGGCAGGATTGTGTCGATCTCTGACTGTAGGGTTTGGATAAATGCTCGTAACTCAAGTTATGCTTACAACTTAATGCATAACCACAGCTCTCGAATTACTCACAAGTTGAGGTACCACTGTATTTGTACCATTTATGTCACGTTAAAATGTCACCAGCCCATCCTATTTTGCAATTATTTGACATTCAGTTTGTGCCATTAAAATTGAACATAAGATGGCAAGTGCCTTCGGTAAGTACAGTCACTAAGTATAACCAGTTCATCATATTGTCATCGTCAATCATCAGCAGGACAATTTCTGCATGCTTTCAACAGGAAACTGTCTTTATGTGCATTAATCATGTGCCTCTTCTCTTGGCAGGTTAACATGGTTATTGGGATTCTCGTTTTTAACAAACTGGTGTCCAAAGACGGCATTACTGATATGAAACTAAAGGAGAGGGCGGGGTATGCCTTATACCACACATCCATTTTTACACTGTCACCTACAACCAGCCTGGTGGTGTCGCTCATCATCAAGGGTCAAATGCAATGACTGTCTTTGGATCAGTCAATATTCCAAATTCACCCAAGATGGTCCTTAATTGAATTAGGACAAGTTTAACATATTTGGAAAAAGAACAATATCTGAGAGCTCCATCTGATTATTAATACTACTAAGAATGAAGAAGATGGTGACTCATTTCATTGCTTTCCAAACGTTGTTGCATTGACCTCCAGTCGTGCTTTGTGTGTGGTTGCTGCTATAGTTGTTCTCTAATTCCATCTCTTCTTCTTCTCTTTGATCAATTCTGGTAAGGGGAAGCAGGGCTCGACAAAAACATATTGTAGCATTAACAACTCAGAAGGATTTAGAGTGTACATTCTGTTTTTGTATGCTTCACAAAACTAAAAAATACAACCAATAATCAAATAGTCAGCTGGTGTGAGAGAGCAAAACATCACACAGTAACGACAAAACACGTAGCTATTTAACATTTTATTGTGATGAATGATTTACTTAATTGTATGTTGGCTGACAGCAGAATATAAAAGTCTATAAATGTTCTCCTTAGAACCAGTGTCTTCTGCAGTGGACATTTGTTTTTCGCTGGTTCTCACAAGGATCGATATCTGTACGCATAGATATTAATGCATGTCAAAACGATTGTTGCTTTTGTGAAATGTAAGCCAGATTTACCTCTTCAGTAATAAGGGATGTTTCCAGTTTTTCACACTTACAGAACAATTAGACGTGTTAACATCGAGGACAACGCACATCATTAAATTGCTTTCCATGACTACATTCTGAGTTTGTAAGCTCATTAGCTGTATATATGGAGCACACTACAAAACTCACCTAACAAGGTTTTTTTTTTAAAGTTTTCAGTTTTTTTTTTTAACTTTGTGTACATCACATTTCTTATCAGTCTGAATTTGTTTACATTTTGCACACTCCAGCTGATAAAACAGACACAGTTCCAAACTAAAAAATAAGATTTTTGGTAGTTATAAGAAGCTACCACTGCCAAATACAGTCCTAAAATTTGTGTTTAAATACATTTAGAATATGGGCCTACCTTGACTTTAATGCGTTCGATGCCAAGTAGTGTGTTATAACAGATGGGAAAAAAAGCCGTCTTTCTGTTGGTAAAATTATTAGTTAAACATGTACAATTTCACATAACGACCTCATACTGACTGTAGTTTGAGAATTCCAAGAAACATACACCCTGCTCTCCTTTACATCCAGTGGGGGAAATAAGTATTTGTTCCCCTGCTGATTTTGTAAGTTTACACACTTACAATGATTTAAACAGTCCAGAAGTTTTATGGTTGGTTTATGCAACAGTGAGAGATATTATATACAGTAAACAATCCAGAAAAAAAAACATTGCATAAGGGTTATGCATTTGATTTGTGTACAATTGAAGGAAATAAGTACTTTAATCCTCTAGTAAGCCAGCAATCATTCTGAAACCTACATACATTATTCACTGTGTAGTTAGGAAAGTTCCCCCGAATCTCAGTTCATTATGTGCATAAAAGACATCAATTTCTTCCATTAAAACTTCTCCACCATGCGCACTAAAGTGTTGACAAAAGACTTAAGAGACAAACATGTAGACGTGCACAAGACTTAACTAGGCTACAGACCATGAGTAAAAAGCTTGGTGAGAAAAAGACCACTCTTGTCACAATACTTCGCAAATGGAAGAAATACAAGATAGTTTATAGACAATCGGCCTTGCTCTGGAGATAAGGGTATTGGGGTAAGGATATTTTTTAAGAAGGGGAAGAGGTTAACCCAAAATACGTAGGAGGATCTTCTTAATGACCTCAAGGGAGCTGGTCACTTGTCACCACAGTCACAAAGACAATAATTGGTAACATTTACTTTGCTAGAACGAATTGAGATCTTGCAGTGTTTCTTTTCCCAAGAGCGCACATGCACTGAACTGTATGGAGAAGAAAAAAGATTCTGAATTACTTAGAGAAGGCTGAGGACAACACCATTCCTACTGTCAAACCTGTTTGACAGTAGGAATTTTGTTGTTGATTTGGACTTTCTCGCCTAAGGCTAAGGGTACAGGAAGTACTTTCCCGCATTGGCGGTCTGATGAACATAAAATTATTGGATGAGAACCGGAAACAGACATGACAATAACCCAAAACATACCGCCAAGGCAACAAAGGAGTAACGCAAAAATAAGTGCATTGAGATCCTTGCCATTCTCCAGATCTTAAATCACATTGAATATCTGTGGACGCGTAGCTGAAACAGATGCAAAGTGGCAGCCTCGAAATTTTCAGGAGTATCTGTAAAGTGGACCAACATCCCGCCTAAATTGTGTACAACCCTGGTGCCTAACTCTGAGAAAGACCTCTGTCCTTGCCAACAAGGCTTATGCCACAAACTATTGAGTCACATTTTTTGGGGGTGTTTATTTTTATTCAAAATTTAGAACCTTTATTTCAAGTTGAATTCTCAGTTATGTCTCTCTCTTTCACAATAAACCGACTGACAATTCTGGACTATTATGTCTTTGTAAGGGAGTGAACTTAGAACATCAACAGTGGATCGAATTCTGTCACTGTACATCCCCCACGGTAGTCGGCAATTCTGTCTCCATCAGCATTCTTGGTACATTCAAATGCTTCCCCTTTTTTCTCCTAAAATGTAAGCTTTCTTCGATGATCTCGCTCTCTTCAACTGCATCTGTTGTTACTGTCTTAAATGTCATGTTTGAGTTTGCACAGAATCCCCTCTCTCTCACTCAGGGCTCCTCAATCAGGAACACATCAGCTTCAGAAGCCCCCTCCCATGCCATCAATGATTGGGTAATTGATTGGATGCCCATCCCATTCTATTCTGAACGACTGGGTTATAGCCCTGCCCGTTACCACCCCTGTTAAATCGTACTTTATTTTTATTTTTTTGGTGGGGGAGTTAGTTTATCTCATTCTGTGTAAGCTTTAGAGGAAGCAACATATAAATACCTCAGTTCCTTGTACTTACCAAGAAATATTGACTACTGAGGTAACAATGCAGTCCATACAGTAGTTGAGTAGCACAACTCAGCATCTGGAATATTGACCTTTGATAGCCTCATCATTAAATTAATGTAGCTATTTTTTATTTCTAGTGTCTTTGTAAGGTATATATTCTTAGAGCAGTGTGTAAATTCAGCTTCAGGTTGTCATAGCAACTCGAGATTTTTTTTATGTTGTGTGTGTTTCCAAGTGTCTACGTTTTTTTTTGCATTAAAAAATGGTAGGGTTGGATAGATGGATTTGTTCCTAGTCTTTACCATCCTTAGCCCTGGGAACTATTTCCCAAAAATAGTCAATGTCGAAGCACAGATTCAATAGATTTTGAATGATACCTATTTTCACCTATCCACTGGTTAATGGTGATTTTTTTTTATGGCCTCGCCCTTTTGGGTTATTGCCATGTTTACTGTAACTGGTGATAATGTAAGGATTTTTGGAGATGAATTGGTTAGGTCCAGTTGTAATTACTAGGTAGTGCTAGTGGCAGTGACAATTGGCTGTGTTGACTTTGGGTCGCTAGAATTCTCAGATAGGTTTTTTTGTCTTGATTTGAAAGAAACGGAGGTAATCGACCATATACCGTTGCGATCAAAATTATCTGACCTCATTGTAAATTATATTTATTTGCAACGTTTCTTCTGCAACTTCAAGTAGCTAAGAAAAGAAAACTCGACAGTTTGAATAGCTCAGTCCAACAAAAAGGCAACTGCAGTACAAAAAGGGAAACTAAGCAAGACTAAATATCAGAAATAAAATGATCCATTCTGTTGGGACATCATTCTGCTTGTTTTAAGTTAAAGGGGACCTTTTATGCAAAACCAAATGTTCTTACCTATTGGTACGTGTTTTGTGTATTTGGGATCTGCACAAGTCTCAAAAATATGAAATCAAACCATGGACAATTTTCCAATTGTTGGGTAAAACACATATGGTAGCGTTTTACCCGAAGAACTTTGTGCGAGTCCGCCATTGTAGTCCGACGTTATAGTCAACAAGTTCCATCTGGCACATCAGGAATAGACGGTCAAAGGGGTTTCAAGATAGTCTGTAAAACGATCAATGCGCAATTTTAATAAAATAACCACCATTCATGTTATGTAGACCACAGAAAAAAGAATCATAATCATAGAAATAATTACTTTTAACCCCAGTAAATCCTACAGTCTTGACTACTTGTAAAAATGTACATGATATTTTTAGTTGTCAAACGTTTGTTGACATTTTTTTTTAAATGCTTACGCAACAATTTGTCGCGTTTGTCCGGACAAAAAAAACCCCCAAAAAACCTGTAGTGCAATTTTGCTGCATTGCGCATTTTTTTAAACCCCTAAAAAAGTGTAGGTTTGTTGTACGGCGGCACACTGTCACGAAAACACATTGGTAAAAAAGCGCTTTGAGTAAAAGTGCACACACAGACGTCACGAGGGAGACAGCAGTTCCACTATCGCTGTCGATCTTAGCTCAAGGTTCAAATTGAAAACATGTTTATTGAAGTTAATTAATTTGTTCTGCATCCAATTAAGCACATAGCAATATTTGAATTAGGCAGATTTGCCCTTCGAGACAGGCTTCACTGCCATCTGCACCCCCGCAACAAATTAGCTTGACCTCGCACAATGAGAGAACACTTAAACACCGGAGAGTCGGAATTGTACGCTGTAAGTAGTACATTCACTTCTGTGTGTTTTTATTTACATAAACACTTTGGATTTTCACTGATTGTATCGATCTTGCTATCTTTCTTTTTTTCTCCAATCCATCAACCTACACAACTTTTGCCTCTTGACTCTCCTGTCCAGGTAAATTGTGTTTTTCAATAAAAAGTGTTGATTGCTTTTTAATATCACCGCCTACGGCATGCATTTAGCAGGTGTATTGCCCTTTTACTTGAAATTGAATTTCTCCCATGATGTGATTTTTAATCTGGGCATCCACAGGCTACAAATTTCTATTCCCTCAGTTTGTCAGCTGTAATTGTGTTTGTCAGGAGACAATTTACCGCTGTGCTTTGCGATACCTGTCCAATATTTGCAGCATTATATTCAGTCTGATTCATACATTTTGAAAATTGTAATTAGAGGATTGATTATTTGGGCTGAGTAAAATGTTGAAGAACATATTCGCGTATGAACAATACGTTGTTTTTAATTATACGCATCTTCTTCTTAGTACTTTAATACTAAACATTTAAAGTACCGGTAGAGTGGAATAACATGTTACCTCTATATTGAAGCTATTATCATATACACTACCGTTCAAAAGTTTGGGGTCACATTGAAATGTCCTTATTTTTGAAGGAAAAGCACTGTACTTTTCAATGAAGATAACTTTAAACTAGTCTTAACTTTAAAGAAATACACTCTATACATTGCTAATGTGGTAAATGACTATTCTAGCTGCAAATGTCTGGTTTTTGGTGCAATATCTACATAGGTGTATAGAGACCCATTTCCAGCAACTATCACTCCAGTGTTCTAATGGTACAATGTGTTTGCTCATTGGCTCAGAAGGCTAATTGATGATTAGAAAACCCTTGTGCAATCATGTTCACACATCTGAAAGCAGTTTAGCTCGTTACTGAAGCTACAAAACTGACCTTCCTTTGAGCAGATTGAGTTTCTGGAGCATCACATTTGTGGGATCAATTAAACGCTCAAAATGGCCAGAAAAAGAGAACTTTCATCTGAAACTCGACAGTCTATTCTTGTTCTTAGAAATGAAGGCTATTCCACAAAATTGTTTGGGTGACCCCAAACTTTTGAACGGTAGTGTACATATATATATGATTTATGACACCGAAAGACTTACAAAGTTTGCGAGTAAATACATACGATCAAAATAGTATCAATCTCGCAGAGATTCCTGAGCCATTTTGAGTGAATGAGCTGGCTAGTCACATGATGGCATGACATAGTGGTCGGGACGGCAGATCCCTTCCCTATCAACAACAATGCAAATCATGCAGACTTTGTGAGTGCCAACGATTACCGTATTTTTCGGACTATAAGGCGCCCTTAAAATCCTTTCATTTTTTCACAACTCGACAGTGTGCCTTATAACTCGGTGCGGCTAATGTACGAAATAATTTTGGTTGTGCTAACCGACCTCAAAGCTATTTTATTTGGTACATGGTGAAATGATAAGTGTCACCTGTCACACATAAGAGATACGTGTAGACTGCAATATGATGGCAGTCACACATAAGAGATACGTGTAGACTGCAATATGACTCGAGTAAACCACACCAAAATGTTATATGTTCCATTGAAAATATAGAACATTACACATAGAACAAATACACAGTACAGGCCAAAAGTTTGGTCACACCTTCTCCTCATTCAATGCGTTTTCTTTATTTTCATGACTATTTACATTGTAGATTGTCACTGAAGGCATCAAAACTATGAATGAACACATGTGGAGTTATGTACTTAACAAAAAAAGGTGAAATGACTGAAAACATGTTTTATATTCTAGTTTCTTCAAAATAGCCACCCTTTGCTCTTATTACTGCTTTGCCCACTCTTGGCATTCTCTCGATGAGCTTCAACCATTTCAGGTGACTACCTCTCGAAGCTCATCGAGAGAATGCCAAGAGTGTGCGAAAAAGTAATCAGAGTAAAGGGTGGCTATTTTGAAGAAACTAGAACACATGTGTCGAACTCAAGGCCCGGGGGCCAGTTCTGGTCCGCCACATCATTCTATGTGGCCTGCAAAAGCCTGGAAAAAATAGGTTTCAATAAAATACTTATTGTTATTTTTCTTTTACTAAATGCATTCGTTCTTTCAATTTTGACAGAAAAAAATGCATATTTTAAACTTTAATATTAACTGATCATGCCAATTATATTATTATATACTGTATTGCAAAACTATTTTGTGACATAAAAAATCGTTAAATATATGCTTGTCACCAATATTTATGATTTTAAAGGCCTACTGAAATGCGATTTTCTTATTTAAACGGGGATAGCAGGTCCATTCTATGTGTCATACTTGATCATTTCGCGATATTGCCATATTTTTGCTTAAAGGATTTAGTGGAGAACATCGACGATAAAGTTCGCAACTTTTGGTCGCTGATAAAAAAGCCTTGCCTGTACCGGAAGTAGCAGACGATATGCGCGTGACGTCACAGGTTGTGGAGCTCCTCACATCTGCACATTGTTTACAATCATGGCCACCAGCAGCGAGAGCGATTCGGACCGAGAAAGCGATGATATCCCCATTAATTTGAGCGAGGATGAACGATTCGTGGATGAGGAAAGTGAGAGTGAAGGACTAGAGGGCAGTGGAAGCGATTCAGATAGGGAAGATGCTGTGAGAGGCGGATGGGACCTGATATTCAGCTGGGAATGACTAAAACAGTAAACAAACACAAGACATATATATACTCTATTAGCCACAACACAACCAGGCTTATATTTAATATGCCACAAATTAATCCCGCATAACAAACACCTCCCCCCTCCTGTCCATACAACCCACCAATACAAATCAAACACCCGCACAACACACTCAATCCCACACCCCAAAGTACCGTTCACCTCCCCAAAGTTCATACAACACATATATTTCCCCAAAGTCCCGAAAGTTACGTACGTGACATGCACATAGCGGCACGCACGTACGGGCAAGCGATCAAATATTTGGAAGCCGCAGCTGCGTACTGCGTTACACATACAAATTAAACAAAATGCTTATGGCAACATTCTGGTTGCGTACTCGCGGTACCGCGTCTGCGTATCCAACTCAAAGCCCTCCTGGTAAGAGTCTCTGTTGTCCCAGTTCTCCACAGGCCAATGGTAAAGCTTCACTGTCATCTTTCAGGAATGTAAACAATGAAACATCAGCTACGTGTTTGTGTTGCTGCAGCTAGCCGGCCGAAATACACCGCTTCCCACCTACAGCTTTCTTCTTTACTGTCTCCATTGTTCATTGAACAAATCGCAAAAGATTCACCAACACAGATGTCCAGAATACTGTGGAATTTTGCGATGAAAACAGACGACTTAATAGCTGGCCACAATGCTGTCCCAAAATGTCCAGTACAATCCGTGACGTCACGCGCAGGCGTCATCATACCGAGACGTTTTCAGCAGGATATTTCGCGCGGAATTTAAAATTGCACTTTAGTAATCTAACCCGGCCGTATTGGCATGTGTTGCAATGTTAAGATTTCATCATTGAGTTTGAGTTTGAGTTTGAGTTTATTTCGAACATGCAAGCATACAACATGATACATCACAATTTCCAGTTTCTCTTTTCAACATGTTCGAAAAGGAGTAGGAAGAAGCAGTGATATCATTGATATATAAACTATCAGACTGCGTGGTCGGTAGTAGTGGGTTTCAGTAGGCCTTTAAAGCAAGTTATACATAACAAAAATCGAATAATCAAATGCATATGCTTTTCGATTAATCACAGATTATTACCCGCCTGCATAGTGTAAATTCATTTTAAAAAAGCGGCCCTCTGAAAGCAACCATTACTGCGGATTGGCCCTCAATGAAAATGAGTTTGACACCCCTGAACTAGGATATAAAACATGTTTTCAGTTATTTCACCTTTTTTTGTTAAGTACATAACTCCACATGTGTTCATTCATAGCTTTGATGCCTTCAGTGACAATCTACTACCGCATTGAATGAGGAGAATGTGGGACCAAACTTTTGGCCTGTGCTGTATATTTGTTTCATTTAGTAAGAAAATATTTTTTTTTTTTTTTTTTTTACTAAATGCATTCGTTCTTTCAATTTTGACAGAAAAAAATGCATATTTTAAACTTTAATATTAACTGATCATGCCAATTATATTATTACATACTGTATTGCAAAACTATTTTGTGAGATAAAAAATCGTTAAATATATGCTTGTCACCAATATTTATGATTTTAAAGCAAGTTATACAACGTGGAACCAAACTTTTGGCCTGTGCTGTATATTTGTTTCATTTAGTACGAAAATATCTTTTTTTAATTTATTTTTTATTAATTTTTTTGTCCTGTCCAGCTTCTCAGGCAAATCATATAGTTGATATAGATGCCCGTATCGGCTGTTCAGATTTACTTTACAAAAGAGCAGTGTAGGATACTTCTCTTGTTGCCTTATTTGTATTTGACTTTATTAAATGTATTTATATTATCATTTGGTGCAGCCGGGCCGGAGCAGGAGGGGATGGAAAGAGAAAAAAAGGAAGACAGAGGGGGGAATTGTGGGGACAAGAGGGGGATAAGACAGAGAGACAACAACAGCAAACACAACAACAACAATAGAGCAACATCAGCAAATAGGATATGTACTAATATGATGGTAAAAGTGATAGCAAAGAAGCAGTTAGTGAAAAGAAAAGATCATTAACGTACTATATTGAAGCATATCATTTGCAGGCGTTCGGGCCCCGGGGTCTGAGTTTGACACCTGTGCCCTATAGTGTCCCAGCTATACCCCCATTGGGTGTCTTTACTTTTCCACAAGACCGTATAGAACATGAAAACGATCCTCCACTTCTTGGGAGTCATGCAGGGATACATCCCAGAAGCCCACACTGAACTCTGAGCTGGCTCACAAACCCTGAGAGAGAGATTGTGTGAGAGCACTGTGACTCACTGTTTGCGTGACTGTTTTGTTTCCGTGCGCTTGTGTAAACACACACATCTGTACGAGTCTGTGTATAGGTGCATCTGTATCTGTTTGTGTTGTTGTTACAGCGTGTTAATTTGACTTTGCAGTCAGATGACAGTGCCACTGTACAATATGACGCTCAAATGTGCCAAGTGTGGAGTTATCTCGTCGGCTGACGTATCCACCGCAGCTACCAGTAACGCCATGTTAGTCACGCTAATTATTTATCCTACACTCTTCTTGCCTCTATCCTCTCCTGAACTTCACACCTCTCCTGTCCTCCCTCACTTGATTGGTTCCCCTTTTTAATCCATCCTGTCATTGTTCTCCTCCCTGATTCCCTAGCAGGGATGTCCCCTTCATTATGAGGTCACTAAAGCTCTGTTAACCTTGTTAGCGCTGTACTCTATGTACACTGCTTTGAGATGGGAGTGCATTGTAGATGGGCCATTTATGTTACTCTATGATATTACTGTGTTAGAACGTCAACATCATTTTTTCAGATGTTTACATACACTCATCATGGATGTCATACCAATTTTGGTTGCATAATGGTTTACCATTCTGACCATTACGATTCTTTTTCGAGGGTGGAAAGATTACACAATGTGCACCTTCAGTCTTTTCAACAACAACAAATGTTTGTGTTTATTTTGTTTTTTCTAAAATATACACCAGGTCTATGCATAGAGTTCCAGGTCTGATACCCCATGATGATGACTTTATGTACAGGGACACATTTGGTCTGCAAAATAGTGAGGACTGGCCAAAATTGACTGTAAAGTTGGGATGATTGGAAACAGTTATCATAATTTACGAGGACTGCACTGCAAAAACTGAAATCTAAGTAAGATTAAATATCTCAAATAAGGGTGATATTTGCTTATTTTCTGTCTGATAAGATAATTCTTCTCACTAAGCAGATTTTATGTAAGAGTGTTTTACTTCTTTTAAGGGTTTTGGTCCTAAATGATCCCAGTGAGATATTACAGCTTGTAGCTGAGATTTGATGACCTATATTCAGTAAAACATGCTTGAAACTAGAATATCAACTGATGCAAAGCTGTGTCATCAACACTCACAAGTATAAAACTACTTTTTTTAAAGTAATAATTTCTTTCTTCAAGCATGAAAAAAAAAAATCATGATGCCGAGCGCATATCATTATGTCAAGATAATGCACTAGCATTTAATTAATTTAAGAATATTTTTCAACATATTGAGCAAAAAGGTCTCTTTTTTTCTACCAAGAAAAGTGCACTTGTTATTAGTGAGAATATACTTATTTTAAGGTATTTTTGAGTTCATTGAGGTTAGCTAATTTTACTTGTTTTGGGAAGTCTTGACAAGCCAAATTTTCTTGTTCTATTGGCAGATAATTTTGCTTAGTTCAAATAAAATACCCCTAATTTTTTATTTTCTTGTTTTCTAACTTTTTGCAGTGTGGTCAAATTTGCGTGAGTTCGTGCGAGATAAATTCATTTATATTTCATTGAGGGAAATAACTCTGATCCCCTACTAACCAGCAAGCCTTCTGCACTTGCGGTGTAGATAAAAGACACAGAAACAGTCCCTTCCGTTCAAACTTCTCTACCACCAAGGACAAGACCAAACACTTGTCAAAGTACCTCAGGGATAAGGTTATAGACCCGCACAAGACTGGAATGGACTTCAAGACCATTAGCAAGATTCTTGATGAGAAAGAGACAACTGTTGAAGCAAAAGTTAGAAAATGAAGAAATACAAGAAACCTCTCTCCACATCCATGGTGGGATATCAGCCCAAACTCCATGGAAGTTCTGATTTATGATCTCAAGGAAGTAGGAACCACAGTCACCAGGAAAAAACACTAGTAAACTCTTTGCTATAATGGATGGGGATCCTGCAGTGCCTGCAAAAGAAGTCTGGCCTGTCTGAAGTCCAACAATCAACACCTGGATGTCTCAGACAAGACTTGCACTGCAAAAAGTCAGTGTTCCAAAACAAGAAAAAAAACAAAAAAAACATTAGGGGTATTTTATTTGAACTAAGCAAAATTATCTGCCAATAGAACAAGAAAATTTGGCTTGTCAAGACTTTCCAAAACAAGTAAAATTAGCTACCTCAATGAACCCCAAAATACCTTAAAATAAGTATATTCTCACTAATAACAAGTGCACTTTTCGTGGTAGAAAAAAAAAACAGACCTTTTTGCTCAATATGTTGAAAACTATTCTTAAATTAAGTAAATGCTAGGGCCATTATTATTATGATATGCGCTCGGCATCATGATTTTTCTTTTCATGCTTGAAGTAAGAAATTATTACTTTAAAAAAGTAGTTTTATACTTGTGAGTAGAGATGTCCGATTATATCGGACTGCCGGTATTATCGGCCGATAAATGCTTTAAAATGTAATATCGGAAATTATCGGTATCTGTTTCAAAAAGTAAAATTTATGACTTTTTAAATTTCAGTGCCCCTCCCGAAAATCTCCCGGGGCAACCATTCTCCCGAATTTCACCCGATTTCCACCCAGACAACAATATTGGGGGCGTGCCTTAAAGGCACTGCCTTTGCGTGCCGGCCCAATCACATAATATCTACGGCTTTTCACAAACACGAGTGAATGCCTGCATACTTGGTCAACAGCCATACAGGTCACACTGAGGGTGGTCGTATAAACAACTTTAACACTGTTACAAATATACGCCACACTGTGAACCCACACCGAACAAGAATGAACAACAAGAACATCCGCACCGTAACACAACATAAACACAACAGAACAAATACCCAGAACCCCTTGCAGCACTAACTCTTCCGGGACGCTACAATATACACCCCCCGCTATCCCCTACCCCCCCAACCCTGCCCACCTCAACCTCCTCATGCATCCAGTGGGGCATCACAACAAAATTAGGCATAATAATGTGTTAATTCCACAACTGTATATATCAGTATCGGTTGATATCGGAATCGGTAATTAAGAGTTGGACAATATCGGATATCGGCAAAAAAGCCATTATCGGACATCTCTACTTGAGAGTGTTAATGACTCAGCTTCGCATCAGTTGATATTCTAGTTTCAAGCATGTTTTACTCAATATAGGTCATCAAATCTCAGCAACAAGCTGTAATATCTTACTGAGATCATTTAGGACCAAAACCCTTATAACAAGTAAAACACACTAACATAAAATCTGCTTAGTGAGAAGAATTGTCTTATCAGACAGAAAATAAGCAAATATCACCCTTATTTGAGAGATTTAATCTTATTTAGATTTCAGTTTTTGCAGTGTGGGAAAATGTGATGTTTTCACATCAGACCAAAGCTCTTTGGCATCAAGTCGACTCGATCTGTTTGGAGGTAGACAAATACTGAATATAAACCCTGCAAAACAGTCCCACTGGGGGTGGAAACTCTCTGCTGAGGGTACAGGAAGAGGGTCTGATGAAGGTGGCCATGCACCACAGAATCATGGATGAAAACATGGCAATGACCTAAAACATAAAGAATTGGCTAAAAAAAAAAAGAAGGACCTTAAGATTCTGGAGTTGCCTTGCCAGTCTTCAGACTTTAATCCCATTGGAAATCAGTGGAGGACGCTGAAACGTTAGGTTGCAAAAAAACAGCCTGGACACGTTTATAATTTGAAGAGAAAATGTAAGGAGGAGTGAACCAAAAACCTTCTTGAGACGTGTGTTTCCCTGGTGAGCAACTGGAAGAAACTTCTAATTGCTCATTATGCCAACAAAGAATTCTCCATCAAGTACTAATTCCCATTTGCTTGGAGATTAAATATGTAATTCCCCAATCAAATGTAAAATAACATATGTTTATTTAATGTTACTTTTGTACCCCTTTTCTTTGGTTCTCTTCAAATGACTTGAGTTTAGGTTTGGTTTTGGGACTGTGATCAAGATAGAGTCCTTTAGTAAAAACCAATGCAAACATGGCGAATGCACCATAACAAAGGTGCCAATCAACAGTTGATCCAGTGTAGTTTTTGCTCGGAGGCATCTCATGCAACACTAAGCTTCCCTCAAAATAATTTCCCGAGCATAATTGAATAACGCGTGTGTGTTACTGGATTTTGTGTTTTGCTTTTTGGGTAAATTTATGATACCTGCCAACGCTGATTATGTAAGATACGCACCCGATGATGACTTGACGTGCAAACATCAACGACTGCGATATCTTTTTGGTATCACTTCACCCTTTGGAAGCTAAAATATCAACCTACCTCTCCCTCTGAGATGTCTTCCATTTAATACTAAATTCAAATTATGGATTCGATCTGGGATTATGATCAACGTAATTAATTCATAATCCTTTGGTGAAATAGTATAAAATGCATTTAGAATGCAAATATTAGCTGTTTTGTTTGGAGCGAGCATACAGTGAGGTTATTAACATGTTATTACTCAGGCGAATAATTGCCTGCTCCACTGTTGTAGCCAGTGTAAGACAGCCACGTCCAATTTAGATTTAAATATTTATACTTTAGCAGGGCTGTCCCTTAATTGGGGCCCCAAGCAGAATTTTCACACTTTTTTTTATTAATGTAAAATGATTTTTATACTTTTTTAAATAGAACTTGAATGTGATTGTATTGTGTTGTATGCATATTTTGTACTGAGTAAATTCACACAATATTTGTTGTGCACTCTGCCAAATTTAGAATAATTAAAATATACATTTGCACATGTTCCAGGCACATCTCCAAAAGGAGTTATTCAAATTAGTCCTTGTAAGCCCAGGACAAACATTGTGCACCACGGGGGACAATGAGAATACCCAGGAAAAACTGCCCATTATATTTTTAGGAAGAGGCTAGGATTACATCTATTGGAATATTTCACATGAAGCGCCCTGTCATTCACTAATTTGCCTTTTACAGTAGGAAAGGAATTAATACGGCCCCATTCGTTGCAGTTTACCTGACACATAAAACGTGACAAATTGGGGATAGTAAAGTGTTGAATATCATAAAATGTGTTTTTGTGGTCATTTCAACTTTGACCACAGGATCATGTATTATTTTCATCAGACTGCATTGCAAAATGATAAACTCCCGCTCTTCCTCTCATGCGAGATCCACTCAGTAGTGGGGCCATATGAATCCCTTCACTACTGCACATGTGCTAAGTCACACAAAATTAGACTTAGACTTAGACAAACTTTAATGATCCACAAGGGAAATTGTTCAACACAGTAGCTCAGTTAAAATGATGGAAAGTGTAAGGATGGAAAGGACAATGCAGGTATAAATAGACTAATATAGCGATAAAAAAAATCTAACATATATACGAATATATACATAATATGTGTAATAAAATGGGGCCTCTTTTGGTTTCGTGGGGCCCTACGCACTGGGTGTGATCTGCGTATAGAGAGAGACATCAAAGTGTATGAATAGCACCTGGGTCATCGGTTTAGATGCTGAACTAAATGGCGTACAGCAGTGGTTCTCCGGTAGTTTCACCCCTTCATGGCAAGCCAAATTGGTCATCACCACACATAGTGAAATATTTCAAGAATGTATTTTTTTTTTTATTGCTAAATCAATTTGATGATCGAAAACAAATTTAGTACTTCATAAAATTACAAAAATGGTCACAAAGTTGACTATTGTAATCTATTGAAAAAAAATCACTGCAAAAGCTTCCCTAGCCTTTAATTGGTCACTTTGTATTCGGATTTGTTGAGAACGACTCGCAAAAGAGACAACAGATTTGACTCGCTTGCGAACATCACATTAGTTCATTTCATTTAAGTTCAGTTTCAGTTTATTTCAAACATGCATACGACACAACGTAATGCATCACATATTTCCAGTTGTTTCATTACAGCACGTCCGAAAAGGAGTAGGAAGAAGCTGAGTTTATTTAATCCGACCACTTTTCGTACCATAGCAATTTTATCCCATTTCCTTGTTCTCTGTAACAGAACAGTGAATAAATAAATAATACACCATAGTAAGTAAACAAATATTAAATACATAAATGATCTTTATCTAAAAAACAACAAAATAAATAAATAAAAGGGTTCAAGATGTTCATCATAATTCTTGTTCTGTGCACTTTGTGAACACATGTAGTTTGAACAGTCTCTTAAACTGAATCATATTGGTGCTTTGTTGGATTTCTTTGGTTAATCCATTCCATAGTTTAATTCCACATACTGATATGCTAAAGGTATTAAGTGTTGTACGAGCATACAAATGTTTTGCATTAGTCACAGGAAAAGAGCGCCCCCCGCACTGATATTACAGTATTTATTGTAAATTAATGGTATAATTCTGCATTGAAGCCTAGAGTTGACTTTTTTTTTTTTGGCAAAATGAAGAACAAGTGAAATGAAAAAGTAAAGCCATGATGGGAATAACTCAACTTTAAATACCTCTTCATGCTGCCGCTATGTCCTGCCTGTCCTTCTGTGCACAGCATCTTCTGTCGGCCATCCTGTGCAAGCCTCATTACTCATGTTTTCCTCACGACTCACCCTTGCTCTTCCTTCTCTACCCTGTAGAACTGATATTCTTTCACTCATCTCAAAGACACATGCATGCAACATATGTAGATACATATATGCTGTATCTATACATACCTTTTGCGGTCAGAAGTTTACATGCACTCTTCATGGACAAGAATGTCATATTGATTTTAGGCCCTTATTGTTATTATCTGAAGCATTTTTTTTCTCCCTCCAGGTTAGAATGGTTATGTAAAATACTTGGATGCTTTTTTGAAAACAAACTTTTGTCCAGACAAGCTTCTGGTTGGATACTTGACCACTTTTCTTCCAAGAATTGGCCGAGTTTATAGATGTTCCAATCTTGATCATTTGCATTATTTACATGGCTAAAGATGGTACTCGCATGAAAGATTCCTTTAAAGCAGGGGTGTCCACATTTTTTCGGCGGGCGAGCTACTTTTCAATTGACCAAATCGAGGGGATCTACCTCATTCATATATATAATTTATATCTATTTATTTACAAAAGAGACATTTTTGTTAACAAGTGAAAGGTGTTTATTTTTTTATTTTTTATTTAAAAAAAAATTTTTACAAACACAAAGCTGTTATATTATTTTTTTAAACTGTAATTTCTCAAATAATAATAATGACTCAAAATCGATGTTGTTATGAATTGTTGAGCAATTTAAGGATCCAAGAACTTCACATCAAATATTCCACTTTGAAATAGTTTTTTTTTAAATTTTATTTTATTTTTTTTTACTGCAAAAAAAACAATGTAATATCTACAAATACATTAATTAAATAAACAAAAAAGAAATAATGAAACATTAATAATAATAATAATCAGAAATAAAATAAAATAGACAGATACATATATATATATATATATATATATATATATATATATATATATATATATATATATATATATATATATATATATATATACACACACATACATATATATAAATAAGTTAAAGGTGTTTAATTATAATACATACATGTTTAATTCCTTTCTTTCATGAAGACACAAATATACGTTGGTTTATTACCTGATTCTGATGACTTGCATTGATTGGAATCAGACCGTAGTGATGATAACGTCCACATTTTCAAATGGAGGAGAAAAAAAGTCCTCCTTTCTGTCCAATACCACATGAAAGTGGTTGCTTTTTGGCATCTTATTGGCCCAGCTTCCATACTCGTTTTTACACACTTTACAAGAAATACATTGGCGGCAAACTCCGCAGTGTGCTGGCTTTCTGAGACTCTTATTTTGTTAGCGCAGGCAGGATGATGCAGCGATTTTATTGACGTACGGCGCGAGAAATAAAAAGTGTTTCTCGCCTTCCTGTCGGTCGTTTTTTCTTAATAATGAGCTCGCTGCAGCCAGCGTCATCTCACAAGACCCTCGGGGGCCGTGAATGTCAATCCAGTGTAGAAAGTGACGTCTTGATGAAGATTGATGATTGCTAATTTTTAGGTCTATTTTTTTAATGCCTGGCTGGCGAACGACTGACACACCCTCCACGATCAACCGGTAGCTTGCGATCTACGTAATGGTCACTCCTGCCTTAAAGGGATGCACGTTAAGGCAGACACGCATTCCTTTGCTGCATGTTGCATGAAATTAGAAGGATGCACGTCTCGCCAGCTCAAATTTGGGAGCAAACTGCATCAAATGCGTCATCTATCCACAGTGTGAAGTCACTTCTAAGACACTAATCCTCACCCCCATGACGGAAAATAATTTCTTTCAAGTAACTTCATCACTGTAGGACTACTTTTAAGCCTTTTTTGTAGTTTGCGCTCTGGTTGCTGTTGTTGACCACCACTGGTGGGAAGAAGAAGTCACATGTCAAAATACAAGCAATACATCGCCATGGCGCTAGATCAGGGGTCACCAACCTTTTTGAAAGCAAGAGCTACTTCTTGGGTACTGATTAATGCGAAGGGCTACCAGTTTGATACACACTTCAATAAATTGCCAGAAATAGCCAATTTGCTCAATTTACCTTTAACTCTATGTTATTATTAATAATTAATGATATTTACACTTAATTGAACGGTTTAAAAGAGGAGAAAACACGAAAAAAAATGACAATTAAATTTTGAAACACAGTTTATCTTCAATTTCGACTCTTTAAAATTCAAAATTCAACCGAAAAAAAGAAGAGAAAAACTAGCTAATTCGAATCTTTTTGAAAAAATTAAAAACATTTTTTATGGAACATCATTAGTAATTTTTCCTGATTAAGATTAATTTTAGAATTTTGATGACATGTTTTAAATAGGTTAAAATCCAATCTGCACTTTGTTAGAATATATAACAAATTGGACCAAGCTATATTTCTAACAAAGAAAAATCATTATTTCTTCTACATTTTCCAAAACAAAAATTTTAAAAGAAATTCAAAAGACTTTGAAATAAGATTTGAATTTGATTCTACAGATTTTCTAGATCTGCCAGAATAATTTTTTTGAATTTTAAATCATAATAAGATTGAAGAAATATTTCACAAATATTCTTTGTCGATAAAACAGAAGCTAAAATGAAGAATTAAATTAAAATACATTATTATTCTTTACAAAAAAAAAAAAAAATTACTTGAACATTGATTTAAATTGTCAGGAAAGAAGAGGAAGGAATTTAAAAGGTAAAAAGGTATATGTGTTTAAAAATCCTAAAATCATTTTTAAGGTTGTATTTTTTCTCTAAAATTGTCTTTCTGAAAGTTATAAGAAGCAAAGTAAAAAAATAATGAATTTATTTAAACAAGTGAAGACCAAGTCTTTCAAATATTTTCTTGGATTTTCAAATTCTATTTGAGTTTTGTCTCTCTTAGAATTAAAAATGTCGAGCAAAGCGAGACCAGCTTGCTAGTAAATAAATAAAATGTAAAAAATAGAGGCAGCTCACTGGTAAGTGCTGCTATTTGAGCTATTTTTAGAACAGGCCAGCGGGCTACTCATCTGGTCCTTACGGGCTACCTGGTGCCCGCGGGCACCGCGTTGGTGACCCCTGGGGGAGTGTCAAGTAGAAGAGGGTAGGCGGAGGAGGGAGAATTCAAATTGAGCCTAAGTCTCTGGATAAAGGAAGGCTGTGAGGGCAAACCCCAATTGATTTAAATGGGAGCCAATAGCAGTTTTTGCTTTTGTTTAGTTATAAATGGTAAATGGGTTATACTTGTATAGCGCTTTTCTACCTTCAAGGTACTCAAAGCACTTTGACACTATTTCCACATTCACCCATTCACACACACATTCACACACTGATGGCGGGAGCTGCCATGCAAGGCCCTAACCACGTCCCATCAGGAGCAAGGGTGAAGTGTCTTGCTCAAGGACACACCGGACGTGACGAGGTTGGTAGAAGGTGGGGATCGACCCAGGAACCCTCGGGTTGCTGGCACGGCCACTCTCCCAACAGCGCCACGCCGTCCCCAGTTATATTAATTAGTTATAGTTATATTATTCCATACCCCACATTTAATACATCATCTGTTTAACAACAAACCTAGCAATTTCTAAATTCAATAAGATACGCTTTATAAGAATGTGTTCACTTGGTTATTGGCTATAAAATATTTTCAGTTATACTGTAATCTATTGTCAAAGTATCGAATCGGGACTCAAAATCGGACCGGATCTGTTGAAAAGGACATCACTAGTAGAGTTCTTTGTAATTAGTTGTGTTCCTTGTAGTGTTGTTTTGGTATTGCTACCAAAATGTATTTCGATACTTTGATACTTTTCTAATTAAAGGGGATCACAAAAAATTGCATTGTTGGCTTTATTTTAACAAAAAATCTTACATTACCGGTACTTTTTAGTACCGAATATGATTCATTAGTATCGCGGTACTGTACTAATACCGGTATACCGTACAACCCTAGTTCCTTGCTTGCGGTATGTTTACGTTGCTGAGCTAGATGGCATTGGATGCTGTATGCTAGCGACAGTTGCTGCACTCAGTACACTTATGTATGCACTATGCACTCCTTCTATGGTTGTCTTCAATGTCGCTTCGATCGCAACTCTAACAAATGTATATAATATTTATTTCAAACTTTATTTTCCCAGACAAAACACTGCAGTGTTGACTTCAGTCCATGCCTACTCACTCGTCACTTGACCAGTCAAACCGCAGACATTGCGGTTAAAAAAACTTCTTTTTTTTTTATCCCATCCATCCATCCATTTTCCAACGCTTGTCCCTCTTGGGGATGCGGGGGGCTGGAGCCTATCCCAGCTGCATTCGGGCGGAAGGCTGGGTACACCCTGGACAAGTTGCCACCTTAACGCAGGGCCAACACAGACTGTCACAATTATAAATTAGGGCCAATAATAGTGTTGCCAATCAGCCATCGTGACTAAATTCTAAATGCAGTTAATATTTCAGTCCTAATTTGAACATAGTCCTCTGTTATTGTTTCATGCATATTATGGAGTTCACCGCTACCGGACTGGTAACAACACTGCTGGTTTTAAACTACTAACTACTTCAAACATACTTTTCTTCATTGTGGACAAACAGCTCTTTCTTTGTCTTATCTGATCACAAACCCTTTGTCCATTTTTGGTCTGTTGTCCATGGGGATGTTCATCCTGATCACTAACGAGTTTTAGGACTCGGTCTTGTCGATGCAAAAGGTGAATGTATCTTTATATTTTAGTCTGTGTGTACAGGGTGTCCACAAAGTCTATTGCAATTAAAAAATGATGAGATATGCTCATCAAATTTGGGGTTTTAAAAAGTCCTAAAAAATTTATTCTTTCAATTTAAGGCCTAAAAATGTCTTACACTCTTTCAAAAACCCGTAAAAAGTCTCAAATATGACTATGGAAGATTTTTAAAATATATTAACGGTAAGTTTACTTAAAACTTCTGTCTCACTTTTAAATATTTTGAGTGCTTTAGGGCACAATTCATAACTACAGAACTAAAAGAATGTATTGAGTACCACCAGCTAGCGAGTTTGGTTATAGCAGAGTTGAACTAGCCGCAATGATTACGATATCCCAGACTATTCATTATAGTCTTACATTTGACGCAGAGAGCTTGTCTACAGTATACCTCAGTAGTTATGAGTTTTTTATTGGTGTTTTTCAGGTACCATGTTCATGAAATACAGTAGGTTCTGTTAAATAAAAACCATGGACATCTTGTAAATTACAGCAGATAACATTTGTTGAACAAAACTAAATGGATACTTTATTAATCTCGAAGAGAAATTCACATGGGTCTTCAGTACCCAAAAGCAAAATATCACTACTGTATTTTTCGGACTATAAGTCGCAGTTTTTTTCATAGTTTGGCAGGGGGTGCGACTTATACTCAGGAGCGACTTATGTGTGAATTTATGAACACATTACCGTAAAATATCAAATAATATTATTTAGCTCATTCACGTAAGAGACTAGACGTATAAGATTTCATGGGATTTAGCGATTAGGAGTGACAGATTGTTTGGTAAACGTATAGCATGTTCTATATGTTATAGTTATTTGAATGACTCTTACCATAATATGTTACGTTAACATACCAGGCACGTTCTCAGTTGGTTATTTATGCGTCATATAACGTACACTTATTCAGCCTGTTGTTCACTATTCTTTATTTATTTTAAATTGCCTTTCAAATGTCTGTTCTTGGTGTTGGGTTTCATCAAATATATTTCCCCCAAAAATGCGACTTATACTCCAGTGCGACTTATATATGTTTTTTTCCTTCTTTATTATGCATTTTCGGCCGGTGCGACTTATACTCCGAAAAATACGGTAATTTATTATTTATGACGCATATACTGTGTTGTTTTGTGCAGCTACTGGTGCCCAAAATTTAAGTTTACAGTACTAATATCTACTCCACATTTTGTAATTATTTCTACGGATTTCAGTACTTATTTACTTTTGTAATATATACTTGTAAAATTATAAGGTGACTTTATGGACACCCTGTGCAATTTTGACCGTTTGTATTTTAGATTGAAAAAACATGAATTCTAAAAAAAACAACAACAAAAAAACATTGTATAATCTTTCCCACCTCGAATATTGTTGAAATAAATCAACAAGGATCCAAAATGAACTTGACATTCCTGCCCATGATGAGTGTACGTAAACTTCTGGCTACAACTGTACATATAATAATGAATGTATATTTATTTCTTGTGCTACTAGTTAAAAATAATCTGTTTTGATGTATTTTTTCATAGTCCAAATCTGCAGATTGGTTTAGAAGTGTGCTAAGCACTGATTTGGAAATGGACTGTTATGGAATGTTTGGAATTGTTTATTTAAATGAATTGATTAATATATATAGGAAGTAGGGTTAGTCCTGGTTTCTGTATGGTGTTGATAAAAGTGCATTGCTGCTCTCTGACTGCTGACCTACCCCCTACGTCTTGCAGGGCTTCTCTGTGGAGCTCCTGTGTGGTTTTACCCCTTCTGGCTCTCACGTGGATGTCAGCTGTCCTCGCCATCACCGACCGGCGCTCTGCGCTGTTCCAGATTCTTTTTGCCGTCTTTGACTCTCTGGAAGGCTTCGTCATTGTCATGGTGCACTGCATCTTGCGACGAGAGGTACCTTTTTTACCCAACCACTGCACTCTACATGTTTTTTTTCCCTTCTTCACACTATAGCTATATAGTTCACCCCCAGAGGAATATTTGTAAAGGTTTTGGACTCATTCCCTCACCGTATTTTTGCTCCTAAATGTCTCATTAGCATTTAGGAGCCACGGGCGGCTCGTGTCAGGTGCAGGAGTAGTCCTCTCTCAAATGGAAGGTCGATCCGCTTTTTCCACGCAGCCGTCCTGAAATATCCTGAAGCAAGAAAGTCAACCCCAGTTACTTCCCTCACTGCGTTATCGGGGTGTAAATGAGCTGTTTGCCGAGCAGCATGCACCATTACCATTACCGTGCACATCTTATAGCAGGGGGTGTCCAGACTTTGTCCACTGAAAGCCGCACACTGAAAAATTAAAAGCATGTTGGGGCCATTTTGATATTTTTCATTTTCAAAACTAATACAATATATAGATTTATTTTTTTTAGGGTCTCAATTAAAAGTTCAAGTTAAAGTACCACTGATAGTGACCTCTGCATTTGACCCATTCCCGTGTTCCACCCCCTGGGAGGTGAGGGGAGCAGTGAGCAGCAGCGGTGGCCGGGCTCTGGAATCATTTTGGTGATTTAACCCTCAATTCCAACCCTTTATGCTGAGTGCCAAGCAGGGAGGTAATGGCTCCCATTTTTATAGTCTTTGGTATGCCTCGGCCGGGGTTTGAACTCACGACCTACCGATCTCAGGGCGGACACTCTAACCACAAGGCCACTGAGCAGGCTTAAAAATATAAAAATGTTAAAAAATAATGCTTAAATCTGGAGATCAACTTCAAGTCTATCTGTAAAGTTTTTTTTATGTGTTATGCCCTTTTTGTAAAAACCCTGTAAAATATTTCCTAAAAATATTTTCAAAGGGGAATATTTGTGTATTTAAGTACAGTAATTGGAGCCTTAAATAGGTCACTTTGAAATATTTTTGGGGCAAAATATTGCATACTTTGTGTTTTTGCCAGAAAAAAACAAAGTCTTCTTTGACAAAAAGGGCATAAAAAAATAAACAAAAAACATGAAATTATAATAAAAACTTATAATTGACAGATAGATCTGAAGTTGATCCAGATCAGGGGAATATTTGTGTATTTAAGTACAGTAATTGGAGCCTTAAATAGGTCAATAATTCATAACAACATTGACTTTATTTCATTATTATTTTTTGAGCAATGGCAGTTAAAAAAAAAAATCTACCAAAGTTATAAAAGTCATACATGTTTTTTTTTTGCTTTCAATATTTAAGTCTGTGAATCAACTTCAGGTCTATCTGTCAATTATACGTTTTTTATTTTATTTTCATGTTTTTTGTTTGTTTTGTAATGCCCTATTTGTCAAATGAGACTTAAGTACTGAAAGCAAATAAAACATGTATGACTTTTTTTAACACTTTAATGAGCGGGGCCCTTTTAAATCCCCAAAAAATTTTGTGGATTTTTTTTTTTTTTTAAACTGCCATTGCTCAAAAAATAATAATGAAGTAAAGTCAATGTTGTCATGAATTATCGACCTATTTAAGGCTCCAATTACCGTACCTAAATACACAAATATTCCCCTGATCTGGATCAACTTCATATCTATCTGTCAATTATAAGTTTTTATTATATTTTCATGTTTTTTGTTAATTTTTTTATGCCCTTTTTGTCAAAGAAGACTTTGTTTTTTTCTGGCAAAAACACAAAGTATGCTATATTTTGCCCCAAAAATATTTGAAAGTGGAATATTTCATGTGAAGTAATCGGAGCGTTCAATAGGTCAAAAATTCTCAACAAAATTGGTTTTTATTCATTATTATTTTTTGAGCAATGGCAGTTTAAAAAAAAAATCCACAAACATTTTTGGGGATTCAAAAGGGCCCCGCTTATTAAAGTGTTAAAAATAAGTCATACATGTTTTTTTTGCTTTCAATACTTAAGTCTCTGGATCAACTTCAGATCTATCTGTCAATTACAAGTTTTTATTTTATTTTTATGTTTTTTGTTTGTGTTTTCATGCCCTTTTTGTCAAATAAGACTTAAGTATTAAAAGCACAAAAAAAAACATGTATAACTAATTTTTAACACTTTAATGATTGGGGCCCTTTTGAATACACAAAAATGTAAGTGGATTTTTTTTTTAAACTGCCATTGCTCAAAAAAAAAATGACGTAAAGTCAATGTTGTTATGAATTATCGACCTATTTAAGGCTCCAATTACCGTACTTAAATACACAAATTCCCCTAATCTGGATCAACTTCAGATCTATATGTCAATTATACATTTTTTTAATTATATTTTCATGTTTTTGTTTGGTTTTTATGCCCTATTTGTCAAAGAAGACTTTGGTTTTTTTGGCAAAAACACAAAGTATGCAATATTTTCCCCAAAAATATTTCAAAGTGGAATATTTGATGTGTGTCAATAGGTCAAAAATTCTCAACATTACTTTTTATTCCTTATTATTTCTTAAGCAAAGACCGTTTTAAAGAAAAAACCAGCCTTCATGGCAGTTTTGTGTTATATTCAGTCAACATTGCAACTTTTTCTTGTTACGTTTTTTTCACCTGTTTGCTCTTTTATTCAACTTTATGTTTTAGTTTTTTTTAATAGTATTCGTAGAATGTGCCGCGGGCCGTTAAAAAATTATATGTGCCCCCGGGCCTGCCCAAAATGATTAAAGCCAGAAACAGCACGAGAAATTCATAATTTGTCATTATTATTGCCAGATGCATTATTTGGGAAGTGTGATATGTTCCATGAGCTCTACTACCTTCAACAGGTTCAGGAGGCAGTCAAGTGTCGAGTTGTTGATCGTCAGGAAGACGGCAATGGGGATTCAGGTGGATCTTTCCAGAACGGCCACGCTCAGCTTGTGGTATGGATAGGAATTTTTTCATTCTTTGACCTAACGTATATTCCGCTCTGCCCCTATTGAGCATTGTATAACGGATAAACCACAGTAGCCTCGACTATGTGTATATACAGTATATAAATAATATATATGTATATATGGTTACTTTGCATGCAGTTGGCTTTCGGCCCCCGGCAAAAATTTTTTAACACAATGCACCCCCCAGTCAAAAATTTTGAGCACCCCTGCTCTATGACATTCTGATAATAAAATTGCATTTGTGTCCAAATATTTTACTTTTTTTTTTTAATGATGTAAGCAAATAAAAACCTGTGATTAATCGTTATTGGTCCAATTCAAAAATCGGATTAATCTGATTAAAAAAATAACAGTTTGACAGCACACATTTTTACAATAAATTATTTAATTTCTTTTCCCCCTCTTCAGTGACAATGTATTGATTCTCCTAACTCCTAATTATTATTTTTGTTATTATTGTCGCATCATATCTCCAGTCATGGCACAATTTCCATCCATCAAACTTCTAATATCCAGTGTTGATGTTTGAAATGAACAAAACATATTTATTTTACATTTTCTCTCCGCAGACTGACTTTGAGAAAGATGTTGATATGGCTTGCAGATCAGGTAAGACCAGTTTTGTTTTTTATCAAAGTCTCATGGGAACAATGTCACTACAACATGATGCAGCTGTAAAACAATATAAGTGCTACTCTAATGCATAATTGCCTCTGCATTCAATTATTGATTTTAGCAATACAATGTTTGAGTTTGCAAAATGTATTGCAAGCATGCCATCAATAATAGGAAGTAGGCACACATTAATTAATGCTCTGTGTTCTTATACCATAAATCCTACAAATGTATTCAGGTTAGCATATCTTCAATAGCAGACAATTCCTCAGGTTGCGCTTTATTTATTTGCACATATAGTTGGGCTGTCACTAAAAACATGTTTTGCAACAGTAACTAATTTCTTCCAATGATTGCGGCAGTGGCGGGCTGTGCGTTTCCCACCTAGGCCTTCAGTGATGTCCTATTTAGTTCTGATCTTAATAAATACCCCTCAAAATACCATGATTTATGTCACCACATGACCACGGCTGAAGAAATGCTATACAGAAACACACTTGTGCACTACTGTGCATTGAATCACCTTAACAGTGTACAAAACGGGCTATATTTCGGCACGTTTAAAGGCCTACTGAAACCCACTACTACCGACCACGCAGTCTGATAGTTTATATATCAATGATGAAATCTTAAGATAGTTTATATATCAATGATGAAATCTTAACATTGCAACACATGCCAATACGGCCGGGTTAACTTATAAAGTGCAATTTTAAATTTCCCGGGAAATATCCGGCTGAAAACGTCTCGGTATGATGACGTTTGCGCGTGATGTCACGGAGTGTGCGGAGGTATTGGGACACCATTGTGTCCCAATACAAAAAGCTCTGTTTTCATCGCAAAATTCCACAGTATTCTGGACATCTGTGTTGGTGAATCTTTTGCAATTTGTTTAATGGACAATGAAGACAGCAAAGAAGAAAGCTGTAGGTGGGATCGGTGTATTAGCGGCTGGCTGCAGCAACACAACCAGGAGGACTTTGAGTTGGATAGCAGACGCGCTATCGTGAGTACAGCTTTGGCTTCCAAACATTTGATCGCTTGCCCGTACGTGCGTGCCGCTATGTGCATGTCACGTACGTAACTTTGGGGAAATATATGTGCTGTATGAACTTTGCGGAGGTGAACGGTACTTTGGGCTGTGGGATTGAGTGTGTTGTGCGGGTGTTTGAGTTGTATTGGCGGGTTATATGGACGGGAGGGGAGGTGTTTGTTATGCGCGATTAACTTGTGGCATATTAAATATAAGCCTGGTTGTGTTGTGGCTAATAGAGTATATATATGTCTTGTGTTTATTTACTGTTTTAGTCATTCCCAGCTGAATATCAGGTCCCACCCGCCTCTCACAGCATCTTCCCTATCTGAATCGCTTCCACCGCCCTCTAATCTTTCACTTTCCTCATCCACAAATCTTTCATCCTCGCTCAAATTAATGGGGTAATCGTCGCTTTCTCGGTCCGAATCGCTCACGCTGCGGGCGTCCATGATTGTAAACCAGGGGTGGGCAATTAATTTTTACCGGGGGCCGCATGAGCAACCCGAGCACTGCTGGAGGGCCACACCGACAATATTTCAATTAAATTTTGCTCATTATTTTTGATATACCGTAAAATAGATAATAATAATATTTTCATTTAACCTAACTTATCTTTATTCAAAAGCAGATGGCTTTTGATGGTTTTATTTTTAACACTTTCTTACACAACACTTCCTGATCTATATTACAATACAAAAATTTCAATTTACGTCACTTTGTCCTGCATCCTCTTTGTTGTGAACGTAGCACGCCTGTAAGGTGATTGGCGAAGAAGGAGGAAGTGTTGCTGTTGCGGAAATGAGGAGTGAGGATTGGTTTTCCTTTTGGAAAGAACGAGATAAGTTGAGCTGTCTTAGTATAGCATGCTCAATAAAAGTTTAAAAAAGAGCATCAGACTTGGTGTGCACTTCTTCTGGACGCTACAATTGATGTCACAAGTGGGATGAAATGCCTCCCAGTTCGCCTTGCCATCAAACCTGGGAGTCTTCATTGAGGGCGGAATTCCCCCCGTGGCAAGCAGCGTGGCTGCACCTGTAAACGCTGTCTCTCTCTCTCTGTCTCTCTCTCTCTCTGTCTCTGTCTCTCTTTGCGGCGAGCTCCTCACGTGTCACGTACCTCCCGATGACGTAGCACACAAACAGTGCAGTATGCGCAAAGTTTTACTTCTGACACCAATTGTAGCGTCCAGAAGAAGTGCACACCAAGTCTGACGCTCGTTTTAAACTTTTATTGAGCAAGCTATACTAACACAGCTCAACATATCTCGTTCCTTCCACACGCACGTCTCCTCACTCCTCATTCACGCAACTCAAGAAGACAACATCTACTTCAGCAGGTCGTTACACTATATTCTTTAAAGACAGCAACGTGTGTACCACAAATAAGCACACGGCTTTACCTTTACTTGGCAGTCCATGTCTTTTTTAAAACACGCCATTCGTCATCAACTTTTCCTCTTTTTAGCGTCTCGGGGATAACCGGGCATCACTTGTCGCTGTGCGCCTTCCCTCACAGGACATACGCACATATAACATTTTTCAAAATAAAAGCAGCACAGTTGTATTGCACGCACGACAAAGATGTTTTTTTAAATTTATTTTGTATTTGTGATTGCCGCTGCGCGCACGAGCATACGTCCACAC
>NC_084741.1:65028602-65061102 GCF_033978785.1 Entelurus aequoreus | reverse complement strand
AGGGGCGTCCATGATAACGTTGCTTGGATGGCAACATATGTTGCACCTTTCAGCATTTTTTATACCAGCTGGTTTTTGATGCAGTACCGCCTGAGGGATCGAAGGTCCGTATTATCATCGCTTACGTGCAGTGATTTCTCCAGATTGTCTGAACCTTTGCATCAAACTTTGCATCAGTCCATCTTAGATAAGCTCGGGCCCAGCGAAGCCGGCGGAGTTTCTGGGTTTGATTGATTGAAACTTTTATTAGTAGATTGCAAAGGAAGAGAATATATTATATGAAACAGTACAGTTTACACAGTGCAGTACATATGCCGTACAATTGACCACTAAATGGTAACACCCGAATAAGTTTTTCAACTTGTTTAAGTCGGAGTCCACGTTAATCAATTCATGGGTGTTGTTGATAAATGGCTTTCGCTTGCAGATGCAGCGACAAACTGTAGTTACTGACAGTAGTTTTTTAAAGTTTTCCTGAGCCCATGTGGTGATATCCTTTACACACTGATGTCGCTTTTTGACGCAGTATCGCCTGAAGGATCGCATTGCTTATCGCTTACGTGCAGTGATTTCTCCAGATTCATTGAAACATTTGATGACATTACGGACCGTAGATGGTGAAATCCCTAAATTCCTTGCTATAGCTCGTTGAGAAAATGTGTTCTTAAACTGTTCGACAATTTGTTCACGAAGTGGTGACCCTCACCCCATCCTTGTTTGTGAATGACATTACCTGGAAGCTGCTTTTATACCCAATCATGGCACCCACCTGTTCCCAATTAGCCTGTTCACCTGTGGGATGTTCCAAATAAGTGTTTTGATGAGCATTCCTCAACTTTCTCAGTCTTTTTTGCCACTTGTGCCAGCTTTTTTGAAACATGTTGCAGCCATCAAATTCCAAATGAGCTAGTATTTGCAAAAAATAACAAAAGTTTTCCAGTTCGAACGTTAAGTATCTTCTCTTTGCAGTCTATTCAATTGAATATACCGTATTTCCTTGAATTGGCGCAGGGAATATAGTATTCGCACGTCTAGAATTACTGCCGGGTCAAACTCGTTTCTCAAAATAATTAACGCATGCTTGGCCTTATCGCCGGTTTATTATTGAAGCTGGATCAAATTCGTTTCGCAAAATATTTATTTTATTATCGCATGTCTATAATTTTCGCCGGGTCAAACTCGTTTCGCAAAATATTTAGCATATGGCTAGAACTTCCACCGGGTCAAATTCGTTACGTCACGAGTGACGCATCTGTCCTCATTTTCAAAATGGAGGAAGCTGCTTTCAGTAGTTTACAATCGCACAAAGGAAAAAAGATAAAGAGCTTTTCAGTAGGATTTAAGGTCCAAGCTATTGAATACCGGTACAGTATGCTAAAGAGAACAGTAAGCAGCTATGTTTTATTAATATACCGTAGCTGCGTGTGTGAAATACTGTATAAGTCATTAAATGACTCCCGCCTCCTGGTGGTAGAGGGCGCTAGTGATCCTTCTTGCGACTTCCGGTACTGCAGAAGAAGTGAACACACGCAGCAAGAGATTTTTTTTTTTTCCTCTGCCTGAACTTTTAACATGGAGGATTACATACCGGTATCTAAAATAAAACAGTTTTCTAAACTGGACTTTCAATGGAAGCAGGAGGTAATAATTAAAGGAATATCTCCACCGAAACAGAGACTTTTAAAACTGAAGAAAGAAAATAAGGAAGACTTCTATAAACAAGTTATCGATGCTTTTGGTCAGAAGGAGCTGCAAATGGACTCCATTTATAAGTACAGGTAAGACCATAATAACGTTTTTTTTAATTAAATGTGCTTTTCATGATGGTATGCTTACATCACACTCAAAGCGCACGCCTACATTTTATGGATTCCTTTTGGTAAACGCCGGAGTGAGAAGAGGTTTTAAAATAATTACCGCATGCACGGCCATCCCGCCGGTTTCCGGTAAACGCGGGTGTGACAGGAGGTTTTAAATTAATTAACGCCCCTGCGGCTATTCAAGGAAAAACGGTAGGTTGAAAAGGATTAGCAAATCGTTTTATTTTGTTTTTATTTACGATTTGCACGACGTGCCAACTTCACTGGTTTTGGGTTTCCTAAACTTGTTTTTCATGAATCCTTCATCTTTTTATGTGGTGTTGTTTTAGGTACCATGAAGCCCTCATCCCTTCGTGGAGAGGAAAAGACTTCTTCTGGGGCGCTAACTCTTCAAAAGGGATCCAACTTCAACACCATGCCAGCCAGTATGGCCAAAGTCCACCTCCAGAATGTGGCGGACTACAGCAGCCACACGCTGACCCTGCGCCGGGAGAAAGGCACGGCCAAAGGAATCAGCACCGAGCTGCCAGGTGCCAAGTCCATCTACATCTGTGACAGCGAGCTCTTTAAGCAGCTGGATGGAGATGTTCCGAGAGGGAACGGAGAGGGCAGCAGCTACGAAGGCACCGGCAAACCCTCGGGGTTGGTCCTTTTACCGAGCAACAACACGGGCACCCTCAAGCTGGCCAAGGGCAAAGACGAGCAGGCGACTAAGTACAACATCAGTGTTGAGCAGCTGCCTCAGAAGCGCCTCATCCACCTGGCCAACCCTGTCAGTGGCGAGCCGGTGCCCGGCTTTGGACTGAAGAGCCTGCCTGCTGACCAGGTCAGTGTGTCGTGCTCGGAGAGAGACTCACCTGCGCACAACCTACAAAACATGCCAAGAGACTCGCAGGTGGCCAACAGCTCGTGTGATGGGGCACAATCCGCAAACGCTGTCGGGATGACCAAGAGTGAGACCGTTTCTACACTGTCAATGAGCTCCCTGGAGGTGAGTGAGCGCGCTTCTTTTCTACGATCCCGTCGAAGTAACGCACTGTCAATTGTCATTCTTACACATGTACTAGGACGGGGGTGTCAAACTCATTTTATCCAGCTCAGTGGCCTTGTGGTTAGAGCAGGGGTCACCAACCTTTTTGAAACCAAGAGCTACTTCTTGGGTACTGATTAATGCGAAGGGCTACCAGTTTGATACACACTTAAATAAATTGCCAGAAATAGCCAATTTGCTCAATTTACCTTTAGCTCTGTTATTATTAATAATTAATGATATTTACACTTAATTGAACGGAGAAAACACGAAAAAAAATGACAATAAAATTTTGAAACGTAGTTTATCTTCAATTTGGACTCTTTAAAATTCTAAATTCAACCGAAAAAAAGAAGAGAAAAACTAGCTAATTCGAATCTTTTTGAAAAAAAAAAAAAAAATGTATGGAACATCATTAGTAATTTTTCCTGACTAAGATTAATTTTAGAATTTTGATGACATGTTTTAAATAGCTTAAATACAATCTGCACTTTGTTAGAATATATAACAAATTGGACCAAGCTATATTTCTAAACAAAGACAAATCATTATTTCTTCTAGATTTTCCAGAACAAAAATTTTAAAAGAAATTCAAAAGACTTTGAAATAAGATTTAAATTTGATTCTACAGATTTTCTAGATTTGCCAGAATAATTTTTTGGAATTTTAATCATAAGTTTGAAGAAATATTTCACAAATATTCTTTGTCGAAAAAACAGAAGCTAAAATGAAGAATTAAATTCAAATGTATTTATTATTCTTTACAATAAAAAAAATAAATTTACTTGAACATTGATTTAAATTGTCAGGAAAGAAGAGGAAGGAATTTAAAAGGTAAAAAGGTATATGTGTTTAAAAATCCTAAAACCATTTTTAAGATTGTATTTTTTCTCTAAAATTGTCTTTCTGAAAGTTATAAGAAGCAAAGTAAAAAAAAAAAGAATTTATTTAAACAAGTGAAGACCAAGTCTTTAAAATATTTTCTTGGATTTTCAAATTCTATTTGAGTTTTGTCTCTCTTAGAATTAAAAATGTCGGGCAAAGCGAGACCAGCTTGCTAGTAAATAAAAACACAATTTAGAAATAGAGGCAGCTCACTGGTAAGTGCTGCTATTTGAGCTATTTTTAGAACAGGCCAGCGGGCTACTCATCTGGTCCTTACGAGCTACCTGGTGCCCGCGGGCACCGCGTTGGTGACCCCTGGGTTAGAGTGTCCGCTCTGAAATCGGTAGGTTGTGAGTTCAAACCCCGGCCGAGTCATACCAAAGACTATAAAAATGGGACCCATTACCTCCCTGCTTGGCACTCAGCATCAAGGGTTGGAATTGAGGGTTAAATCACCAAAAATGATTCCCGGGCGCGGCCATTGCTGCTGCTCACTGCTCCCCTCACCTCCCAGGGGGTGAGTAAGGGGATGGGTCAAATGCAGAGAATAATTTCACCACACCTAGTGTGTGTGTGACTCTCAGTGGAACTTGAACTTTTTTTCATTGAGGGCCACATCGCAGTAATAGGTTGCTTTCAGAGGGCCGCTTTTTAAAAATAATTTACATTATGCAGGCGGGTAATAACCTGTGATTAATCATGATTATTCGAAATGCATATGCATTTGATTATTACATTTTTTTTTAATGTATAACTTTCTTTAAAATCATAAATAAAAGTGACAAGCAGATATTTAACGATTTGTTTTTATCTCACAAAAATAGTTTTGCAATACACTATATAATTGGCATGATCAGATAATATTAAAGTTTAAAATATGCATTTTTGTTTGGTCAAAATTGAGAGAACGAATGCATTCAGTAAAAAAACCCAAAAAAAAACAACTTTTTTTTAAAAATAAAAAATAAAAATATATATATACAGGTATATATATTAGGGCTGTAACAACTAATCGATTAAATCGATTAAAGTAGATTATAAAAATAGTTGCCGATTAATTTAGTCATCGATTCGTTGGATCTATGCTACGTGCATGCGCAGAGGCAATTGTTTTTGTTGTTTTTTTTTTATTTTTTGTTTGTTTTTTACAAACCTTTATTTATAAAAATGTACAAACAGCTGAGAAACAATAATCAAAATAAGTATGGTGCCAGTATGCTGTTTTTCCCCCAATAAAATACTGGAAAGGATAGAAATGTAGTTTGTCTCTTTTATCCGATTATTAATCGATTAATCAAAGTAATAATCGACAGATTAATCGATTATCAAATTAATCGTTAGTTACAGCCCTAATATATATACAGTATATATATATATTTATTTATTTATTTATTTTTATTTATTTATTTATTTTTATTTTTTATTGAAACCAATTTTTCCAGGCTTTCACGGGCCACATAGAAAGATCTGGTGGGCCAGTTTTGGGCCCCGGGGCCTTGAGTTTGACACCTGTGTACTAGGATGTTCCGATCAAGGTTTTATGCTGCCTGTTCTGATACTGATCATCCACCAGTGAGATCGGTTGATACCAATACCGATCACATGTATCAACTGTGAATGTTTCAATGTATTTATGGTGAGTGCTATTGGCAGTTCAACATTATCAACACAATATTTAAACGGGTTCGGTATTCTCTTTTATTACATGCAATTGTAATAAAAAGTCAATAGTACACAATAACTAAAAACAAAAAAAAAAGTACTATATACTACTCATTTAAATCCTTTTGGGGTTTCCCCTCAAAGTCCTCCTGTGTCCAGGGAATTATTCCCTGAGTTTGCAAAACAACAAAAACAAAAAAAGTTATTTTGAGAAAGTCACGACATAATCACTCTAATGTCGATCATATACTGATACGGCCTTTGGTATCGACACCACCAATTTATGCTTCGTTCCGCCCTCCTTTTACATGTACCGATTGTGACAATGCTGACAAACCAACAGTTGTTCTTATATAATCCTCTCTGTTGACTCTTATTAATCGACTTGTTAATTTCCTACAAATAGCTACTTATTTTTTTTACCAACATTTTTTAAATCTGATCACTTCTTGGTGTCGTTGAAAGCTAGTTCAGCAGTCATCTAGGCTATTAGCATGCCTGCTCCTGGCTTGCTCCCGGCGTGTAACATGTATAGCCTTGTCCTCCAGTGATAATGCTACATGATATTAATACTTAAGATACTAAGACATTTTACCATAATGGAGGTGATTATTCCTCGCTTATAAGAACGGTACCATACTGTGTATGGAGACACATACTGTAAATACCTGCAAGCTTGTAAGCCGGGGGAGTAAAAATAAATACACTGTCAGTCAGTGGGGATCGGCGTCAAAAGGCATTAATCAGCAATGGCGACCACATACTTTTACATGAAAATCGGCAGATACTGATCGGTGGCCAGTCGGTCGGCACATACCTAACATTCCTACTTACGGACAATTTAGAGTGTCTAATATGCATGTGTTTGGGAGAAAACCCACAAAAGCACACGGAGAACATGCAAACTCTACACAGAGATGAACATTAATAACTTGACTACTGTATTTTTCGGACTATAAGGCGCACTTAAAAGCCTTTCATTTTCTCAAAAATCGACAGTGCGCCTTATAACCCGGTGCGCCTAATGTACGGAATAATTCTGGTTGTGCTTACCGACCTCGAAGCAATTTTATTTGGTACATTGTGTAATAAGTGTTACCAGTAGATGGTTGTCACACATAAGAGATAGGTGTAGACTGCAGGATGACACTTATGAACAACACCACCATTTTAAATGTTCCATTGAGAATATAGAACATCACACACGGCGCTCAAAAATCTGTCAAAACGTTTTAGTACGACTTTGGTAAGCTATGAAGCCGCACCACTCGATGGATTGTCAACATACGAGTATTATTATGGTGTGTGTATAAGGACCGCAAAATGGCACCCATTAGCAGACATATTATCTGTTTCACAATATTATTGAAAACCAACTTTTCTTACCTTCTGGTACCTGCTGATCTGTATTTGGGATCTGCATAAGTCCGGAAACTTTGCGCTCGTCCGCCACTGTAGTCCGTGGCGACGCCGTAGCCTACAAGCGTCTTCTTTTTTTCTATCTTCTTGTTATGGGGCATTCATTCTCCGCTGTTGCCATTTCTAATATGAAGTAGCGTAAAGTTGGAACTTGTATCTCGCTATGTTTAGATAATTCACCCACGGAACTTTAGTAATTAGAGAGTTCCGGTCGGACGGTTTTTCACGGGACACATTTCCGGCGGATGATGAGATGTTGCGGCGGTATTGTTCAGTTTGTTGCATTTTTGTTGCGTTTCGCTTGATTGTAAAATATGTCGATCGAGAGGGGGTGTGACGTTCATATGTTGTCAATATTCAGTGTTTTATCGTTCATAGTTAATATTGTAAATCCCACATTCTTTATTTTCATGTACATTCTGGGTGTCTAATTCAGTAAAAAAAAAAAGGAACATTTCATTCCGTTTAAGGCGGTCTTTCATAACGTTTTTAGCATTCAATCAGACATTATTGTGAGGTTTTGTATTAGTGCTCCTAAAAATAGATATACCGGCCCCCAGAGATATTTTTTTCCCTAAATTTGGCCCCCCTGAGTCAAAATAATTGCCCAGGTCTGGTATATAGTGTAAAACATGTATATAAAGTGACAAAATACAATAAAATATATAGCGTTATTCAGTGTAATGATTGTACTCAGGTTGTGTAATGACATTTCCACTTACACGCATGGCTGCATGAATTCTAATAGGGAGCACGTCTCGCTGGTGTTTGCACTCGACGGAAAAGTGTCTCCACACTTCATTTAGCACAATGGAGCCTGGATTCCACGGAATTGAAACTACCGTATTTTTCGGAGTATAAGTCGCTCCGGAGTATAAGGCGCACCTGCCGAAAATGCATAATAAAGAAGGAAAAAAACATTAATAAATCGCACTGGAGTATAAGTCGCATTTTTTGGGGAAATGTATTTGATAAAAGCCAACACCAAGAATAGACATTTGAAAGGCAATTTAAAATAAATAAAGAATAGTGAACAACAGGCTGAATAAGTGTACGTTATATGAGGCATAAATAACCAACTGAGAACGTGCCTGGTATGTTAACATAACATATTATGGTAAGAGTCATTCAAATAACTATAACATATAGAACATGCTATACGTTTACCAAACAATCTGTCACTCCTAATCGCTAAATCCCATGAAATCTTATACGTCTAGTCTCTTACGTGAATGAGCTAAATAATATTATTTGATATATTACGGTAATGTGTTAATAATTTTACACATAAGTCGCTCCTGAGTATAAGTCGCACCCCCGGCCAAACTATGAAAAAAAACTGCGACTTATAGTCCGAAAAATACGGTAAGTTAAAAAACAGGCGACCGGTTGCGGCAGCAGCACGGGAACAGTTTGTTAATGTCGGCCGGCGAGGTGGTCGGCGTTTTATTCAGTGTTTTATCTGTCATAGTTAATATTGTAAATCCCACATTCTTTATTTTCATGTACATTCTGGGTGTCTCATTCAGTAAAAAAAAAAAAGTAAAATTTCATTCTGTTTAAGGCGGTCTGTCATATGGTTTTTAGCATTCAATCAGACATTATTGTGAGGTTTTGTATTAGTGTTCCTAAAAATAGATATACCGGCCCCCAGACACATTTTTTTCTCTAAATGTGGCCCCTCGAGTCAAAATAATTGCCCAGGCCTGTCTTAGTAGATCACCTGCAACATGTCCACTGATAGTACTTGCTATTTTTTTTACTTTGCACATGCTATTACCGCATTTTTCGGAGTATAAGTCACTCCGGAGTATAAGTTGCACCGGCCAAAAATGCATAATAAAGAAGAAAAAAAACATATATAAGTCGCACTGGAGTATAAGTCACATTTTTTGGGGAAATGTATTTGATAAAACCCAACACCAAAAATAGACATTTGAAAGGCAATTTAAAATAAATAAAGAATAGTGAACAACTGGCTGAATAAGTGTACGTTATATGAGGCATAAATACTGAGAACGTGCCTGGTATGTTAACGTAACATATTATGGTAAGAGTCATTCAAATAACTATAACATATAGAACATGCTATACGTTTACCAAACAATCTGTCACTCCTGATCGCTAAATCCCATGAAATCTTATACGTCTAGTCACTTACGTGAATGAGCTAAATAATATTATGTGATATTTTACGGTAACGTGTTAATAATTTCACACATAAGTCGCTCCTGATTATAAGTCGCACCCCCGGCCAAACTATGAAAAAAAACTGCGACTTATAGTCCGAAAAATACGGTAAGTTAAAAAACAGGCGACCGGTTGCGGCAGCAGCACGGGAACAGTTTGTTAATGTCGGCCGGCGAGGTGGTCGGCGTTTTATTCAGTGTTTTATCGTTCATAGATAATATTGTAAATCCCACATTCTTTATTTTCATGTACATTCTGGGTGTCTCATTCAGTAAAAAAAAAAAGTAAAATTTCATTCCGTTTAAGGCGGTCTGTCTTATGGTTTTTAGCATTCAATCAGACATTATTGTGAGGTTTTGTATTAGTGTTCCTAAAAATAGATATACCGACCCCCAGACACATTTTTTTCTCTAAATGTGGCCCCTCGAGTCAAAATAATTGCCCAGGCCTGTCTTAGTAGATCACCTGCAACATGTCCACTGATAGTACTTGCTATTTTTTTTACTTTGCACATGCTATTACCGCATTTTTCGGAGTATAAGTCGCTCCGGAGTATAAGTTGCACCGGCCAAAAATGCATAATAAAGAAGGAAAAAAACATATATAAGTCGCACTGGAGTATAAGTCGCATTTTTTGGGGAAATTTATTTGATAAAACCCAACACCAAGAATAGACATTTGAAAGGCAATTTAAAATAAATAAAGAATAGTGAACAACAGGCTGAATAAGTGTACGTTATATGACGCATAAATAACCAACTGAGAACGTGCCTGGTATGTTAACGTAACATATTATGGTAAGAGTCATTCAAATAACTATAACATATAGAACATGCTATACGTTTACCAAACAATCCGTCACTCCTGATCGCTAAATCCCATGAAATCTTGTACGTCTAGTCCAGGGGTCGGCAACCCAAAATGTTGAAAGAGCCATATTGGACCAAAAATACAAAATACAAAAATACGGTCTGGAGCCGCAACAAATTAAAAGCCATATTTCATGTGTCATGAGATATAAATTTAATTAAGAGGACTTAAAGGAAACTAAATGAGCTCAAATATAGCTACAAATGAGGCATAATGATGCAATATGTACATATCGCTAGCCTAAATAGCGTGTTAGCATCGATTAGCTTGCAGTCATGCAGTGACCAAATATGTCTGATTAGCACTCCACACAAGTCAATAACATCAACAAAACTCACCTTTGTGCACTCATGCACAACGTTAACAGTTGGGTGGACAAAATGAGACAGAAAAAGAAGTGGCATAAAACACGTCCTAGAAAGTCGGAGAAAGTTATACATGGAAACAAACTATACGGTGAGTTCAAGGACCGCCAAAATTAGTAGGACAAAACGGCGCTCGCCAAATACTCGAATCAGTGAAGCATGTTTAATATAAACAGTGTGATTTATAACAATTAGGGAGGTTTGTGTCATGTTTGTCCTCCTACAGAAACCATACTAAAACAAAAAAATAGATTTTTTTTTCCCCTCATCTTTTTCCATTCTTCATACATTTTTGAAAAATCTCCAGAGAGCCACTAGGGTGGCGCTAAAGAGCCTCATGCGGCTCTAGAGCCGCGGGTTGCCGACCCCTGGTCTAGTCTCTTACGTGAATGAGCTAAATAATATTATGTGATATTTTACGGTAACGTGTTAATAATTTCACACATAAGTCGCTCCTGAGTATAAGAAATATGGTAAGCGCTTGTTATTTGTATCCTAGTAGATCATAAGTGTCTTAATAACATGTTTGTGACACGCATCAGTCAAAAGGTCATGAATGATGGTGGACAAATAGCCCTGTTCACAGCCGCCTGTTACCCCACTTCTCTACTGCAGTGATGTGCTGAAGGACTGAGGGTGATAGACCGCAGAGTGTCACTTGTAGAAACTACAATCCTGCTTCTACCCCGGAGGAGAAGGTTTAGGGCTCCCAAACAAAATCTACAGCCCCAAAATGAAGGGGTAATAGTCGTAAATAAAGTCTATGCACTCTGCTCTGATGTCCTCTGTGGCTGGAAGGTGATGTAATGATGTGTGACATCTGTGCATCCAATAGCACCGCAGCTCCGCTCGGCTTTCGCTTCAGACGTGATTGTGATTCCGTGTAGTCGCTGGCGAGAGACGGCTGTTCGCCCACGGTGAGAGGGCGGCGACATCAAAGTAGTATCAACATCTCCAACAGCTCGCGAGGAGACAAGTCTTTCCAAGTTGGCAGCTAACATAAAATGACTTGGTTGTGTAATTTCACACTGGGTGATTGGGCAGGGACCCCAGAGACCCACGTTTTTGTATCAAAGCAATTACAAAGTCAGTTTTCTATAATGTCCCGTTTGATTACCATATAGAACTAGAGTGTCACTCAATAGAGCCGTACTTCAGCCAACGCCCGACTGTTAAGAAAATTGAAAAAAAGGAAACTTTGTCGTTGTCCATCTGTTAGTTAGCAGAATACGTCCTAGTTGGTGGAGGATGCCAGACGGAGGTTCTAATAGGATTCTGGGGATGGAACGTTCTAATGACTCTAACTATAATGAAAAGATTCTGCGCCATTACCCAGTTCCACACCAGAATTGAACTGGTTTGCCACCTCTCTACAAAATTTGGTAGACATTTGTTTTGTGTGTAGAAAATGAAACGATGAAACTAATGGTGGCCGGAGATTTTTGCACAGTACAAGTGATATAACCATAGCACTGATTTCCTTTCCGATCCGATACCAAGTAAAATTCAGGTTGGTATCGGCGATACTGATCTAATACCCATACTTTCTGCAAATATACTGTACCTAAAGTTGTGTATTTCAAGTAATGACATATCTCAAAATATCAACAAAGTTGAGTTATTTAGTTGATTAAAAAAATTAAATAATACCGTATTTTGCGGAGTATAAGTCGCTCCGTTCGAAAATGCATAATATATAAGGGAAAAAACATATATAAGTCGCACTGGAGTATAAGTCGCATTTTTTGGGGAAATGTATTTGATAAAAGCCAACACCAAGAATAGACATTTGAAGGGCAATTTAAAATAAATAAAGAATAGTGAACAACAGGCTGAATAAGTGTACGTTATATGACGCATAAATAACCAACTGAGAACGTGTCTGGTATGTTAACGTAACATATTATGGTAAGAGTCATTGAAATAACTATAACATATAGAACATGCTATACGTTTACCAAACAATCTGTCACTCCTAATCGCTAAATCCCATGAAATCTTATACGTCTAGTCTCTTACGTGAATGAGCTAAATAATATTATTTGATATTTTACGGTAATGTGTTAATAATTTCACACATAAGTCGCTCCTGAATATAAGTCGCACCCCCGGCCAAACTATGAAAAAAACTGCGACTTATAGTCCGAAAAATACGGTACTTTCTTTTGAATTAATTAATTTGAAAAATTACAACAACCATCATAAACACTTAAATGTGTAACTGGACATTAATATTTTTTTACAGGCAGAATTTTTGACACTAGTTTATGCAGTTCAAAATCCTACAATATAACTAGAAAATGCTCGCGGGAATTTTGAAGGGGGCTGCTATCTGTGCCCTGGACCTCTGGCCGGGGGTCGCCGTACCTATTAGATGGTGTCTGAATCTGTGAGTTTTAGGTGTAACTGTACGAAATGAGCCACAGAGCTAGCCTAAAACAGTACATAAAAATGCTAACACTTAGCATGTGTGCTAATGATAGCATGATAACAGTCAGCATGTTTCATATACCAAGTTATATGACTCAAAGGTGAATGGCTGCGGAAATGGAAAAAAAGTGTAAAATTAGATGGAAAAAGTTAGCAAGCTTAAGTTAGCTTGCTAGCATGTTATCGTTTGAATGCTAAGGGGTAAAAAAAAAAGTCACATACCAAGTTATATGACTCCGGTGTAAACGGTTACGAAACTATCTAAAAAAAAGTTGGCAGGCTAATGTTAGCATGTTAGTAAGCTTAGGTTAGCGTGCCAACAGGTAGCTTGTGTCACATACCAAGTTATATGACTCTAAGGCTGGGGAATTAGAGTAAAAAGTGTAAAATTAGCTAAAAAAAGTTAGCATGTTAATCTTAGCATGCTAATGTTAGCACGCTAAAAGTGTCACATACCAAGTTAAATGACTATAGGGTAAACAATTGCAAAATTAGCTCAAAAAGCTAGCACGTTAATGTTAGCAGGCTATGCAGTTCACAATCATATAATAATATAATATATTTTTATGTTATTCTATTCTTAAAGGGCAAAAAAACTATAGTTAAAACGTGAAAAAAATCTAAAAAAAAATCTGTGAAGTTTTAACTGATAATTAATAATATGCTTAGCCACCAATAATACAAAGCTGACATAATATCTGTTTTTAGCATTTTTAAAATAAAAAAATATCAAAATGGCCCCTGTGTACTTTGACTTTTGGTGGAAAAATGTTGGGCCTTTCTGAACTAACGTATCAAAAGTATCGATATTTTGATTTGAGAGTTGACATCAAATCAATATTTCAGTATCGATCCGCACATCACTACACATTACTGTGCACCTACAGTTAGGGTACCTCGGTTTTCGAAAAGTAATCCCTTCCAGAAAGCAATTTTTTTTTTTTAGCGTAGAATAATAATGCAAATCTGATCCTTTCCTCACATCCAAAAATATTAATAATAAACACATTTATAGAATAAATGTAGTTTACATATAGTTTACAGAAAATGCTCCGAAACCACACAGCTTAATACTTACAACTACTTTTGTAAATCTGCATTTCTGTAGTCTTCTCAAAAGAAAAATAAAATAGATTTTTTTTTAAACATAAGAGGAATACAGTAGTATCTCAACTGACGAGCTTAATTGGTTTAGTGATGGAGCTCTTAACTCAAAACACTTGTATCTCAAATCAACGTCTCCTATTTAAATGAATGGAAATACATTTAATTTGTGCTTTCCCCCCCAGCCCCACCCCCCAAAAAAAAAATTGTAACATGAAACATTAGCTTCTTAAAAAGAAAATCAAATTTTTGGATAAAAAATATTGTATATAAAATTATAAAAGATAAAGTTGTACTAACAATACAATACAGTAGTTTTTTACAGTAGTAATAATAATGTATTGCATTCACCTTTTGAGAGTAGACTTTTACGGTATTTCCTTTCAGCTACTTCTCTGTCAAACACACCATCAGCTGCTTTACATGTCCGCCGATTATATATTATTTTACTATATAACTCGGTGCGTGTAATGTACGGAATAATTTTGGTTGTGCTTACCGACCTCGAAACTGTTTTATTTGGTACATGGTGAAATGATAAGTGTGACCAGTAGATGGCAGTCACACATAAGAGATACGTGTAGACCGCAATATGATGGCAGTCAAACATAAGAGATATGTGTAGACTGCAATATGACTCAAGTAAACAACACCAACATTTTATATGTTCCATTGAAAATATAGAACATTACAAACGGCGCTCAAAAGGTTTTAGTACGACTTCGGTAAGCTATGAAGCCACACCGCTTGATGGATTGTACTGTGCTTCAACATACGATTAGTATTATGGTGTGTGTATAAGGTAAGACATATTATCTGGCGTTTTGTTTCGCAATAATATGCAAAAGCAACTTTTCTTACCTTCTGGTACCTGCTGATCTGAATTTGGGATCTGCATGAATCCTGAAAATTTACGCATGTCCGCCTTTGTAGTCCGTGGTCTTTTTATCTTCTTGTTATGGGACATTCATCCTCCACTGTTGCCATTTCTAATATAAAGTAGTGTAAAGTTCTTACTTATATCTGTAAGTAAACTCGCCATGGAAGCGCTAAAACATACCGGTGTAGTGAGTTTACATTATTCACCCAAGGAACTTTAGTTATTAGAGAGTTCCGGTCGGACGGTTTTTCACGGGACACATTTCCGGTGTTGTTGTTGTTGCACTGGTGAGCCACGGATGAGGAGATGCTGCTCCGTTATTGATTTAAGTAAAGTCTGAATGTCATTAAAACAGTTAGCGCCATCTTTTAACACTTCTTCCACTCCCGTCCTTGCACGCTACACCGCTACAACAGAGATGACGGAGAAAAGACGCTGACAAAATAAGACCGCCCACAAAACGGCGCATCCTGAAGCGTCTGTCAGAAAGCGGCTTGAAGATGATCTGTAAAACATAATCTATGCAACATTTTGACCAAAGAACCACCATTACATGTTATGTAGACCACAAGGAAGTGTTTACATTTACAAAAAAATAATAATGATATGACTCCTTTAATGCGCCTTATAATCCGGTGCGCCTTTTTTATGAAAATAGACCTGACTAGACCCGCTCATCGGCACTGCGCCTTATAATCCGGTGCGCCTTATGGTCCGGAAAATACGGTATTCAGTACTGTTAGCGTTATTTAGCTGCAATTATGTACCCTAAGCAATACAAGTGTAAATATGAGCATTCCCTGTGATCTGTCAATCAACCTAACTTTATTTATAAAGCACTTTTCACGCTCAGGCAAGTTGCAACCCGAAGTGCTTTTCAGAAAGAACAAAAACAAGGAAGAGGTGACAAAAACACCCACACAAAAAAAAAAACAGGCAGGAAAAAAATTAAAATGTACATCGTCGAAGAAAAAAAAAAGTACCGTAGTTTGAAACATATCAGAATATGTACTGTATGTAAAAAATAAAATATGATTAATACATTATTGAAAACATAACATTGAGAGAATAATAGTAGTAATAATAACAATGAATGAAACAGAAAATAACACAATTAAAAAAATCAAAAACATAAAAAGAGTTCAACATGATCAGTAAAAATCCTGATTAAAAATGTGTCTAACCTTTTTTTTGAAAATATCAACGGTCTCTGCAGCCCTGAGGCTCTCCAGAAGGCTGTTCCACAGCTGGGGGCCATAGTGGTTAAATGCCGCCTCACCGGGAGTCTTTGGTCTAGTATTTGGTAAAGATAAAAGGCCAGTGCCAGAGGACCTCAGGATACATAAGGGTTGATACGGTAAGAGCAGGTCAGATAGATAAGAAAGGCCATTATGACATTTAAATCCTAATAATAGAACTTTGAAATCGACCCTGACAGGGAGCCAATGCAGTGAGTTTAAAACTGATGTTATGTTACTTGGCGCCTCATTGACAATAATACATCTGTGTTGATGAATTTGTATTACCAACGTTATGTCGACTAATTGTTGCAGCCCAGGTTGAAACACAATCAAATGTTGTTAGTAAAATGTAGTTTTTTTAAAAATTATTGCTTCACCAAACATTGATATTGTTTATGCATTAGTGTGACTGTAGTCTTATTATAGAGTGATATTTTGGTACCGGTACTAAAACTTTTTTCAATAATTATCTAAATAAAGGGGATACATTTCATTATTGGCTTTATTTTAACAAAAAATCTTAGGGTACATTAAACATGTTTCTTATTGCAAGTTTGTCCTTAAATAAAATAGTGAACATACAATACAACTTTTCTTTTATTAGTAAGTAAGCAAACAAAGGCTCCTAATTTAGTCTGCTGCCATATGCAGTAACATATTGTGTCATTTATCATTCTATTATTTTGTCAAAATTATTAAGGACAAGAGGTAGAAAATGAATTATTAATCTACTTGTTCATTTACTGTTAATATCTGCTTACTTTCTCTTTTACACTTCTGTTAAAATGTAATAATCACTTATTCTTCTGTTGTTTGGATGCGTTACATTAGTTTTGGATGATACCACAAATTTAGGTATCAATCCGATACTAAGTAGTTACAGGATCATACATTGGTCATATTCAAAGTCCTCATGTGTCCAGGGACATATTTCCTGAGTTTATAAACATAATATACATTTAAAAAAAACGAAAGATGATGTTGTGATGCCAAAAAATATAGACTTAATCATAGTAGTATCACTCCTGTACTTGGTATCATTACAGTGGATGTCAGGCGTAGATCCACCAATGGCGTTTGTTTATATTGTGACGCCGGTGAGCTACAGTGTGTAGTGAAGCATGTTTGGCTATTCCTCGTCCTGCAGGGATGATACTTGTAAGAAACGTATATTATTTGTCGCCATGGAGGCGAGGATTAGTGATTTAGAAGTAGCTAAAACACTGCAGACAGAGGCAGGACTTTAGCCGCGAGCTAGCTAGCCATGTCTTAAAGCACATCTTCCTGAGGGCGTTTCAGTGTTATAACTTCACCTTTATCGTTAGTTTTTAAACCAAAATGCGTCCGTTCTCTCTTTTCTGTCTACACACTGTGTCTGTTTGTATGTACTCTGTGATTGTGCGCTGCCGAACATGCTCGTCTGCTCGTAAAACCAGCAATGACACGACTTGACAGGGGGGTGCGGGGGGGTCGGGGGACTGGTACTTTTCAGAGGCGGTATAGTACCGGAAATGATTCATTAGTATCGCGGTACTATACTAATACCGGTATACCATACAACTCTACTATAGAGCTGAACTGGACGACACATTAATGACCAGACTGGCAGAGTTCTCCACTGTGGTTGTTTTAAAAAATCATTCGTGTTGTCTCATCACATAATATCAGCTCTAGCTTTTTACATCCATGCATCAGTTTGATACATTCCATGCATGATGAGTTCAACCAGCATCTCGCATCATAAGCAACTAAACCGCATCCAAAAGTCTAAATAGGGGATTTTCCTGGGCACAGGAAAAGACTGAACGTTGAAAAGGTTAGCGTTTAGTCCCTGTTTTTTTTTTAGTGCAGACTGCAGTAGGGGGGTGGATGAGGCGACAGTGATCAGCACGCAGTGGTCGAGACATCTGCCTGCTGGTGTCTTTTCACTCCGGGGCAAAGCGCACTTCCGTAATGGCGTGTGAGGCAGCAGCTGCCACGGCAACTGAACAGCCTGAAGGTCAGCTTTTCCCTCACGATTCAGTGACAGCTGACTTAAAGGTCATTTGGTCACAATGTGTTAACGGCAAACTTTCGCCGACGGGGTCGGAATGACCAGCAGCAAAGCTCTGTGACTCACTGCCTGCGTCTGAGTCGCAGGAACACCCCGTGACTGTCCACCGGAATCAAATGTATTTAAGATACTGGAGGCACACCGTATCTTTACACATCTTTAATCTCTCTGTATCATCTTCCCCCAGAGGCGAAAATCACGCTATGCAGAGCTTGACTTTGAGGTAATTTTAGTCTCTTTGATTCATTCAGAAGCTTCGATATGTCTCTTTACTGCTATGCTTGCACACGTTTATTATTCACTGTTTGCTTGGGACTTCAGTGTGCAGATTAGACTAGAAGGGGGGGCGGGGGGGGTTCATTCATGCTGTTTCCCTGGCGTAACGTCCAATGTTCCTGTGCAGAAGATAATGCACACCCGGAAACGCCACCAGGACATGTTTCAGGACCTGAGCAGGAAGATTCACAGTGCAGACAAGGATAGAGAGTCTCCACCTGTTGATGCTACCAAAAGATGGAGCGTGTCCTCAGCCGGCAGCGACAAGACCAACATGAGTGTAAAGAGTTTAACTTTATTCTGTTTCTGCCCCCTCCCTCCTCCTATTTCTAATGTTTTCCTTTCACCTAACACCTAAATCCAAAACATCCAATCAGCTGCAGTCGTGCACAGGGCCGTACTCTATGCTAGATCCTCCTACACTAGGAAAGGGGGTTCATACGGCCCCATTCGTCGCGGTTTACCTGACACATGAAACTTGACGAATTAGAGGTTTGCATTATCTACCGTATTTTCCGGACTATAAGGCGCACTTAAAATCCTTTTTTTCCCCTCAAAACTCGACAGTGCGCCTTATAACCCGGTGCGCCTAATGTACGGAATGATTCCGGTTTTGCTTACCGACCTCGAAGCTATTTTATTTGGAACATGGTGAAATAACAAGTGTGACCAGTAGATGGCAGTCAAACATAAGAGATATGTGTAGACTGCAATATAATGGCAGTCACACACAACAGATACATGTAGACTGCAATATGACTCAAGTAAAGAACACCAAAATTGTATATGTTCCATTGAAAATATAGAACATTACACACGGCACTCAAAATTCTATCAAAATGTTTTAATACGACTTTGGTAAGCTATGAAGGATGGATTGTACTGTGATTCAACATACGAGTATTATTATGGTGTGTGTATAAGGTAAGACATATTACCTGGCGTTTTGTTTTGCAATATTATGCAAAAGCAACTTTTCTTACCTTCTGGTACCTGCTGATCTGTTTTTGGGATCTGCATAAATCATGAAAAATTGTGCGCGTGCCGACACCGTAGTCGATAAGCTTCTTCTTTTTTCTCTATCTTCTTGTTATGGGACATTCATCCTCCACTGTTGCCATTTCTAATATAAAGTAGTGTAAAGTTCTTACTTATATCTAGGGATGTCCGATAATGGCTTTTTGCCGATATCCGATATTCCGATATTGTCCAACTCTTTAATTACCGAAATCAACCGATACCGATATCAACCGATATATGCAGTCGTGGAATTAACACATTATTATGCCTAATTTGGACAACCAGGTATGGTGAAGATAAGGTACTTTTTAAAAAAAATAGTAAAATAAGATAAATAAATTAAAAACATTTTCTTGAATAAAAAAGAAAGTACAACAATATAAAAACAGTTACATAGAAACTAGTAATGAATGAAAATTAGTAGAGATGTCCGATAATATCGGTCTGCCGATATTATCGGCCGATAAATGCGTTAAAATGTAATATCGGAAATTATCGGTATCGTTTTTTTTATTATATCGTTTTTTGTTTTTGTTTTTTTTATTAAATCCACATAAAAAACACAAGATACACTTACAATTAGTGCACCAACCCACCCCATTCACACTCATTCACACTCATTCACACAAAAGGGTTGTTTCTTTCTGTTATTAATATTCTGGTTCCTAAATTATATATCAATATATATCAATACAGTCTGCAAGGGATACAGTCCGTAAGCACACATGATTGTGCGTGCTGCTGGTCCACTAATAATACTAACCTTTAACAGTTAATTTTACAAATTTTCATTAATTACTAGTTTCTATGTAACTGTTTTTATATTGTTTTACTTTCTTTTTTATTAAAGAAAATGTTTTTAATTTATTTATCTTATTTTATTTGATTCATTTTTTTAAAAAGTACCTTATCTTCACCATACCTGGTTGTCCAAATTAGGCATAATAATGTGTTAATTCCACGACTGTATATATCGGTTGATATCGGTATCGGTTGATATCGGTATCGGTAATTAAAGAGTTGGACAATATCGGCATATCGGATATCGGCAAAAAGCCATTATCGGACATCCCTAAAAATTTGTAAAATTAACTGTTAAAGGTTAGTACTATTAGTGGACCAGCAGGACGCACAATCATGTGTGCTTACGGACTGTATCCCTTGCAGACTGTATTGATATATATTGATATATAATGTAGGAACCAGAATATTAATAACAGAAAGAAACAACCCTTTTGTGTGAATGAGTGTAAATGGGGGAGGGAGGTTTTTTGGGTTGGTGCACTAATTGTAAGTGTATCTTGTGTTTTTTATGTTGATTTAATTAAAAAAAACAAAAAAAAAACCGATACCGATAATAAAAAAAACGATACCGATAATTTCCGATATTACATTTTAACGCATATATCGGCCGATAATATCGGCAGGCCGATATTATCGGACATCTCTACTTATATCTGTCTGTAAACTCGCCATGAAAGCGCTAAAACATACCGGTGTAGTGAGTTTACATTATTCACCCAAGGAACTTTAGTTATTAGAGAGTTCCGGTCGTTGTTGTTGTTTCCGGATGAGGAGATGCTGCTCCGTTATTGATTTAAGTAAAGTCTGAATGTCATTAAAACAGTTAGCTCCATCTTTTGACACTTCTTGCACGCTACACCGCTACAACAAAGATGACGGGGAGAAGACGCTGTCGAAGGTGAGTCACGTAAATAAGACCGCCCACAAAACGGCGCATCCGGAGGCGACTGTCAGAAAGCGGCTTGAAGATGGTCTGTAAAACATAATCTATGCAACATTTTGACCAAAGAACCACCATTACATGTTATGTAGACCACAAGTGTTTTCAATTTAGAACAAAATAATAATAATAGGATTCTTTTAATGCGCCCTATAATCCGGTGCGCCTTATTTATGAAAAAAGATCAGAAATAGACCATTCGACAGTGCGCCTTACAATGCCCTATTGTCCGGAAAATACGGTACTTTACCTGCCAGATGGCAGGAGAGTGTTGATGTAGCATGGCGCTTTCCATGATTTTCAGCAGAGTGCATCTCCCTTTCACGAGAGAGCCATCCAAATATGGGGCCATATGAATCCCTCGCCTACTGTAAGAACCAGCGTCCTCTGCATTTTAGAACTTGGTGTAAACCAAAAAAAGCTCTTTTTGGATGTTTTTCCGAATGAAAGGACGAAAGAGAAGGCGGAGTGCAGTTTATCAACGCTGCGAAAGGGACACCGACTCCATATGTTCTCGTAGTTTTTCTGTAGGCCAGGTGTTTGAATATTTTAGCCTTCAAGGTGCTTTTGTTGGCCAACTGTAGTCGCTGGTCGAAGAGAAATAATGCGGCATGAATGCGTCATATTGAGGCATTGAACTCATGCATGCAACCACAAACGACGTACCTGCAGACTTGAGGATGTAAAGAACCCCATCTTCACTCTATTATAGCAAACTAAGCAACACTTTCTTTTTTCACATTCAATAGACTGCCTGGCAAAAAAAAACACCGGAATTCAGCGGTGCAAATAGTTAAGAGTGTTCTATTTATAATTACTGCACGGGTGATCATGTTCCATCTGGCAACATGTTACTCAACCCTAACTGCCACTTCTCCTACAACATGTATGTAGTGTATGCCAGCCCTAATGTTGATATCATGAACTGAATTCTGTATGCACCTTCCCTGTCTTCTGTATTGCTGCTTTGGACAATTTGTTGTGGATTACATTTTATATTGTTGCTTAGTTATATTTTATTTATATAATGATAATATATTTCTTATTTATATTAAAATATTTTCATTATTTTTCTATACTATGAAAAAATACATACCGTATTTTTCGGACCATAGGGCGCACCGCATTAAAAGGCGCACTGCCGATGAGCGGGTCTATTCAGGTGTATTTTCATACAAAAGGCGCATTAAAGGAGTCTTTTTATGATTTTTTTTCTAAATGTAAAACACTTCCTTGTGGTTTCATAACATGTAATGGTGTTTTTTTGGTCAAAATGTAGCATAGATTATGTTTTATAGACCATTTTCAACTCGCTTTCTGAGCGTCTCTGCAGGATGTGCAGTTTTGTGGGCGGTCTTATTTATGTGGCTCACCTTCGGCATCGTCTTCTCCCCGTCATCTTTGTTGTAGCGCAACAACGCCGGAAATGTGTTCCGTGAAAAAACTTCAGACTGGAACTCTCTAATAACTAAAGTTCCGTGGGTGAATTATGTAAACTCACTACAATTTTTAGCGCTTTCATGGCGAGTTTACTGACAGATATAAGTAAGAACTTTACATTACTTTATATTAGAAATGGCAACAGCGGAGAATGAATGTCCCATAACAAGAAGATAGAGAAAAAGAAGAAGCTTATGACTACGGTGTAGGCACGGACTTCAAAGGCGGACACGCGCACATTTTCAGGACTTATGCAGATCCCAAGTACACATCAGCAGGTACCAGAAGGTAAGATAAATTGTTTTTTGATAATATTGTTAAACAAAACACCAGGTAATATGTCTGCTAATAGATGCAATCATACACACACACCATAATAATACTCGTATGTTTAATGCGCCGACAATCCATCAAGCGGTGCGGCTTCATAGCTTACCGAAGTCATACTAAAAACATTTTGACAGATTTTTGAGCTCCGTGTGTAATGTTCTATATTCTCAATGGAACATTTAAAGTTTTGGTGTTGTTTACTTGAGTCATATTGCAGTCTACACATATCTCTTGTATGTGACTGCCATCTACTGGTCACACTTATCATTACACCAAATAAAATTGCTTATAGGTCAGTAAGCACAACCAGAATTATTCCGTACATTAGGCGCACCGGGTTATAAGGCGCACTGTCGATTTTTGAGAAAATTAAAGGATTTTAAGTGCGTCTTATAGTCCGAAAAATCGGGATGTATTTATGTTTTACTTTTAAGCACCGACATTGTTTATAAAAGTACAGATTTGACACCAGTATGAGATGAAACCTCAACAACACCCAGCCTTATAGACATCTAAAGAAACTTAAAATCGAGTCAAGAATGCATTTATTTATTTACTTTTTTCGAGCCATGCAGTGTATAATCTTGTTCACTGTTACCTGGCCCATTGTGTCATTTAGCTGGCATAATCCATGCAGGTGAAACAAGTGTTTCTCTCCATTCTGTCCATTCAACAAAGTGCATGGTTACACACTCAATGCAACGCACGTCCTGCAAAATATTGTAGATTATTCATTTTTCATCTTTCTTTGTAGGTCCTTACATGCATTTGAGCTTCCTTCTTATTATTTGTCATTTTCGTTTCAGATTGTGTTTCCATGCTTTAACAAACATGCTTTTTTTTAAATGACGCGTGTATGACAAATGACTGCCGGGTTGCTGCCTGGAGATTAACTTCTATTCATGCTCGTGCAACCGTAGGATTGCAACCTTTTTTTCTTTTTCTTTTTTAAACTGCCTTTTCGAATTTGATTATTAAGCATGAAATATTTATCTTGCTTAATTTTGTCAGGCATCAAGCTGTGATGCCATAATGGACAGATGAGGAAAGGAATGTACTGTGAACGCCATTTAACTGCATTTCAATACATCCTCTGAGCACGTTTCTAACACTGTTAGGACCAGGAAGGAAAAGTGCAGCACTCTTTCAAATATGTGCAGTGAGCTTTTAAGCCTACTTGGCTTTAAAAGCGTTATTTTCTGCACATAAAATGACAAAAAAAAAAAGTATTTGTCACTAGCTAGGAACCTGATTGGTGCGAGAGCCAGGGTAAAATCCTCACCTTGGTCCAGAGCAGGGGTCACCAACCTTTTTGAAACCAAGAGCTACTTCTTGGGTACTGATTAATGCGAAGAGGCTACCAGTTTGATACACACTTAAATAAATTGCCAGAAATAGCCAATTTGCTCAATTTACCTTTAACTCTATGTTATTATTAATAATTAATGATATTTACACTTAATTGAACGGTTTAAAAGAGGAGAAAACACAAACAAAAATGACAATTAAATTTTTAAACATAGTTCATCTTCAATTTCGACTCTTTAAAATTCAAAATTCAACCGAAAAAAAGAAGACAAAAACTAGCTAATTCGAATCTTTTTGAAACATCATTAGTAATTTTTCCTGATTAAGATTAATTTTAGAATTTTGATGACATGTTTTGAATAGGTTAAAATCCAATCTACACTTTGTTAGAATATATAACAAATTGGACCAAGCTATATTTCTAACAAAGACAAATCATTATTTCTTCTAGATTTTCCAGAACAAAAATTTTAAAAGAAATTCAAAAGACTTTGAAATAATATTCAAATTTGATTCTACAGATTTTCTAGAATACATTTTTTGAATTTTAATCATAATAAGTTTGAATAAATATTTCACAAATATTCTTCGTCGAAAAAACAGAAGCTAAAATGAAGAATTAAATTAAAATGTATTTATTATTCTTTACAATAAAAAAAAAATTTTTTTTACTAGAACATTGATTCTTGTCAAGAAAGAAGAGGAAGGAATTTAAAAGGTAAAAAGGTATATGTGTTTAAAAATCCTAAAATCATTTTTAAAGTTGTATTTTTTCTCAAAAATTGTCTTTCTGAAAGTTATAAGAAGCAAAGTAAAAAAAAATATGAATTTATTTAAACAAGTGAAGACCAAGTCTTTAAAATATTTTCTTGGATTTTCAAATTCTATTTGAGTTTTGTCTCTCTTAGAATTAAAAATGTCGGGCAAAGCGAGATCAGCTTGCTAGTAAATAAATACAATTTTAAAAATAGAGGCAGCTCACTGGTAAGTGCTGCTATGTGAGCTATTTTTAGAACAAGCCAGCGGGCTACTCATCTGGTTCTTACGGGCTACCTGGTGCCCGCGGGCACCGCGTTGGTGACCCCTGGTCCAGAGGATTTAGTTGTGAGTGTGTGTAATGTGCAGTGTTGATGCAGCCTGCTGTGCACTGGTTATGACCACATCACATGTGTTTTGTCACACATCATTTCAAAATGTGGAGTAGCAGAATCTTACGATAGGGTCGAATATTTCCATGCAAAAGAGTGAACCAAATATATTATTTCATAATCTTAGACAGAAGCTCCTCCTACTGTTTCAATCCACAACATGCGTGTGCTTTAGGTTCATGTAATTCAGCTCATTACATAAAAGGAATCAGATAACCAACTCATAAAACACACCACTAAGTACTGTAAATTCCAGACTATAAACCGCTACTTTTTTCCCTACACTTTGAAACCTGCAGCTTATAAAACGGTGCAGCTATTTTATAGATTTTTCTTTGCTGATGGCCATAATAAAAATAGCTTTGGAAAAATACACTTAGAAGGTGTTTTACTGTTTGTGCTATGGCGCCATCTTTTTGGACGAGTCTTTCTATTCAGCGCTTTTAACCTGAATTATTTTTGCTGTCCATAGCGTTTCTACTCGTATGGATTCTTCAATTATAACTCCAAGTAACGTTTGTAATTTTTACTGTTTTTACTTACTAAACCGTATAACGTGTGATGTCTGTAGGAGTGTTTTCGTGCATGTTTGTACGAGCTATAGTGATGTAATGACGCTAGCGTTGTTAGCATTAGCTAATATGCTAACACGTTTGCAAGTGTTTGTGTTATTATTATTATTATTAACTTACAATAGCGTTCTTTTTGTATTAAAGTTAAAGGTAAAGTACCACTGATAGTCACACACACACTAGGTGTGGTGAAATTACCCTCTGCATTTGACCCATCCCCTTGTCCCACCCCCTGGGAGGTGAGGGGAGCGGTGAGCAGCAGCGGTGGCCGCGCTCGGGAATCATTTTTGGTGTTTTAACCCCCAATTCCAACCCTTGATGCTGAGTGCCAAGCAGGGAGGTAATGGGTCCCATTGTTATAGTCTTGGTATGACTCGGCCGGGGTTTGAACTCACGACCTACCAATCTCAGGGCGGACACTCTATAACCACTAGGCCACTGAGCAGATTTTTTTTGTTATTATTATTGTTACAGTTTCAAAAATTATTCAGTAAATTCGCCAAAACGTCAACCGTGGAGTTAGCTGATTTGGAGAGCCAGCTTCCGCATCTAGTGGACCCATGGCGCTGACTTCTGTTTTGTTTGATTAGCCGTTTTACTGCCGTGTTACATCATTTCACAACGTATATACAGTACAGGCCGAAAGTTTGGACACACCTTCTCATTTCAATGCGTTTTCTTTATTTTCATGACTATTTACATTGTAGATTGTCACTGAAGGCATCAAAACTATGAATGAACACATGTGGAGTTATGTACTTAACAGAACTGAAAACATGTTTTATATTCTAGTTTCTTCAAAATAGCCACCCTTTTCTCTGATTACTGCTTGACACACTCTTGGCATTCTCTCGATGGGCTTCAAACACACCTGTGAAGTGAAAACCATTTCAGGTGACTACCTCTTGAAGCTCATCGAGAGAATGCCAAGAGTGGGCAAAGCAGTAATCAGAGCAAAGGGTGGCTATTTTGAAGAAACTAGAATATAAAACATGTTTTCAGTTATTTCACCTTTTGTGTTAAGTACATAACTCCACATGTGTTCATTCATAGTTTTGATGCCTTCAGTGACAATCTACAATGTAAATAGTCATGAAAATAAAGAAAAAGCATTGAATGACAAGTTTTGGCCTGTACTGTATCTGCCGCTTATAGTTCGGTGCAGCTAATATATGGAAGAAAAAAAAATGTCACCAACATTTAGTGGGTGCGGCTTATATACCGGTACGCTGGACAGTCTGGAAAATACGGTACATCCAAAACCAATCAAATCAATTTGTAGCCAGTGAAGCAGCTGTCTAATGTAATCCATCACTTTGAAGATATTTAGTACCGTATTTTTCGGAGTATAAGTCGCTCCGGCCGAAAATGCATAATGAAGAAGGAAAAAAACATATATAAGTCGCATTTTTGGGGGAAATGTATTTGATAAAAGCCAACACCAAGAATAGACATTTGAAAGGCAATTTAAAATAAATAAAGAATAGTGAACAACAGGCTGAATAAGTGTACGTTATATGAGGCATAAATAACCAACTGAGAACGTGTCTGGTATGTTAACGTAACATATTATGGTAAGAGTCATTGAAATAACTATAACATATAGAACATGCTATACGTTTACCAAACAATCTGTCACTCCTAATCGCTAAATCCCATGATTATACGTCTAGTCTCTTACGTGAATGAGCTAAATAATATTATTTGATATTTTACGGTAATGTGTTAATAATTTCACACATAAGTCGCTCCTGAGTATAAGTCGCACCCCCGGCCAAACTATGGAAAAAACTGCGACTTATAGTCCGAAAAATACGGTATACAATAATTGTTTGGAGTAGAATATGTCATTGACAAGCAAAGATATACTGTAGGGCTGGACTGGTACTGTAACTGTAAATCCACCGTCCAAGCCAAGATCAGGCAAGGAAAGGCCAAAGATCTCAGCAAAAGAATGATAGCTCGATGAAGAAGTCTCACAAAATCTAACAAAGTCTTCCTCTGCAGTTAATGACGATGGTCAGCCCTGCCAAAACATGCAAATAAATACTACAGTAGGAAGTTGCCGTTTACCTGACACAGGAAATTTGACAAATTGGGGGGTTTAAAACCACCTTAGTGTTGAATATCTTGAAATATGTTTGGTGGTAATTCCAACTATGACCAGATGCTGTGTAGAGTGGCGCTTTCCATCATATACTACTTCCTCTCACGGGGCAATATGAATTATTTCCCCATTAGTTTGTTTGTACTTTGGTTTAGTTGGTGGCATTTCTGCATCCAATTTATCATAGAGTTCACAGACCACTTCTCATGGAGAACAGCTGATGACTGATGACTGAGGGTCGTAACAAGCCGTGTTCATAAATCAACAACCATCCACTACTTCCTGTTGTAAATGAGCCATTCAACCAAATTTGTTTGTTGTAATTCTCCGGGAGGCGCTATAAGACCATCAAAAGCAAGGACAAATAGACTGAAAAACAGTTTCTATCCTAGAGCTGTTATTGCCTTAAACTCTGCACTTACCTGAACACTCACCACTTTATTACTTGCTTACCTCTGATAGAGATCTGCTGCGCAATATGTTTTTAACATTTTATTATGTTTTTAAATTTTAAATTGTTTTATTATTATTGTTGTCTTAAGACTATTTTATGTAGGTTTGTTTTAAAAACACTGAGCTGGATTGCTGTCCAATTTCGTTGTTTCCATACAATGACAATAAAGGTATTCTGATTCTGATAAAGATAACCTCAAATTTTCAAATTATTATCTCATACACATTGTTCCATGTCAGGAAACATTATTTGTACAAGGTTTCTGTGGCAAAGATACCTAATTTTAGTAACAAGACTGAAAGTAGGGCTGCACAAATAACCACATTTCTATCACAATCACAATATTAGCTACACTGATTAAATGAAGGTTATCTTCGGCAATGTTAACATTTAAAAGACAGGCTCTGTTGCATAGTAAATCAAGCAATTTCACAGCCGCAGAGGCAGAAAAGTAACAGCGGCTCATCTTGAAGCTCCGAGACGTGCCCCCGCCCCTGTGTACGCGCACAGAGCTCCGTGATCTCGCCGGCCGACATTAACAAACTTTTCCCTTGCTGTTTTTAACTTACTTTCAATTCTGTGGAATCCAGGCTCCATTTTACTAAATGAAGTGTGGAGACACTTTTCTGTCGGGTGCAAACACCAGCCAGACGTGCTCCCTATTAGAGTTCATGCACCCATGTGTGTACCGTATTTTTCGGACTATAAGTCGCTCCGGAGCATAAGTCGCACCGGCCGAAAATGCATAATAAAGAAGGAAAAAAACATATATAAGTCGCATTTTTTGGGAAAATGTATTTGATAAAAGCCAACACCAAGAATAGACATTTGAAAGGCAATTTAAAATAAATAAAGAATAGTGAACAACAGGCTGAATAAGTGTACGTTATATGAGGCATAAATAACCAACTGAGAACGTGCCTGGTATGTTAACGTAAAATATTATGGTAAGAGTCATTGAAATAACTATAACATATAGAACATGCTATACGTTTACCAAACAATCTGTCACTCCTAATCGCTAAATCCCATGAAATCTTATACGTCTAGTCTCTTACGGGAATGAGCTAAATAATATTATTTGATATTTTACGGTAATGTGTTAATAATTTCACACATAAGTCGCTCCTGAGTATAAGTCGCACCCCCGGCCAAAATATTAAAAAAAACTGCGACTTATAGTCCGAAAAATACGATAAGTGGAAATGTAATTACCGTATTTTCCGGACTATAAAGCGCACTTAAAATCTTTTTTTTGTTCTCAAAACTCGACAGTGCGCCTATTGTACTTAATAATTCTGGTTTTGCTTACCAGCCTCGAAGCAATTTAATTTGGTACATGGTGTAATGATAAGTAGATGGCAGTCAAACATAAGAGATACGTGTAGACTGCACTATGATGGCAATATGACTCAAGTAGAGAACGCCAACATTTTATATGTTCCATTGAAAATATAGCACATTACACACGGCTCTCAAAAATCTACCAAAATGTTTTAGTACGACTTTGGTAAGCTATGAAGCCGCACCGCTTGATGTGCTTCAACATAGGAGAATTTTTATGGTGTGTGTATTTGGGATCTGCATAAATCCTTAAAAATTGTGCGCATCCGCCTTTGTAATCCGTGTCGACCCCATAGTTGTTAAGCTTCTTCTTTTTCTCTATCTTCTTGTTATGGACATTCATCCTCCGCTGTTGCCATTTCTAATATAAAGTAGTGTAAAGTTCTTACTTATATCTGTCAGTAAACTCAACATGGAAGCGCTAAAACATACCGGTGTAGTGAGTTTTCATTATTCACCCAAGGAACTTTAGTTATTAGAGAGTTCCGGTCGGACGGTTTTTCACGGGACACATTTCCAGTGTTGTTGTTTCCGGATGAGGAGATGCTGCTCTGTTATTGATTGAAGTAAAGTCTGAATGTCATTAAAACAGTTAGCTCCATCTTTTGACACTTCTTCCACTCCCGTCCTTGCACGCTACACCGCTACAACAAAGATGGCGGGGAGAAGACGCTGCCGAAGGTGAGCCACGTAAATAAGACCGCCCACAAAACGGCGCATCCGGAAGCGACTGTCAGAAAGCGGCTTGAAGATGATCTGTAAAACATAATCTATGCAACATTTTGACCAAAGAACCACCATTACATGTTATGTAGACCACAAGGAAGTGCTTTACATTTAGAGAAAATAATAATAATATGACTCCTTTAATGCGCCCTATAATCCGGTGAGCCTTGTATACGAAAAAGATAAAAAATAGAGCATTCATCGGCAATGCGCCTTATAATCCAGTGCGCCCTATGGTCCGGAAAATACGGTACACAACGCGAGTACAATCATTACACTAAATAACGCTATATATTTTTTGTATTTTGTCATTTTATATACATGTTTCACGCCATAAACGATCAAATGTATGATGAGGTCAAGCGGGAGTGTTTTATTGATGATGCGCAAAAATACGTTTTTTATGTCCCCGAAAAAACCCATCAAAAATTGATAAATAGAGCTGAAGGCATCATGTAACAAGAAACAAATGAAATGTTAATACTAAATATGAACAATGAAACAAAGATGTGTCTTTGAATATATGGATAACGTTTATTTAGCCTTTTTATCGGTCTATTTCATTACAGCTGCGATTCTTATTCATTCTGATTCCAAGTCGATTCATAATTTTCAAAAATAGATTATTTTTTGAGGGAGTTTTTTCAACAAAATTACATGACATCACTTTTTCATCACTAATGCGCCGCCATCCTCCAGGAACCCATTACTTCAATTACATTGACGACCTGTGAGAAACACAATGAAATATCCCGATTAGTAACCTTGATTTCAATATTGATACAAAGAATTACAATTATTATTTTGGCCATAATCATGCAGCTTGAACTAAAAGTAATTGGAATGAGTTGTAATAATTCAAAGATACACAAAGTATTAGCTCAGCATTGATGCTCATAGCATGTTGATACTATTCCAATTACAGCAATTCAATTTTACAAACAAACAAACAAATAACATCAACAAATTAATATTGGTGACAGGTTTGTGCTCTAGTACAGTGGTCCCCAACCTTTTTGTACTTGCGGACCGGTCAACGCTTGAAAATGTGTCCCACGGACCGGTGGGAGGGGAGGGTGGGGGGGTTAAAAAAAAATTTTTTTTTTTTTTTTTTTTTTTTTTTTTGTCATAAAGAAATACAATCATGTGTGCTTACGGACTGTATCCCTGCAGACTGTATTGATTTATATTGATATATAATGTATATATTGTGTTTTTTATGTTGATTTAATTATTTATTTATTTAAAAAAAAAAAAAAATTATTTCTTGTGCAGCCGCGGCCCGGTACCAATCGGTCCACGGACCGGTGGTTGGGGACCACTGCTCTAGTATACAGAAAATAAATACCTTTTTAAAATACATTTTCAACAAGTACCACCTGAGGAAAAAACTTTGCTCGTCAAGTCCTACCATAATGACCAACATTAAAATACAGTAGTAGTAGGCCTAAGTATTCATTAAAACAAGGCAGAAGGTTTATTCAACAAGTATATCAAACATCTTGGTCATTGTAACATTACACACAGTTTGAACAGTAACACCGTGTTTGAAAACAGGAAAACAACACTTTAATCAGATGTTCTAAATGTGTCCACAGGATGTCGTAATAGCAATTATTTGTATCTTTGTAAGATGATGCTACATAAGTACAAAATAAACCACATGATGTTAGTACATCTGTCGAGGAAAATGATCAAACTACATAAATAACATCCTGTGATTTGATTTTGATATCATTTTTTTAATCTTGATAAATTGAAAATTACCACCAATGAGTTGACTGATGAACATTATCACATAATTTATTCAGAAAATATAAATAATGACAAATAAAGATAGAATACTATTAACCGCAACATGTAAGTGTAAAAAAAAAAAGAAAACATGATTTGTACATTTTCAGCATGTGCTTGTTCTATTTTTAAACAAAGAAAACAATCTGAAGTTGTCTTTATTTTTAAGTTATCGTGCTGTAATTTTACCAGTCCGGCCCACTTGGGAGAAGATTTTTCTCCATGTGGCCCCCGATCTAAAATGAGTTTGACACCCCTGCTCTACTGCCATCTGGCGGCGAAAGTGGA
>NC_084741.1:64948602-65023602 GCF_033978785.1 Entelurus aequoreus | reverse complement strand
AACTCCACGGTTGACATTTTAGTGAATTTACTAAGGAATTTGTGAAACTGAAACAATAATTATAACAAAAAATCTGCTCAGTGGTTAGAGTGTCCGCCCTGAGATCGGTAGGTCGTGAGTTCAAACCCCGGCAGAGTCACACCAAAGACTATAAAAATGGGAACCATTACCTCCCTGCTTGGCACTCAGCATCAAGGGTTGGAATTGGGGGTTAAATCACCAAAAAAGATTCCCGGGCGCGGCCACCGCTGCTGCTCACTGCTCCCCGCACTTCCCAGGAAGTGGAACAAGCGGATGGGTCGAATGCAGAGGGTAATTTCACCACACCTAGTGTTGTACTTTAACTTTAACTTTAATATGATATCATCACGAATCCATCCATCCATCCATTTTCTACCGCTGCATCCGAGTGGAAGGCGGGGTAATCATCACGAATCATGCCGGCTTTTTTATTTTATTTTGCGGTGTGGAATGTCTGAAGGTTCGGTGAAGTGAAATATGTCAAACGTATGAAAAAACACTCATCTATGTATTATGAACTATCTGATCTGGAATGGACTGCTGTGGAGTGGGAATTGGTAAAGGGGGGTGGCGTGGCTCGGATGGTAGAGCAGCCGGCCAGAAACCTGAGGGATCCTGGTTCAAGACCAGGTTCCCGCCATCCTAGTCACTACAGATGTGTCCTTGGGCAAGACACATCATCCACTTTGCTCCAAGTTCCACCCACACTGGTTTAAATGTAGCTTAAAAATTAGGGGTGTAAAAAAAAAAGAAAAAAAAGAGAGAGATTTTCGAGTGATTTGAGGTTTTTAATCGATTAAAACAATAAAAAAAATAATCTGTCCTGTCCAGACACAGAGGCAAATCATATAGTTGATGTAGATGGCCGTATCTGCTGCACACATGTACTTTAGAAAAAGACAAGTGTGGGATATTTCTCTTGTTGCTTTATTTTTATTTGACTTCATTAAATGTTTGGGTAGAATTTAATTCAACAAAACCAGTTTTATTTTAAGTACTATAGACTTTTATCAGAGCTGTTTATCTTTTTTATGGAAGGATGTACAAAACACAAAACCAGTGAAGTTGGCACGTTGTGTAAATGGTAAATAAAAACAGAATACAATGATTTGCAAATCCTTTTCAACTTATATTCAATTGAATAGACTGCAAAGACAAGATATTTAATGCTCGAAATGAGAAACTTTTCTTTTTTTTTATGCAAATAATCATGAACTTAGAATTTAATGGCAGCAACACATTGCAAAAATGTTGTCACAGGGGCATTTTTACCACTGTGTTACATGGCCTTTCCTTTTAACAACACTCAGTAAATGTTTGGGAACTGAGGAGACCAATTTTTGAAGCTTTTCAGGTGGAATTCTTTCCCATTCTTGCTTGATGTACAGCTTAAGTTGTTCAACAGTCCGGGGTCTCTGTTGTGGTATTTTAGGCTTCATAATGCGCCACACATTTTCAATGGGAGACAGGTCTGGACTACAGGCAGGCCAGTCTAGTACCTGCACTGTTTTACTATGAAGCCATGCTGTTGTAATACTTGCAGAATGTGGTTTTGCATTCTCTTGCTGAAATAAGCAGGGGCGTCCATTATAACGTTGCTTGGATGGCAACATATGTTTCTCCAAAACCTGTATCTACCTTTCAGCATTAATGGTGCCTTCACAGATGTGTAAGTTACCCATGCCTTGGGCACTAATACACCCCCATACCATCACAGATGCTGGCTTTTGAACTTTTCACCTAGAACAATCCGGATGGTTCTTTTCCTCTTTGTTCTGGAGGACACGACGTCCAGTTTCCAAAAATAATTTGAAATGTGGACTCGTCAGACCACAGAACACTTTTCCACTTTGCATCAGTTCATCCTGGATGAGTTCGAACCCAGCGAAGCCAGCGGCGATACTGGGTGTTGTTGATGGCTTAGACTTTGCATAGTAGAGTTTTAATTTGCACTTACAGATGTAGCGACCAACTGTAGTTACTGGCAGTGGTTTTCTGTAGTGTTCCTGAGCCCATGTGGTGATATCCTTTACACACTGATGTCGCTTTTTGATGCATTATTAACCTTTTGATGAAATTACGGACCGTAGATGGTGAAATCCCTAAATTCCTTGCAATAGATAGTTGAGAAATGTTCTTAAACTGTTCGACAATTTGCTCACGCATTTGTTCACAAAGTGGTGACCCTCGCCCCATCCTTGTTTGTGAATGACTGGGCATTTCCCGGAAGCTGCTTTTATACCCAATCATGGCACCCACCTGTTCCCAATTAGCCTGTTCACCTGTGGGATGTTCCAAATAAGTGTTTGATGAGCATTCCTCAACTTTATCAGTCTTTTTTGAAACATGTTGCAGGCATCCAATTCCAAATGAGCTAATGTTTGAAAAAAAAACAAGGTTTTCCAGTTCGAACGTTAATTATCTTGTCTTTGCAGTCCATTCAATTGAATATAAGTTGAAAAGGATTTGCAAATCATTGTATTCTGTTTTCATTTACGATTTACACAACGTGCCAACTTCACTGGTTTTGGGGTTTGTAGTTCATCATAGAACTGGCACCCAGTGCTATTAAAAAGTATTGACTTTGAATCGAGAATCAATTCTGAATCAAATTGTCACCCCCGAGAATGGAATTGAATCGTGTGGTGCCCAAAGATTCACAGCCCTACTAGATTGGGATCCTGTAGTGCGAAAAGCTTTCATCACAGTGGGGATACTAAATGTTCAAGTTGAGTGTTCCTTGCACAGGGTTGGGGGAGATTGGTGTCCATTGCTACTGAGCACCGTCAGAGTTCAGCAGTTAAGTCCTCAGTCTGGTGGTCCGACTCCGGATGCTTCGCAGCCTCCTGTCTGAGGGGAGGGGGTGGAACAGAGCGTGTGCGGGGTGGTGGGATCCTTGGCCATGCAGAGAGACTATGTGGGTGCTCCAGTCTCCACACACTAATGGCTTCATGCAGCATTCCACACTTCTTCAACAAATGAAACCAACTAATGAGTTGTTTGATTTTTACATACTGGCCAACCCTCCAGAATTTTCCAGGAGACTCCCGAATTTCAGTGCCTCTCCCGAAAATCTCCCGGGACAACCATTCTCCCGAATTTCTCCCGATTTCCAGTCGGACTTAAGGCACGCCCCCTGTGCGGACCTGAGTGAGGACAGCCTGTCGTCACGTCCGCTTGGCCAACCAAAAAGTATCCACAGAACACTATACAGTATATAGTGTTCTGTGGTTACTTTTTGGTTGGCCAACGGTTTACGTTGTATTGCGCACCCTGACGGCAAGTGTGGGAGTCGGTTCTGAAGTATGAAGTAAAGAGACGTAACTTCGTCACCTCGCCTGGTTATTGACTCCAACACAGAATGTTACACTGCCCATACCTATGCTCCTTCAAAGGCTGTGCTACTGGCTGCAAAGCATTGCACTTTCAAATACAACAATGAGTAGAGAGGAGTGTTGTGTGTATATGTGTATATATATATGTATATATATAATGAAATACATATATATGTATATATATATATATATATATATATATATATATATATATATATATAAATATATATATATATATATATATGTATATATATATATATATATATATATATATATATATATATATATATATATATATATATATATATATATATATATATATATATATATATATATATATATATACTACAGTTCAAAAGTTTGGGGTCACATTGCAATGTCCTTATTTTTGAAGGAAAAGTACTGTACTTTTCAATGAAGATAACTTTAAACTAGTCTTAACTTTAAAGAAATACACTCTATACATTGCTAATGTGGTAAATGACTATCCTAGCTGCAAATGTCTGGTTTTTGGTGCAATATCTACATAGGTGTATAGAGGCCCATTTCCAGCAACTATCACTCCAGTGTTCTAATGATACAATGTGTTTGCTCATTGGCTCAGAAGGCTAATTGATGATTAGAAAACCCTTGTGCAATCATGTTCACACATCTGAAAACAGTTTAGCTCGTTACAGAAGCTACAAAACTGACCTTCCTTTTTGAGCAGATTGAGTTTCTGGAGCATCACATTTGTGGGGTCAATTAAACGCTCAAAATGGCCAGAAAAAGATAACTTTCATCTGAAACTCGACAGTCTATTCTTGTTCTTAGAAATGAAGGCTATTCCACAAAATTGTTTAGGCGACCCCAAACTTTTGAACGGTAGTATATATATATATATATATATATATATATATATATATATATATATATATACATGACTTTCAGTGAATTCTAGCTATATATATATATATATATATATATATATATATATATATATATATATATATATATATATATATATATATATATATATATATATATATATATTTTTTTTTTTTTATTTTTTATTTTTTTTGTATATATATATATATATAGCTAGAATTCACTGAAAGTCATGTATTTATTTTGTGTATATATATACACTACCGTTCAAAAGTTTGGGGTCACCCAAACAATTTTGTGGAATAGCCTTCATTTCTAAGAACAAGAATAGACTGTCGAGTTTCAGATGAAAGTTCTCTTTTTCTGGCCATTTTGAGCGTTTAATTGACCCCACAAATGTGATGCTCCAGAAACTCAATTTTCTCAAAGGAAGGTCAGTTTTGTAGCTTATGTAACGAGCTAAACTGTTTTCAGATGTGTGAACATGATTGCACAAGGGTTTTCTAATCATCAATTAGCCTTCTGAGCCAATGAGCAAACACATTGTACCATTAGAACACTGGAGTGATAGTTGCTGCAAATGGGCTTCTATACACCTATGTAGATATTGCACCAAAAACCAGACATTTGCAGCTAGAATAGTCATTTACCACATTAGCAATGTATAGAGTGTATTTCTTTAAAGTTAAGACTAGTTTAAAGTTATCTTCATTGAAAAGTACAGTGCTTTTCCTTCAAAAATAAGGACATTTTAATGTGACCCCAAACTTTTGAACGGTAGTGTGTGTATATATACATACCTGTATATATATATATATATATATATATATATATATATATATATATATATATATATAAGAAATACTTGAATTTCAGTGAATTCTAGCTATAAATATACTCCTCCCCCCTTAAACCCGCCCCTCGAATTTGGAGGTCTCAAGGTTGGAAAAAGATGTTTTTGGGCCTCTGTAGTTTTGTTAGTTTGTTTTACAAACTGATTGAGACAAAAGTCCACTCAAATTGTAGCTGCGTGTGCAATACTCTGACGCACTCGGGCTTTATTTAGCAGTGTGTTAACATGGAGAGGGTGGAATGTATAACCAGCGTATTTACTTGACGTGAGAATAATTATCTGCAGAGGAAGTCTATAAGCAATTACATGGAAATGACGTCTCGGTTTGTCCCATGCGCGAATGGACAAACGTGCTCTCGTCTCTCGCTATTTCCTTCATTCATCTTTGCCAGGAAGGAACACTCGTGTGTTCACGTAGGATCGATACGGCCGACAAAAAGTAGCAGCCTGTGGCGTTGTTGATTGATTCCAACATAAATGCCTTAGATCATCATCTGGACCCAAACACTCAGAAACCTTTGGGAAACTTGCAGGAAGGAAGGCAGGGATCAAACGTGTGTTAAAGCATCAAAATAAAGCCTCGTTTATCTCCGGGACAGCGGACCAACATTCGCAACTTTATTCTTTCCATTTGGGAAAAAAAGTAAATCTTTGTTTTGTTTGCGGAGCAATTTAGACTCTTGTAAGATGGATCGCAGTTGAAGGTGCAACATTTTTTTTTTTTTTTTTACTTCTTTGCCTCTAAAACTGTCCACATAAATACGACGGTACATTCGTCAAAGCAGCTTCTTTGTCACGTGGTCACAAGTGAGCAGGGACAGTTAGGACCAGATCTGGGCAAAATACGGCCCGTGGGCCACATGCGGCCCCTTATGATTTTCAATCTGGCCTGCTGGACGTTCCCAAAAATATTTTTTTGATCTTTGTAGCTGCCATTATGATGTGCATAATGTTTTCAAATGACCGTAAGTCTTCAACTATACAAAGTATTTCAATGGTTGGAATCTGCGCTTTTAAATGATATACTAGTTACTATGGTCATATAATTAGTAGGGGTGTGGAAAAAATAGATTCAAATTCGAATCGCGATTCTCACGTTGTGCGATTCAGAATTGATTCTCATTTTTAAAAAATCAATTTAAAAAAAATAAAAAATGTATTTAAAAAAAAATAAAAAAAAAATCATTTTTTTTAATTAATCAATCCAACAAAACAATACACAGCAATACCATAACAATGCAATACAATTCCAAAACCAAACCCGACCCAGCAACACTCTGCAATAAACAGAGCAATTGAGAGGAGACACAAACACGACACAGAACAAACCAAAAGTAGTGAAACAAAAATGAATATTATCAACAACAGTATCAATATTAGGTAAAAATTTCAACATAGCTGTGATTAAAAATCCCTCATTGACATTATCATTAGACATTTATAAAAAAAAATTAAAAAGAACAATAGTGTCACAGTGGCTTACACTTGCATCGCATCTAATAAGCTTGACAACACACTGTGTCCAATATTTTCACAAAGATAAAATAAGTCATATTTTTGCTTCATTTAATAGTTAAAACAAATTTACATTATTGCAATCAGTTGATAAAACATTGTCCTTTACAATTATAAAAGCTTTTTACAAAAATCTACTACTCTGCTTGCATGTCAGCACACTGGGGTAGATCCTGCTGAAATCCTATGTATTGAATGAATAGAGAATCCTTTTGAATCGGGAAAAAAAATCGTTTTTGAATCGAGAATCGTGTTGAATTGAACAAAAAAAATCGATTTTCAATCGAATCGTTACCCCAAGAATCGATATTGAATCGAATCGTGGGACACCCAAAGATTCACAGCCCTACTAATTAGTTACTATGGTAATCTAATTAGTTACTATGGTCATCTAAGTCACAGCAGCTCAGACAAGGCACCAAGCAGTGTGGGCGTGGTTTGTTTCCACAGAGTGTTTCCAGAGCGGCCAGCCTGAAATGCGGGTGTCAGGGACAGACGCGGAAGGATATTTTTACAACAATGTTCTGCAAGAAAAGTGATATTATGTCAGATTGTAGTTGGGATTTTTTTTACCCTTCATATTTTGCCGTGTTTGTTGCATTTTTGTTGCATTTCGCTTGATTGTAAAATGTCGATGGAGAGGAGGTGTGACGTTCACATGTTGTCAATGTTCAGTGTTTTATCATTCATAGTTAATATTGTAAATCCCACATTCTTTATGTCAGAATAATTGTATCTAAGTTATCACAAAACTTTGTTTCAATGAGTTCCCGGCGAGCAGACAAAAGCTGTCTTTGATCTTACCAATCAAAAGGCTTGTAAAACTCCACTGTGTAGGATGGGAAGCGACATGAAGGTGTCGGTTTCTTTGATGTATTGTAATCCACAGGAAGATTTTGTCTTGACCCGAGATCTACAAAGCGGAGCGGAAGCAGGACTTGACCCCCCTCCGGGCACCTTTTCTTTGAACTGGTTTGTAACCAAAGGCGACGGCTGTTTACGACCCCCCTTCCTTTAGAAACAGCTGTTGCCATGTAATCAGGGAAAGTCCAAATAAAAGAGGAGGCGTACAATCTTTCGTCAGAGCGTGGTGGAAGACTGTCCAAAGAGTACAGCCCAGACGTTTCTCCTCAATTGAGCTAAATTGAATTGTGTCTCTGTTTAATTCCTTGCTTCTTGTCTGTTTAATAGATGTCATCAGTGTTTGAACCTGACACTTTATTTTCATGTACATTCTGGGTGTCTCATTCACAAAAAAAAAGTAAAAATTCCATTCTGTTTTTTAAGGCGGTTTGTCATAACGTTTTTAGCATTCAATCAGACATTATTGTGAGGTTTTGTATTAGTGTTCCTAAAAATAGATATACCGGCCCCCAGACACATTTTTTTCTCTAAATTTGGCCCCCCGAGTCAAAATAATTGCCCAAGCCAGGTTTAGACATAGTCATTTGAATTTGCAACATGAAATTCTGTTCAAGATGATTGTGAATTGTGACTAGAAGAATAAACAGGCAGCAAGGAGACAACTACAGGCTAATAAATTGATGTTGACTAAACAGTCATACCTTGACTTGCACATTTTTTTCAAATAAGAGCCATCTCTTGGTCACTTTTTGTATGAAACCAGCTTCATATTTAGCTGTTTTTTAAATTTTTGTTGTCTTTTGCTACACAACAATGGAGGACCTGGTCTGAGAAGTAAAAGTGGAGCAGGTTTAGACATACAGTCATTTGAATTTGCAACATGGAATTCTGTTCAAGAGGATTGTGAATTGTGACTAGAAGAATAAACAGGCAGCAAGGAGTCAACTAAAGGCTAATATCTTAGGTATGACTAAACAATCATACTTTGACTTGCACATTTTTTTCAAATAGGAGCCATCTCTCTGCCATTTTTTGTCAGAAACCAGCTTCAGATGCCCGTACACAGTAAAAAAAAATATCTGGTAAGAATGTTATTGTAAAAAACTGGCAACTCAGTCTCCAGAATTTTACTACCTGCTGTGTTTTTGTTTTTTTATTGTAAAATCAATGTTTTTTTTGTGTGTGTTTTTTTTACAGTGCATTACTATGAATGAAAAACGGTACTACTTTTATTTTAGTGGTAAAATTCTGGCGACTGAGCTACCAGATTTTTTTTATTTGACCTTAAAATCGATGGTCCTTGTTTTCACAGTCTATTACTGTAAATGGAAAAACTGAACCACTTTTAATGTTACTGTAACATTCTGACAACTGATCTGTCAAGTTGTCAGATGGTTGTTTTTGTATGCAAAAACCGAACCAATGTGATTTTACAGTACAATTCTGGCGACTGAGCTGTAAGTTTGTTTTGTTGTAAAATCCATGGTCGTTTTTGTAAATTAGGGGTGTCCAAACTACTGCCTGTGGGCCAAGTGCGCCCCACCGGCGTTGTCAGTTTGACCCGCGAGACGTCACGAGTCAAATAAGGAATCTGACCCCTCGGAAGGCCATCATATTCACTTTGAATATTTGACAGTCTAATTGTTGAAAGTTTGCTGCTATTTTGTGGAAAATAGCTATTTTCATAATAGTCAGCAAATGCTATTTTGCATTTTGCAAATGCTATTTTGCTGACCGTGAATTTTTACTATGAAGTGGACACAGCATAGCGTTTACTTTATGACTTAATCCAAACAACCTTCCCCACTCATTCAAGCGGCATCCAACACAAATAGTCAACACACATGGTCACAAATAACACAACCCATTTTAAGCCATCACAATGCATGCTGGGAAAAATGTAAATATTGGATATTTATATTTCTAATTCATATTTATAATTGATTACAAAAAGTTAAGGAGGTCGTCGCAGAAGTAAACAAGGTTGGAATCAAACTTTCACATACTCTTAATATCCAATTACATTAATCATTAATTATATATCCATAATATTAATACAATTATATATGTATATATATATATATATATATATATATATATATATATATATATATATATATATGTTTAGTCTATACATACATGTGTGTCTATGTATGTATATACATATATATGTGTGTATATATGTATGTATATACTGTGTGTGTGTGTGTATATATATATATATATATATATATATATATATATATATATATATATATATATATACAATATAAATATATAAATGTGAAAACAAAAACATGTATATACATATATGTATACATATGTATATATGTATGTATATATGTATGAATACATACAGTATATACGGCCAATTTTTTTTTAGCCCAATGTGGCTACCAAGTCAAAAAGTTTGGACACACCTGCTGTAAACGGAAAAGCAAAACGTAAACAATATGTGTATGTGAAGGCACGACTGTCGGCCTACTGTATGCAAAAATATGGACGCCAATAACATGTGTGAACAGAGGACTGACAAAATGCCTATTTTGTCAAAGACTTGAATATATGTCGACTTATCTGATTTTCCAGAGACCTGCTTGGCCGGTGGTCTTATCACAAAACATGCTGGCATCGACACAGGAAATTAGGATTTTTTTTTTCAAGATGCCTGAGTCAAAACAGGAATGTGGTAACATTAGCATTCCAAATGATATTAAAAAATATATATCTATGTGAAGTGACATGGGTCCACACAGGCGCTCCAATGTGTGCTAAATACAAAACATATTGTGGTGAATGACCATAATCTTGGCTCCCATTATGATTTATGTGTGCTCTTATTGTGAGCTTATGTGGTGAATTATACCGTGTACCATTTTCTTATATGATTGTGAGCTGGCATTTGTTTGTATTTGTATTCTACTAAGGAAATATGCCCTTAGATAACTTCAAAGGTGCACATGTCCTTCACAAACTCTCCAGAGAGTGGTGGCTCTTGCCCCCAGGGAATTGGAATCCTACAGGAATGCAGGTTTGGATTTTAGGAGTGATAATAAAAACATTAGCATCATCTGGTAGGAGGCCCCCACAGATAGGAGTAGAGGACAGGGGCCGGAGGTCACCCGACTCAAACTGATCAGAGGAATAACGTCAAGGAAAGATTGACTGGCCAGACTGACCGGCTCTAAGGCTAGAACTACAAAGAGTAAGGGTCTTTGTGTAAAAGATATTTAAGGACAGTTGTCCAAGAAGACCGCAGAAGAGTAATCAGGCCCACTATTTCTCTTGGAAACTGCAGTTCCTGTCTGAGGCTCGCTGAAACAAATAAAGCTTTTTGTTCGACGATTCCTCGTTAGCGTCTTCTTGGCTCATTATGCATCACACAGTCACTCTGTCCTGGGAGAGTGACACGACCATCCAGTATACGACACCCACACTTCAGTTTAATGACTGAATATTCCTGAATCGTAAATAAGGACACTGTGTGTGGACACTTGCTTTCAAAGGCCTTTCTTTCATGAAACCATCATGTCCAAATAGGACTAAAAAAGAAGTCTGCTGCCTGTAAGTCAGAGATGAGGGCACACTGTGGAGTCACCTGAGTGGGAAGACATCTTATTATCCATGCATCTTGTGATCAAAGCTGCTTTTTAAACCTGTTAAAGTAGGTAGCTCAGAGGACACACTATAGGTACTAAAGTCTTCCTACAGCCTATTGCATATTTAACTTGTATAACTGTAATATTTATAATATAATAGTGTTCTGCGCCTGTTTCAATGATTTCAGACTTTTACATTGGTGATAATGACGTACTTCCGGCAACTGGTGAAAGTATACTTCAACAACGATACACACTTGCATACAGTATAGGTCAGGGTTGTCAAACTCATTTTCATTGAGGGCCACATTTTCCTATGCATTTGATTATTATATATATTTTTTACGTACACTGTAAAAAAAAAATCTGTATTTTTTACAGTAAAAAAACTAGCAAATCAATCACCAGAATTTTACTTTTAAATGTACAGTGTTTTTTGCAACATATTACGGTAAATGGAAAAACTGTACCATCGTTTTTATTTTATTCTGGCAACTGAGCTGCCGATTTTTTACCGTTAAAAAAACAGTGATACTGTTTTACCATTAAGAGGAAAAATAACAACCATAGATCTTACAGTAACAACACTGACAGCTCAGTCGACAGAATTTCCTATAAAAAACAGTGGTAAGGTTTTTTCAATTTACAGTAATATGCTGTAAAAAACATCGGAAATTTTACAGTAAAATGTATTGTCATTTTTACAGTGTACAATTTGATGGATAACTAGCTCTAAAACCGTAAGTCAAGAATAAATTCAAGTATTTTAACAAAATAAAATGTTTGGAAAATACGATAATATATTTTTTGCTATATAGTTTCAAAGGTAGGCAATATCATGCGGTACATGCATTTTTTTCTGTTAAAATGGAAAGAACAAACACATTTAGTAAGAAAAGATAAAAGTACTTTATTATTTCCAGGCCTTTGTGGGCCACGTGAAATGACGTGGCGGGCCAGATCTGGCCCCCAGGCCTTGAGTTTGACATCCAGGTATAGGTGAAACTCAAAGAATTACAATATGGTGCAAAAGTTTGTGCATGTCAGCAATTCAACTTCAAATGTGAAACTAACGTGTGATATAAACTCATAACATGCAAAGTAAAATATATGTAAAGCCTGTATTTCTTATGTCTTACATTTTTTGAAACTCCCAAATTTTATGAGACTTTCAATTTGAGGTTTTCAAGCCATAATCATCAACATTATATATTATTATATTATTACGTTATAGATTAAATAATTTTTAATCATATTTATTTTTATATTGTTTATATATTGGTTTTATATTTATTTATTTAATTTTCATTCAGTCATTGGTGGAGCTAAGGAGAGTATTTGAATCTTGTTTTTAATATTTTTGTGCAGCATTTTGGAAACATTTGGGTTGTTTAAATGTGCTATATAAATAAAGTGGATTGGATCGTATTGGGTTAAATCAAAAGAAGGTTTGAAATATCTTGAGTTATCTATTAGATTCACCTCTGGAATAAACAAACCTTTGCACAATATTCTAATTTCTTGAGTTTCACCTGCATGTCATGCTCTCACGTGACAGTTATTAGTTTCCAGTTTTGTCTAATAGTTCCAATCCAATATAATATGTATCATGTCACAAAGTTATATCAAATATAACAAATGGTAACTTACAATGAGGAGTGTTATTGTACATCTATAAATAGGCTTATTGGTGTGTTTAGTGGGACAGGCAAAAGTTAAGTCGGAGAAAATGCAGTCCTTTATAAATTATTGAATGTTTTTCTGAGGCCAGGTAGCAAATGCGTCACGTCCCGGTACCGGTCCCCGGACCGGTCCCCGGACCGGTGGTTGGGCACCACTGATTTAGACGACTTTATCACTGTTCCCTCCACCAACACCCGAACTCCAACATATTTTAGAATTTTCGTTTAAGCATTGTCACAATGACACGTCCAATCAAAATGAAAAATCGGTTTGATATAATTCCAGTTGTCTCTTCTTGTAACTCTTTTTAAGTTCAAAAATATTCTTGCAACTTTTTAAGTCTTTCTTTAGAGAATTCTCATGCTTTCACACATCCTTTTTGCAAATGGTCCCAAGTCAATGAGGGCTGGACCAAAAACAAAAATTTCCGTTTTTCCCCTCATTCATTATTAAACAATTCTGGGCTAACCAAGCCTTGACGTGGCATAGACAGTTGAGAAGGGGTGTCGGGGGGCCGTGGCCTTTTGAAATCGGCATATCAATTTGGCAGTCGTCTGCATGAAAATGATAAGACACTTCATTTTATTCATGCAATGACATAAAAAAGTACAAAGTTGACAACACATAATAATATAAATTAATATAGTGCAAAAGGTAATGTAAAGTATGTAATGCATGATTGTCCAGTTTTGCCTGAAAGGGAGTGGGAAGAAGATAACTTATTTAATCCCACCCCCAGTTCTCCATTCAGTGATTATTCACATGAGTTCACTGTTACTTTGTTCAGGGATTATAATGCAGATGTTGTGTCACAGTGGCATTACCACAGGTAACAATAATTATTACACTGTAACAATTATTTGTATCAACAATGTAGGAATAATGAATATACCAACAATGGTAATAGACAAAATGCCAACAATGGTAATAGACAACATAGCAATAATGGTAATAGACAACATAGCAATAATGGTAAGGAAACATTGAGCACATGTTAACACTTTGAGACAGAGTACAACAGCAGGTCAAATCAAAGACCCTCATCTCTATATTTGAACCAGACCCCATGTTTGTATAATAGTTTAAATCGATTAATAGTTTTGGCATTCACTCCATGCCTCTTAAACATCTCTCCAAGAGTGAGGAGATAAAGAGCAAACAGTACCTCGACATGGACCCCGACTTAAACAAGTTGAAAAACTTTTTCAGGTGTTACCATTTAGTGGTCAATTGTACGGTATATGTACTGTACTGTGCAATCTACTAATAAAAGTTTCAATCAATCAATCATGGGGCCCAGAATAGATTTCCTGACCAGCGCTTTTATTTTTATGTTCTACTTCCTGCCTACCTTTGTTTTTTTTCAGCCACTTTACTTCCGGTTTGAGCACCTGCCCGCAGTTTATTAGGAAACTCACCTGCTCGCAATCACTGACAGAGGACAATTCCAACGATGCTGGTAATGGCGATTCATCTCTCAAAAACATAAAAAAAAAAGGCCAAAACGCTCCTTTTACATGACGTGACCTGTATATTACCCAAGTTATAGCGACATTGTCATTGTAAGAGCTTAACTACGTTTCTCTCCTTGCTCACACCGCTCTTTACACTACGAGCTACTAGCTAGCTTGAGATGCTAAAAACATTGTTGAGACCCGCCATTAGATAAAGAAGATGGACATTGAGCTGCCTTTGAGTGTGTAAAAAGTGAATTTTAGGCTATAAATCATGCATCTTAACCATGAATTGATTAACGTGGACCCCGACTTAAGCAAGTTGAAAAACGTATTCGGTTGTTGCCATTTAGTGGTCAATTGTACGGAATATGTACTGTACTGCGCAATCTACTAATAAAAGCCTCAATCAATCAATCAATCTCACCAAGCCTGAGAAGTTGGTCAACTTGGAAAACCCCATATGGCTCTCAACAAATAGACTGATCAAAAGACCATCGCAACATCGTCGGGGATATTTTTGGAGGATAATTCTGGATCTGGCGTCGCAAGGAGAGCGCAGGTGCTGAAAGATACAACCGTCCCAGTGAGAGCGGACATGGTAAGTCACTGTTTTGTGTTCCTTTTTGAAACGCTTGGCAATAATGCTACATTTATAACGCTCCAAGGCTCTCACAAAGTCTGCCGTTGGTGATAGCAAACGGAAGTCGCGATCGTTGCTATGCGTTCTGTGAAGTCAATGCACCCAAGTAACGACTAGAGATGTCCGATAATATCGGGTTGCTGATATTATCGGCCAATAAATGCTTTAAAATGTAATATCGGAAATTATCGGTATCGGTTTCAAAAAGTAAAATTAATGACTATTAGTGTTGTGTCGTTCGCGAACGATTCGTTCGAAAGAACAAATCTTTTGAGTAGGGATGATGTTTGATAAGGAATTATCGAGTTCGAGCCTATTATCGAATCCTCTTATCGAACCGATTCCTTATCGATTCTCTTATCGAGTCCAGATAGGTTGTTGTATATGGAAAAAAACACACGATTGATTGATTGATTGATTGACAATATTTGGTTTAACAAAAGCTCACTTTTATTATATGATAAAAAAATAAAATCTAATAAATAAATAAATATTGACTGTTCCCCACCTAAAAAAATAAAATAAAATAAATAAATATTGACTGTTGTTACCCAAAGAATATTAAGTAGGATTTTTCAGAGAAACAAATATATACAGTAACACAAAAACAACCTGTCTCTGTGATCACTATAGGTGTATAAATAATAATATAGTGTTAAATAAAATCAGTCCCTTGGGCACAAAACTGAAAATAATACAGCTCTCCAAAAAGTGCACTTCTGCTGCTATTTGACATAACTGTTTGTTATGATGCTTTGACATTTTTGCACTTTATTTCTTTATTGAAAGAAAATTCTATGAAGAGAAAAGTTGTTTGCAAATGTGGTTACAATGCTAAAAAATGAAAAGTTAAAGCTAAAAAAAGAAATACACTTTATTGAGTTAACATTATTTCTTTATGGGGGAAAGATGTTATGAGCTAGAGAATATAACAACTACACTACCCAGCATGCAACGAGAGTTACGAGCATGCGCGGACACCCCGAAAAGTGTTGCATGTTGCCACGCTGTGAAAGTAAACGTCAAGAACTCAGCCAACACGCCTTGTCTGCATTATTTATAATTAGACAGACAACACATATACAGTGTGATTTTGTTTTGTTTACAAGGAAAGAAAAACAAAAGTTAAAGAAGGGAGATATGTTGTATACATATGTATGTGCTGCGGTTGCATTAAGAATGTTGCGACAGCTGCCGTAAAGGAGGTGCGTTGCTAGCCTGGTTGCTATGTTTCCGGTTGGTCGTAAAAGTGTTCGTCATGTGTTTTTACCCTGCTAAAATCTCTCAGTAAAGTTATTCGTTGGATTATACCTTTTGTTTCGAACTTTATTACACCTTGGAGCGCTTTTTCCCGTCCATTGTTTTCCTGCTTTCACTATCTGCGCCTAATGGCTGAGCTACGTGACGTCATGTCTTGTGATGTCCCACGGAGCATTTCTGGTCGGGACAGGATTCCACTCTTTTTCTTTACTATAGTGGTCTCGATAACGGGTACCGGTTCTCAAAAAGGTATTCGAGTCCGAGGACTCGGTTCTTTTCTTATCAAACAACCGGGAAAACCGGTTTCAAGTATCATCCCTACTTTTGAGTGAACGTACTGAACCGAATCACTTCATGAACTGATTCGTTCCTTTCTCAGTTCAGTTGAGGTCCGCCGCGACCATGCCGGTATGAGTGGAACTGGCGCATTCTGTGACTCACTGAACCCTCGACGTCGGCGAACGACGCAGCCAATGAGAGGGCGGGGCATGGGACTGAGCGAACGATTCGTTCACCGCGGATTAACGACATGAATCACTCAGTGAACAACAACGCTCTCGCTCTCTGCTCTGCGGGGCGGGGGGTAAAGTATAGGGCAGGCTGTTTTGAGAAGATTTAAAATAAAAATAATAACTAATGTATGTACACATACATAGGCTATTATTTACACAGTTATTGTAACAAAAATAAATTTCTCCTTGGGGATCAATTCTGATTCATATTATTGTTATTATTATTATTATCCATTCTACTGCAACTGTTGTTGTTGATGTTGTTTAGTAGCTATCATCATTATAATAATGCTGATTTGCAATTAAACTGTACTGCTGCTGCAGAAGTGATTCGGTTCACGTACTGAACTGCGGCCACAGTGTGGCGCTGTGTCAGTCACTGATCCTAGTGATTCAGTAGTCAAAAGAACTGCAGAAGTGATTCGGTTCACGTACTGAACTGCGGCCACAGTGTGGCGCTGTGTCAGTCACTGATTCTAGTGATTCGTACTGTCAAAAGAACTGCAGAAGTGATTCGGTTCACATACTGAACTGCGGCCACAGTGTGGCGCTGTGTCAGTCACTGTTTCTAGTGATTCGTACAGTCAAAAGAACTGCAGAAGTGATTCGGTTCACGTACTGAAGTGCGGCCACAGTGTGGCGCTGTGTCAGTCACTGATTCTAGTGATTCGTACAGTCAAAAGAACGGCAGAAGTGATTCGGTTCACGTACTGAACTGCGGCCACAGTGTGGTGCTGTGTCAGTCACTGATTCTAGTGATTCAGTACAGTCAAAAGAACTGCCGATCCCATGAAAACAAGCCACATGAAAACAAACACACGTCCCCATTATCTCAACACATAAAGTTGTGAGAGTAGACTACTAGTCTACTAGCAGTCTACTGGCGGGGGGTAAAGTGTAGGGCAGGCTGTTTTGAGAAGATTTAAAATAAAAATGATAACTAATGTATGTACACATACATAGGCTATTATTTACACAGTTATTGTAACAAAAATAAATTTCTCCTTGGGGATCAATTCTGATTCATATTATTATTATTATTATTATTATTATCCCTTCTACTGCAACTGTTGTTGTTGTTAGATTAACGCGAGTCCCTACGCAGTGCGTGGGCACTCGTGTTCACCCTATTTGCTGCTTCTCCCGCGAATGTCTGCACTGTACTGTACTACGTACTGTACTAAGGGGCGCCCCCTTAGTGTTGTGTCGTTTGAGAACGTGATTCAGGGAGGGGCGGTAGTGTTGTGTGGGCGCCTATTTGCTGCTTCTCCCGTGAATGTCTGCACTGTACTGTACTACGCACGCCCTCCTCCTATTTTTTTATTTTTTTTTGGGGGGGGGGGGGATTCGGTGAACAAAATTTTTGAACGAATCATTTTAAGGAACTGATTCTAGTGATTCAGTACAGTCAAAAGAACTGCCGATCCCATCACTAATGACTATTTAAAGGCCGCTGTATGTCAGTTGATTTATTTTGGAAAACCTTGTTACATTGTTTAATGCATCCAGCGGGGCATCACAACAAAATTAGGCATAATAATGTGTTAATTCCACGACTTTATATATTGGTATCGGATGATTATGGAATCGGTAATTAACAGTTGGACAATATCGGAATATCGGATATCGGCAAAAAAGCCATTATCGGGCATCGCTAGTAACGACCATGCTTAAAATGACCAAAGTACTGTAAATATTGTTATCATGAATGTTACTACATTACATATATACGTACAGAATGTATATAATATGTTGGATGTTTTTAAGAGCAGGGGTTCTTAACTTTTTTGACCTCTGGGCCCAACTTTTCCACTACAGAGGAGCCCGGGGCCCACTCGAACATTAACACTAAATTAATAATCTTTCTCTTAATTTTTGATGCTCATGCTCTTTGATTCATATTCAATTATTACATCTCACCTGCTTATAGTTGAACAGGCTGCATGTTGAGTTTTTCAATCTGGCTCGCCGGACATTCCCAAGTATTTTTTTTAGATCTTTAGGATGGAAACTGTAGCTGCCATTATGATGTGCAGTGATGTTTTCAAATGACCGTAAGTCTTGAACTATACAAAGTATTTCAATGGTTGCAATCTGCGCTTTTTGCATGATATACTAGTTACTATGGTAATCTAATTAGTTACTATGGTCATCTAATTAGTTACTATGGTAATCTAAGTCACAGCAGCTCAGACGAGGCACCAAGCAGTGTGGGTTGGGGAGCGTTTCCACAGAGTGTTTCCAGAGCGGCCAGCCTGAAAGGTGGGTGTCAGGGACAGACGCGGAAGGAGATCTTTACAACAAAGTTATAAAGCTTAGTGATATATCAGATTGTTAGTGAGGTTTTTTTGTTTACCCTTCGCATTCATACAGTATTTCGCTGTGTTTGTTGCATTTTTGTTGCGTTTCGCTTGATTGTAAAATATGTCAATCGAAAGGGGGTGTGACGTTCATATGTTGTCAATATTCAGTGTTTTATCTGTCATAGTTAATATTGTAAATCCCACGTTCTTTATTTACAGGTACATTCTGGGTGTCTCATTCAGTAAAGAAATTGTTTAATTCCATTTTGTTTTTTAAGGCGGTCTGTCATAACGTTTTTAGCTTTCAATCAGACATTATTGTGAGGTTTTGTATTAGTGTTCCTAAAAATAGATATACCGGCCCCCAGACACATTTTTTTCTCTAAATTTGGCCCCCCGAGTCAAAATAATTGCCCAGGCCTGGGCTGAACCCTGTCAAGTGACATAAAGTGTTGTTTTATACAAAAATTATCAAGGCTGATAATAAGGTCAGGATGATCACAAAAACTACATTCAAATCAATATACTGCAAAAGATGGGACTCCAAAAAACTGATGAAAAATAATTTTACATACAATTACGCATGGCTAAAAGTGCTTTCCAACTGAATTAATATTAAATATGTTTCTTAAATAAACTGTCAATAAAATGTAGGTGCAAATGAAAAGTTAGTCGTAATTTTTGCGCTTAATAAATTTCTCTGACTTTAGCGCCAGACTTCTTCTGTGATATTGTCATTACTGCCACATGTGGTGGAAAAGTGTATTACAAATGAGTACCACTGTGGCCCACAGCAGAGAAACATAATTTTTGGAGGCCCTCTAGGGGGCGCTCGCGGCCAAACAATGGTTGAAGAAAAACACAGACTTTGAGGGCTTTTATAGATCGTAACACCATTACCTGCATTGTTAGTGGCCTCTAACTAGCAGTTTTTCACATTTTAGAAAAAATTGGGAAGATGTGTGTTTTTGTCTCACATAAGGATTGTGGGGGTTGGGCAACATTTGAAAATAAGTGTTCCTTTAAGCAGTATACATTCACGTTCAAACATGTTTGGCTAGAGCCGAATAACTCTCAGAATAGCTCTAACTCAGAAACCTCCCACCTACTATCATTAGCACAAGGACCTTGCCACCAAAAGACATAATTAATGACAACTAAATATTTACCCAGCTTTTATAAACCACTGTCACTTTTTATTTGAAATACTGCTGCTAATGTGCAATCCCTCGTTGCTGCTTTTCATTTGTAGGTTTTAATACATTGGTTAGATTTGGCTGCTGTGCTGATTGCCACCAATCTAATGCTTTTGAATGTGCGATGACACTAAATTGTGAATAATTTTATCATGAAATGTGCACTTTTTTGCTGTTGCAAACCCCACTAAATAATGAATATGCAGAAGTGCAAGGCCATGTACTGCAATGGTTAGGAGGTTACATGCAGCACTTGTATAATTAATGCCGCAAATGCATTTTCACACAACTCTGGCTTTATTCAGCCAGGTTTTTCAGAATGGTAGCTTCCTTTTACAGTATTTATTTCTTTAACAAGTCCTTTGAAATAAAAATACAATCCTGCTGTCTTACAGTTAGCACCATGAAGTGGTTTATGGAGGGATACAGGACATTGGCAGAACATTGACTTTTATGTGCACAAAGTCATTTAGCTTGAGATGGCAAATTAATTTTAAAAATGGTGGTATGGGATTTCTTAATTTTTTTCACAATATATCAAAATATCTCAAGTGGCTTTGATAAGCTCGAACAATGTTCTTTCCATTTTGACATTTAAAATATATGTACTGCATGCAACTGCATATCTTTTGAACTTTAATACTATCCAATAATGCAACAAAATAATATATTATCATATATTTAAATTTTTTTTTAAATAAAGAGATACTTAAATATCCGCTTGACTTAGCAAGTTATCCATCAAATTGTACACTGTAAATATGAAAATAGATTTTACGGTAAAAATCCTGGCGACTGAGTTTTTTACCGTATCATCAACTTTGGTGTCGTTTTTCCATGTACAGTAATATCAGTGGTGGTCCGTCAGGGCCAGCAAGGCCTTCTCTGCTGGCCTAACATAACCAGAAATCGTGATCATAATTAAAGAGAAAAGTGGTTTTTCATTAACTTTCCCTAAATATCTAAAATAATTCATATTCTCTTCATGTCATGTTATGCTCTTTCCAGTACTGTTGTTTTTAGGTTACAGTTTGTATCCAATCAGAATTCAGCTAGCTTATGTTGCCATGCTGTACGAAATCTGCCCGGGGGCGTCTGTGCACTGTTAGTGAATGGACACATACAGGTGATAGACAGTTGCAATAGCCAATCAGATCACGAGTTGTCAGTAAGGCCTTCTAGCTGGCCTTACGCTGGGATTGGATACTCACTTGGGAGACCCAATCACAAGTTGCGAAAACAAAGAAGGAGAGCAACATGTTGATTAGGTGGCAAAAATATATTTGCAAGGCCATTTTCAAGGATACTTAAGAGAAACTACATCTTATGAGACGAGGTCGGCGATGAAATGGGGAAATGCCTACCATTTCCACTCAAATCAACCGACTATGAGGGGCTATCGGGCGTCGAATAGGTGCTACAAATTAAGAGTTTAAATATTTTATTTCATTTTTTTCACGTTTAATGTTTTTTGCAATTTAAATTTTGACAGTACCACATAACATTTGTTTTAATTGCTGATGCGAGTTTATTGATTTTTAAATGCGCCAGAAAATAATCAGCTTTGTACACTGTTGGTGGTGATTCAATGGCCAGCAGGGCGTAAATGTGTTCCTGTATAGTATTTCTCCAGCAATGGTCATGTGGTGACATAAATTATGGTATTTTGAGAGGTAATCATTGAAGTTGGACATCACTGAAGGCCTAGGTGGGAAACGCACAGCCTGCCACTGAGTAATACACTATTAAAACAACTATACAAAATGTTACTGTGAAAAACTGGTGTTCTTTTTTTTACAATTCAATTATTTTTATAAATTCATTTAATATGCTGTTAAAACACAACATGAAATTTACTTTACAATTCTGGCGACTGAGCTGCCAGTTTTACAGTAAAATCTAAAAATTTTTTACAGCGTACATTAAAAATGATATAATAATCAACTGCATAGGCAATTATATACATGTATTATGTATGTAAATGTATATACATATATTATATACTGTTATAAGCGGCCCTCTGATAGCAACCATAACTGCAATGTGGCCCTCAATGAAAACGATTTTGACCCCTGCTTTAATAGTTTGTATATTTTATGTATTGTATTTTTTTGGACTATAAGGCGCACCTAAAATCCTTAAATTTTCTCAAAAATCAACAGTGCGCCTTATAACCAGGTGCGCCTAATGTACGCATTAATTCTGGTTGTGCACACCGACCTCGAAGCAATTTTATTTGGTACATGGTTTAATAAGTGTGACCAGTAGATGGCAGTCACGCATAAGCGATACACGTGGACTGGAGGTGGACGCCCCCTGTTCAATTAATGACGCTAGTAGTTCCAGGTAAGCAAGCAAATCCAAAACTTTAAAGGCCTACTGAAATGATTTTTTTTTATTTAAACGGGGATAGCAGATCTATTCTATGTGTCATACTTGATCATTTCGCAATATTGCCATATTTTTGCTGAAAGGATTTAGTATAGAACGACGACGATAAAGATCGCAACTTTTGGTGTCTGATAAAAAAAAGGCTTGCCCCTACCGGAAGTAGCGTGACGTAGTCAATTGAACATATACGCAAAGTTCCCTATTGTTTACAATGATGGCCGCATGAGGTGAGAGAGATTCGGACCGAGAAAGCGACAATTTCCCCATTAATTTGAGAGAGGATGAAAGATTTGTGGATGAGTAAAGTGCAAGTGAAGGACTAGTGGGGAGTTGAAGCTATTCAGATAGGGAAGATGCTGTGAGAGCCGGGGGTGACCTGATATTCAGCTGGGAATGACTACAACAGTAAATAAACACAAGACATATATATACTCTATTAGCCACAACACAACCAGGCTTATATTTAATATGCCACAAATTAATCCTGCATAAAAACACCTCAGTGTTTGTTATGCTAGCTCCTAGCTCCTATGCTAGCTCCTAGCTCCTAGCTCCATATAAGCCGCCAATCCAATTCAAACACCTGCACAACACGCACAATCACTCAGCCCAAAAGACCGTTCACCTAACCCAAGGTTCATAAAGCTTATATATTTAAACAAAGTAACGTACGTGACGCGCACATACTGGCAAGCGATCAAATGTTTGGAAGCGCAGCTGCTACTCATGGTACCTGGTATTCAACTGAGAATGACTAAAACAGTAAATAAACACAAGACATATATATACTCTACTAGCCACAACACAACCAGGCTTATATTTAATATGCCACAAATTAATCCTGCATAAAAACACCTACGTATTTGTTATGCTAGCTCCTAGCTCCTCTGCTAGCTCCTAGCTCCATAGAACACGCCAATACAATTCAAACACCTGATCAACACACACAATCACTCAGCCCAAAAGACCGTTCACCTAACCCAAGGTTCATAAAGCTTATATATTTAAAAAAAGTAACGTACGTGACGCGCACGTACGGTCAAGCGATCAAATGTTTGGAAGCGCAGCTGCTACTCACGGTACCTGGTATTCAGCTGGGAATGACTAAAACAGTAAATAAACACAAGACATATATATACTCTATTAGCCACAACACAACCAGGCTTATATTTAATATGCCACAAATTAATCCTGCATAAAAACACCTACGTGTTTGTTATGCTAGCTCCTAGCTCCTCTGCTAGCTCCTAGCTCCATAGAACACGCCAATACAATTCAAACACCTGATCAACACACACAATCACTCAGCCCAAAAGACCGGTCACCTAACCCAAGGTTCATAAAGCTTATATATTTAAAAAAAGTTACGTACGTGACGCGCACGCACGGTCAAGCGATCAAATGTTTGGAAGCCAAAGCTGCATACTCATGGTAGCACGTCTGCGTCTTTGTCATCCAAATCAAAGTAATCCTGGTAAGAGTCTGTGTTGTCCCAGTTCTCTACAGGCGTCTGTGTATCGAAGTCAAAAGTCCTCCTAGTTAGAGTCTCTGTTATCCGAGTTCTTCCATCTTGACTGCATCTTTCGGGAATGTAAACAAAGAAGCGCCGGCTGTGTACGTGTTGCTGCTGACTTCCCTCGCAAAATAGACGCTTCGCACCGACAACTTTCTTCTTTGCTTGCTCAGCTTCTTTCTCCATAATGCAATGAACATAATTGCAACAGATTCACCAACACAGATGTCCAGAATACACCCAGAATGAGATGAAAACAGCTATTTCGTATTGGCTTCAATGTGGAAGCCATACCAGTGTTCCCCGGGCTACGTCACTCGCATACGTCATCCTCAGAGGCGTTTCGAACCGGAAGTTTGGCGGCAAATTTAAAATTGCACTTTATAAGTTAACCCGGCCGTATTGGCATGTGTTTCAATGTTAAGATTTCATCATTGATATATAAACTATCAGACTGCGTGGTCGGTAGTAGTGGGTTTCAGTAGGCCTTTAATATTTAATTGAGTATCTTGAATATTACACACGGCGCCTAAAGATCTGTCAAAATGTTTTAGTAGGACTTTGATAAGCTAAGAAGCCGCACCGCTTGATGGATTGTAAGAGCATTATGGCTACCGTAGTCAGACGTACTGTGCTTCAACATACGGGTATTACTATACCTATTAGGAGACATATTACCTGCTGTTTTCTTTTGCAATATTATGCAAAATCAACTTTTCTTACCTTCTGGTACCTGCTGATGTGTATTTGGGATCTGCGTAAGTCCCAAAAATTTGTAGTAGTCAATAAGCTCTTTATTTTTCTTTAGTTTGTTCAAACAAACCCCTATCATCTCATTATGACTGACGTTTGTTGGTAATATTTTTATAGCTTATTCCGGCCCCAAAAAAATTACCTTTTAACAAGATTGAGTCAGCAGGTCTTCCAGTTCAAACCATCATGTTCTTTGCCAAGACACTTCTACCCACATTGCCTCCAATGTTGTCCGCTGTGGTTTAAGCTGCTGGCCCAAACTGACGGCCATGATTTTATCGGCGCACCCCTAGGGCAGCTGTGACTACAGATGTAGCTCACCCGCATGCATAATGAGCTCACTGTAAAGTGCTTAGAACAGGTGTGTCCAGCTAAAGATCAGTGGCGATTGCTCCAAGTCTGCAAGGGAAGGTCAGCTTCACCTACAATGTCAAAGAGAATAAGTGGTCAAATATATACTTTAGTGTTTGACTTAATGTGTTAGAATCTGTTCAACTTTTGTTCGGAATCATCTACTTTCACAACAGCTGAGTTCAATTAGGTGTGACGGTAAAAATGTCTCTGGAAGATTATACTGTGAATCCGTAAGTAGAATAGAAAAATGGAAAAAACAACATTTTGCCCATTGACAAATTCTATCGGATCAAACTTGACTAGGAAAATCCTTCGTCAAAGAAAACTCTCGAGCTAGAGATTACGTTAATTAGGATTTAATGCTGCCAATTCCGATCATACAAGTATGAGATTGGTTGATGCTAATTTTGCTTACGTGTATTAACTGTAAATTATTCAATTTATTAATTCAGAGTTCTATTGACAGTTTAACAATGTCAACACAATATTCAAAATAGTTTTTTATTCTCTTCCTCTGTGTGTAACAGGTTCATCTCCGTCCTCCGGTGATAATGGTACATGATAATGATATAATCAAGATACAAAGAAATGGATGTGGTGTATTATCTCAGAGCAGTTCTCCTAAACGTAGCTTTATCAGCTTCATGCTGCATAAAAACCCCCAACAATCAGCACTGATTTTTTATTTATTAATTTATCTTTTGTAGGTTAAAATGTGTTATTAATCGTGCTACTGAGTTAATGTTGCTGATTAATTTGAACTTATTACTTATTATACATGTTTATCTTTTTTTCATTGTCTACCGACTTCTCTGCTCTTTTTTCTTACATGTTTACTGTTGTTGTTCCCATGTAAGAATAAAATTGAAAAAATAAAACATGTTTACCTGCATAACCTTGTGTGCCAAAAATTGTGCCTGTACAAACATTTTAATGTTCAGGTACATATTTAACAGTGTTTATTCAATTTATATTTTCCAATTTAACCCATAAATTATTGGATTTTATTAAAAAAAAATTATATTAACTGACTTAACTGTGTTTATATTTTAAGTATATTTTATCTTTATTTTTAGAGCTTGTATATTTTTAGATCAGGGGTGTCTAAACTTTCTCTACCGAGGGCCGCATAGTGAAAAGTAAAGTATATTTTTAAGGGTTTAAAAAAAAAAAGATGATATATATTCAAAGACATAACTTTGTTATAGGTGACTAAGTATATCATTATTAGTTTAAAGATTTCAGCTTTTTCTCATGACATTCTGATATTTTTTCTTACATTTTACGTTTTTTTTTTTTAGATTGATATGTTATTTGAAAATACACAACTTTTAAAACTTTAGCACAATAGGTATGTTTGCACAAAGTACCGGTATCAGATCGGTGTCGCCGATACCAGCCTGGATTTTACTTGGTATCGGATCGGAAAGAAAATCAATGGTGTCGGCACATCCCTACTGATCGGCGGCCGATCGATCGGCACAACCTGGTACATGTTACCTAAATAATGTGAGTAACCACTTGTGCTACATTTTGATCAAAATGTAACCGTTCAAGTAGACTGATGAGGGTTTGTGAGTATAACTCAACACCTCTCTTGTATGCCCTTTTGGTCTCACGGCCTATCACACAAGGTTGGAGTCAAATTGTCAGAAAAATCGCCCACCTTTTCTATCATTTCCGAGACCTTTTGTGTGCAGGCAGCTCGGCTCTCATTACCACAACCCTGGTTCATAAGCTCTTTTAGATTCAATTAGCTTAGATGCACAGCGAAATATCGAAGGGCATTTTGCTCGGGCAAGGCCTCAAGGAAAGTAGAAAAGGTCATTTGGCTCACTTCCTCTCTGAGTGGCACAGGGAGGTAGATGGAAAAAGAAATGTCACGTTCAATCGGACAAAAATGGCATTTCATTCTTTGCGCCACATCACAATGACCAAACCTCGTACCCTTTTTGGAGAAAAAGCCCCCTGGAGCAATCAGCAATTTTAATCCAACACTTCCATGTAATTCCTTGAAGTGTATTGTTTTAACTGTAGGCTTTCTCTACAGGAAAAGTATGTTTACTATGTGTTAAAGTAAAAGCATGTGGTACAGGACTGTCTCGTACGGAACAAAGCCATTTCTTTTCTTGATGAATGTCTACCCTTTAGACAAGGCATTTAACATATAAACTCTGCATTATGCATGCAAATCAGGCAGCCCCCCAGTTCCCCGTTTATTGACGATGACCTTGGTGGACGCCAGGTGTTGCAGGGGAATAATAGGTCTCCTGTCACCCACAGGTGACGATAAAATTCCCAATGAAACTTTTAAGATGCCTGGATTCATGTGAACTAAACAAAATGTGCATTGACAATATGGTTCACTTTAATTATTCATTCTGGTCAGAGAGGGAAATCAAATTTACAGCCATTGTAATAAAACACAGTGATAAGTAAGGAACCTTGCTGATAAGGAGTACTGCTGCCTCAAAGTAAGACGTTTGGATGCTATTTTTCCAACTATAACACCACAAATAGCAATATGTACTAATGCATATGTTATTAAAAAATAGGTCTAGTACATTCAATGTCAAATGAAGTAAAGAAGGAAACATTTATTGGTTATTATTGATTTAAATTGGGACAATGCATATTCATTAACAGTACATTACAGTTCAATATGCCATATTTTGCTGCAAAAGCTATTTTTTATCTCCAGTCTCATAACAGGCTGGTTTAAAAGCATGAGTAATATGTGGTGCCGACTGTAAAATGCAATCACTCCTCTAGCTGATATATTTAATATTTAGCTGACTTTCCGTACATTTATTACTTTTCTCACAAGTAACTCACTTATTTTTAGCTCGTTCATAAATGGTGGATAGGATTTAATATTCAAATTTGCCATTTAGATGTAACATTTATATTTGTTTAGATTTAACATTAGGTTTATATGTAACATTTATATTCAGCACTTAGTTTTAAATGTAACATATTTAACATTAGATATAGATGTAACATTTATGTTTCTTTAGATTTAGGTATAACATGTATATTCAATATTAAGTTTTACATTTTACATTTAGATTCAACATTAGATTTCAATGTAAAGTTATTTAACATTTAGATTTACCATAACGGTGACATGAGATATATATATATATTTTTTTACATATATTTTTTCGGTCAAAATGAAAAAAATCAATTACATTTAGTGAGAAAATATTAAGTACTTTATTGACGCATATCATTTCCAGGTGTTTGCGGGCCAGATAAAATGATGTCGCGGGCCAGATGTGGCCCCCGGGCCTTGAGTTTGACACCCCTGCTCTACAGGAACTGCCTCCCTGACAGGACAGCTCTATTCCCCACTATGATCTCCTTTAACATGACACGAAAAAGCAAATGGCTTGTATGTCCAAAAGTCTCTCATAGCACTGACATGAAAGTCGACTTCACCCACAAAAATCTTAATTACAAATATAATCTAAACCCCTCAGGAAACACGAGTGCTGGTGGACACAATAGGAGAGTGTGTGCAGCCCAGCAGGGGAGAGTGACGGATCTGGCACTCAGCTTTCCCCGGGTGACATTTTAACACACAATAAAAAATTACATTTGTATGAATGGACGGTTCAATACGTCCATTTATTGCTTGCCATAAGTGACTGAGTTGCTTTTGATTTGTTTGAGCATTGTTTCCTAGTTTGACTTTATTACGTTGCATAGACCACCTGGGAACCAGGCCAGCGTCCTCTGCGGTGGACATTTGTTCTGGGTCTATTTCTTTTGTCAGAGTTACACATTGCAGCTGAGGTGGACTGGGACAAAAATCTGGCCCTGGACTTTTTTGTCCAGAAAACCACAATTTTTTTTACCATTTAACTTCTTTATTTGGAGTACAAATACATGGGAAACACTTTGGTCAGTCATTTATTTTTCACTGCAAAATGACAAGAATAACAAAAAAACTCATCTACAAGAGAAGGAGGATTCATATGGTCACATTTGTCGAAATTTACCTGACACATGAAACGTGACAAATTGGGTGGTGCACTATCCACTTTAGCAGCCAGATGGCAGTTGAGTGTTGACTATCTTAAAATGTGTTTTTTGGCAATTTCAGCTTAGACCACAGCGACAGTTGCTATGTAGAGTGGCGCTTTCCATCATTTTCGGCAGACTGCATTACAAAATGATTAATAGAATAGAATAGAAAGTACTTTATTGATCCCTGGGGGAAATTCAGCACCACAGTTCGCTCACTATTAACCCCCCCACCTTCCCTCACGCAAAATCCACCCAGGAATGGGGCAATGTGAATTCCTTCCCTTCTGTAATAAAAATACAATAATTAGACTTAGACAAACTTTAATGATCCACAAGGGAAATTGTTCCACACAGTAGCTCAGTTACAAAGGATGGTAAGTGTAAGGATGGAAAGGAAAATGCAGGAATTAAGTAGACTAAAAATGTACTATAGTAGCAATATAAAATATAACATATATGTAATATTTACATATTATATATACAGTATATAATATACTGATATATTATATTTTTATATAATATATACAATATATAACAATTACTAGGGCGGCGAATCTCTGGGTGTCCCACGATTCGATTCAATATCGATTCTTGGGGTCCCGATTCGATTCAAAATAGATTTTTTTCGATTCAACGCGATTCTCGATTCAAAAACGATATTTTCCAGATTCAAAAGGATTCTCTATTCATTCAATACATAAGATTTCAGCAGGATCTACCCCAGTGTGCTGACATGCAAGCAGAGTAGTAGATTTTTGTAAAAAGCTTTTATAATTGTAAAGGGACAATGTTTTATCAACTGATTGCAATAATGTAAATTTGTTTTAACTATTAAATGAACCAAAAATATGACTTATTTTATCTTTGTGAAAATATTGGACACAGTGTGTTGTCAAGCTTATGATATGCGATGCAAGTGTAAGCCACTGTGACACTATTGTTGTTTTTTTTTTGTTTTTTTAGAAATGTCTAATGATAATGTCAATGAGGGATTTAACCATTGCTATGTTGAAATTGTTACTAATATTGATACTGTTGTTGATAATAATCATTTTTGTTTCACTACTTTTGCATTGTTCCGTGTCGTGCTTGTCTCCTCTCAATTGCTCTGTTTATTGCAGTTCTGAGTGTTGCTGGGTCGGTTTTGGAATTGGATTGCATTGTTATGGTATTGCTGTGTATTGTTTTGTTGGATTGATTAATAAAAAAAATCAACCAAAAAAAAAAAAAAAAATTGATTTAAAAAAAAAAGAGAATCGATTCTGAATCGCACAACGTGAGAATCGCGATTCGAATTCGAATCGATTATTTCCCACACCCCTAACAATTACCATGTACAATATTACAGTATATGTAACAGCTGCAGCATTAAATAGAGATTACAAATAAAGCAAATGATTATCTGACTGTGGGCTTTATACAACTAATTTTACCTTCAGAGACAACCCTGGCAGGGGTTCGATCCCGCACCTTCTGCATCCAAAAACTTAAGGTCATACCACTACACTGCAGGACCCTGCCGGATGTTAGGGTGACATTTTACCTTTATATTTTGTTGACAGTCACGGAGCAGGAAAGTGCTAGGAATAAATTTGCTGTAAAAATCCACGTAAAGCGCCCTGTCATTCATTATTTGACGTTTTACAAGCTATTTTTTTTTAGTTGTCAAGCGCATCTCACATGTCTGCAGCGGAAATTTGATAAGGTATTGTCCATATTCCGAGGCAAAGTGCAGCAAAAATCACACAGATCTTTATAGATTTTGAAACTGATGGTACGTGGGCTCCATCTAGTTGTACGCCAAAGAATCACTTCTTTAAATATTCAAACAGTGTTACTGTTCAAACGGTATGTAATGTTACAGTGGCAAAAATATTAAATATACTTGTTATATATAACCTCAATCAATGTTTATTTATATAGCCCTAAATCACAAGTGTCTCAAAGGGCTGTACAAGCCACAACGACATCCTCGGTACAGAGCCCACATACGGGCAAGGAAAAACTCACCCCAGTGGGACGTCGGTGAATGACTATGAGAAACCTTGGAGAGGACCGCATATGTGGGTAAACCCCCCCCCCCCCCCCCTCTAGGGGAGACCGAAAGCAATGGATGTCGAGTGGGTCTGACATAACATTGTGAAAGTCCAGTCCACAATGGATCCAACACATCAGCGAGAGTCCAGTCCACAGCGGGGCCAACAGGAAACCATCCCGAGCGGAGACGGGTCAGCAGCGCAGAGATGTCCCCAACCGATGCACAGGCTAGTGGTCCACCCGGGGTCCCGACTCTGGACAGCCAGCACTTCATCCATGGCCACCGGACCTATGCAACTCCCCCTCGCAAGGGACAGGGGAGAAGAGGAGAGAAGAAAAGAAACGGCAGATCAACTGGTCTAAAAAAGGGGGTCTATTTAAAGGCTAGATTATACAAATGAGTTTTAAGATGGGACTTAAATGCTTCTACTGAGGTAGCATCTCTAACTGTTACCGGGGGTGATTGATTGATTGATATATAACCTCTGTCTTGTTTTAATTAATTTTTAGGCCTACTAGGCTACTGTGTATTAATGTCAGTCATTATGGTGGTACTTGGAGAGCCAAGTGTTTTCTGAGGTGGTACTTGGTGAAAAAAGTTGGAGAACCACTGACATAGATAAACGGCCGTCCATTATTGATCAGCCCGCTGGGAAAACTGATGGCCAGTCCACCCCTGCAGTTCAGAGAGAAAAAAAATAGCCCTCTTACGCAAAACACGACTGCATCGGAGTGAAATAATAAAAAAATAAAACAAATTAAAAAAAGGAAATTCATGGTACGTTACTATCTCTATCTCCAATCGACACTGAAGTGTTTCACTGTCTGTGTTCCTGGCACACCGATAACACCCAAAATTTCACTAAGTAAATGTGAGTGTGAATGTTGTCTGTGGCGACTTGTCCTGGGTGTACCCCGCCCTCCGCCCGAATGCAGCTGAGATAGGCTCCAGCACCCCCCGCGACCCCAAAAGGGACAAGCGGTAGAAAATGGATGGATGGATGTCAGCGCCCAAGTTAGGCGACAACTATATTTTTTGTGGCTGTATGCAAATAATTTTCTTATCACCAAGGCACTTTGTGATGAACATATACTGAACGCACTCTCTCTATTCATTAATTCAGTCGCTGACCACAAAACATTTTAATTGAAAAACTTTGCTTATCAATTGATTACAATGTTTCTAATTAATTGGATTAAAATGTTTGCCATCATTTCTTTGCAATGTTTGAGATCAGTCATTGGTACAGTAAGGAAGGGATTCATATGGCCCCATTCCTGGGTGGATCTCGCATGAGAGGAAGTAGGGGGATAATCATTTTGCAATGCAGTCTGCTGAAAATGATGGAAAGCGCCACTCTACATAGCAACTGATAATGTGGTCAAAGTTGGAATTGCCACCAAACACATTTTAAGATATTCAACACTCTACTGCCATCTGTCGGCTAATGTGGATAGTAGTGTTGTATGGTACACCGGTATTAGTATAGTATCGCGATACTAATGAATCATATTCGGTACTATACCGCCTCTGAAAAGTACCTTGTTGAATGTTCGGCAGTGCACAATCACGGAGTACTTAAAAGCAGACACAGTGTGTAGACAGAAAAGGGAGAACGGGCGCATTTTGGCTTAAAAACTAAGGATAAATGAGAAGTTATAACACTGAAACGTACACCGGAAGAGGTGCTTTAAGACATGGCTAGCTAGCTAGCGGCTAAAGTCCAGCCGTAGTTGGCAGTGTTTTAGCTACTTCCAAATCACTAATCCTCGCCTCCATGGCGACAAATAAAGTAAGTTTCTTACAAGTATCATCCCTGCAGGACGAGGAATAGCTAAACATGCTTTACTACATACCGTAGCTCACCGGCGTCACACTGTAAACAAACGTCATTGGTGGATTTACACCTGACATCCACTGTAATGATACCAAGTACAGGAGCGTATTTAGTCGATACTATGTTTACATCAATATTTTTTGCCATCACAACATCTTCTTTCATTTTTTGAAATTCATATTATGTTTATAAACTCAGGAAATATGTCCCTGGACACATGAGGACATTGAATATGACCAATGTATGATCCTGTAACTACTTGGTACGGATTGATACCCAAATTTGTGGTATCATCCAAAACTAATGTAAAGCATCCAAACAGAAACATAAGTGATTATTACATTTTAACAGAAGTGTAGATAGAACATTTTAAAAGAGAAAGTAAGCAGATATTAACAGTAAATGAACAAGTAGATTAATAATACATTTTTACAGTTTGTCCCTCATAATGTCGACAAAAAAATAAAGAAATTACACAATATGTTACCGCATACTTCAGCAGACTAAATTAGGAGCCTGTGTTTGATTACTTACTACTAAAAGACTAGTTGTCTTGTATGTTCACTATTTTATTTAAGGACTAACGTGCAATAAGAAACATATGTTTAATGTACCCTAAGATTTTTTGTTAAAATAAAGCCAATAATGCCATTTTTTGTGGTCCCCTTTATTTAGAAAAGTATCAAAGTACCAAAAAGTATCAATCATTTTGCTACCGGTACCAAAATATTGGTATCGGGACAACACTAGTGGATAGTGCACCCCCACATTTGTCACGTTTCATGTGTCAGGAAACTGTGACGAATGGGGCCATATGAATTCCCTTCCAACTGTACCACACGACAGAAAGTTATTTGATTTTGTATTAAATATATTAAGCGTATGCCATTCTCCAGTGTAAAATGTTTTGTATTTAGTGAGATGTTTGTCGTGTTGCTTGGTTGCGAACGAGTCAATTGACATGAATTGGCAAATATTGAATGGTGCAACATACCGTACATTGCTGGACGCCAACCCCCGGTGGGGGCAGGGCTGGCGTCTCGGGTACCGATTCCCCTTTAGACCACCTGACCTCACAGGTGTGCAGGCGAGTTCTTAATGAGCGGGAGCAGATGCACAGAGCGGCGCGCCAGACAGGAGAGACGCAAGAGGTAATGAGGAAGGACGTGGAGAAGTAGGCGCCGCTTTACCACCGCAGGGACGCTACAGGCCTGAACGCCTTAGTTTAAAAGATTACAAGCATCAGAGGAAGCGTGGAGTCACAACCACCGGCCTGTAAAAATGATCTATAAATTCTTTGGAATAGGTGGAGTGTTAATGTAAAATATGAAGATGTCATGAATGTGAAGAGGGCATTTGGACAAATGTCCAAGAATCATTTTCAGCACCAACCCATCCCACTTAACAAACTTTTTTCACCAAGTACCACCTCAAAAAACACTTGGCTCTCCAAGTACCACCATAATGACAGACATTAAAATACAGTAGCGTAATAGGCCCAAGTATTCATTAAAAACAATGCAGAGGTTTTCTTTAACAAGTATATTTACTATTTTTGGCCACGGTAACATATACACTCAGTTTGAACAGTCACACTGTGTTTGAGTATAGTAAAATAAAACACTGTACCTAAATAATAAATCAAATCTTTGGCGTACCACTAGATGCAGCCCACTAGTGGTATGTGTAGCACAGTTTGAGAATCACTGTGATAATGGAAATCCAAACACCCAAGTCAGCATACATTACAGTTGTAACGTGTATTACTATTAGGAGAACAGTAGTAGTAGTAGGTAGGGGAATTTTTTTGCAAGATAAAAATACTGTGTTTTATGATTTTTATGAATATTGTATGATTTGAGTTTGTTATAAACCCCTACCCCCCACACACACTTTCAATAACCTTTCCTACACACTCAAACACTTGCTATGCTTTTTGAAGACCTTCTCTCATGTGATTGTAACAACATATTAATACAGGTGTCAAACTTAAGGCCTGAGGACCAGACAATTTTACATGGCCTGCCAAAGGATGGAAAAAATGTGTGTCAGTAAAGCACTTTAAAAGTAAATGTACTTTATCCCTGCAATTTTGACATAAAAAAATGAACTGCAAGCATTTGAATGCAAACTTTTTAACTTTAAACTTTAATCCTCACCATGCAACAAGACATCCCCAGCATTTGGTCATCAAAATAAATACCTAAATATCTGCTTGTCACCTTGGCTTACAAATTCAAAGCAAATTATCCTTCAAACTGTAGGTATAACATTTAATAATCAAACACAATTGCCTATGCCAATTGTGTAACGAGGGTATTATTCGTTTTATATTCATATATTCACCGTTACAAACGGCCCTCTGAGGGCAGCCTTTACTGCAATGTGGCCATCAATAAAAACGAGTTTGACACCAAAGTCGCAGAGCTTCACATAAAGTTGAATGTTTCCAAAGAAACACGCAGAGCAAACACACAGGGAGCGCTACACAAAGCTGAGCTGAAGCAAACCGGAGGCTCAATGCGGCTGAGACAATAAGATACTATGACAGAGAACAGAGTGCTCTGTGATTGGTCGGCCAACAGCCAGTAGCCTTAGACGTCACATGAGCAAAGGCTTCATTGCTGCATGCGGTATATAGCTGGTAATCAATCTAGCCAAGTCTGAATATTATAAGCGACTGGGAGCTTGTTTTTTTGCAATTACTTGCAAATTTAGTGAGTTGTAGGTAGCGTTTTTTAGGGTTGTTTAGTTGGGCTTGCTTTTTTCTGTCTCCATAACAAAGCAAACCTCAAGTGCGCCTGTAGGTGCTTTGTCCTTTCTACACGTTTCCTTATTATTGCCCCCACCCCAGCCATTGACTTGGCAACTACGCCAGAGCTCAGACTGACAAAGAAACCGGTGATTAGTGGCAGTAAGTGTGGAAAACTTCACAGCAATTTATGCACCCATTTTCTATGCCACTTATCCTCTAAAAAACACTAAAGGCAGTGTTTCCCATAAACTGCCAAGATACCTGTGGCGGTGGGGGCGTGGGTATGGGCGTGGCTATAGGCGTGGTCACCATGACATCAAGTAATTTGCATAATTTACTACAATGATATGATTTTCTCTAAAAAGGCTCAAAAAATGTATACTTACTAATTAATAACAGTTTTGTTTTAAACATCCATTCATCCATCCATCCATCCACCCATTTTACAATATAATTACAACACTTTATGTATTTATATACAGATTTGAACAATAAGTTATTCACTGAAATATATTTATTAATTGTGGTTCTTACAAAAAATATATCTTATAAAATATAAAAGCTAAAATGTCTCTTAAAGCTCTGCCCCTTTAAATAGTGCATACTAAATCATTTAACTTTAGCCTACTACTACCACCATATTATTTACCAGCAACATAAAGTGAAACAGAGGCAGAGGTGTCCTGCCATAGTCAGTAACAAATAAACAGAAAACAGTAGTGGTCAAATACAAATAAGGCAACAAGAGAAGTATCCTACACTTCTCTTTTGTAAAGTAAATCTGAACAGCCTATATGGGCATCTACATCAACTATATGATTTGCCTGAGAAGCTGGACAGGACCAAAAAAAAAAAAAAAAAAAAATACATTTTTTAAAAATTTTTATTTGTGGCGGACGTAATTATTTCGTGGCGGGCCGCCACAAATAAATGAATGTGTGGGAAACACTGAAAGGACTGGAAAATGTCTCGAGGGTGTCCCGCCGATAGATTGTGAAATACCAGCTCACAGGTTTAATTTATCATGTTAATACCAAGAAGCACAAAAAAGCATGCCAAGACAAATTAATGATCTAAAAATAGCCACTTGAACTGAAGTAGTCGTCACACATCAATCACTGCTGTTGATCATCTTGGTGAACATGACGTTTAAATACACCCTATACAATCCACTTAATTAACTCATAATTGCGATTTTGCGATCAATTTGCAATATATAATATCACCTTATGGCAGGGGTCCCCAAACCTTTTGACTCAGGGGGCCCACATTAGGTAAAAAAATTGGGCTGGGGAGGCATGCTATGTATGTATGCATGTGTGCGTGCGTGTATATATATAAATATATATATGGGGGGTGTGGGTGTGTGGACAGGTAGGTACACTACCGTTCAAAAGTTTGGGGTCACCCAAACAATTTTGTGGAATAGCCTTCATTTCTAAGAACAAGAATAGACTGTCGAGTTTCAGATGAAAGTTATCTTTTTCTGGCCATTTTGAGCGTTTAATTGACTCCACAAATGTGATGCTCCAGAAACTCAATCTGCTCAAAGGAAGGTCAGTTTTATAGCTTCTGTAATGAGCTAAACTGTTTTCAGATGTGTGAACATGATTGCACGAGGGTTTTCTAATCATCAATTAGCCTTCTGAACCAATGAGCAAACACATTGTACCATTAGAACACTGGAGTGATAGTTGCTGGAAATGGGCCTCTATACACCTATGTAGATATTGCACCAAAAAACAGACATTTGCAGTTAGAATAGTCATTTACCACATTAGCAATGTATAGAGTGTATTTCTTTAAAGTTAAGACTAGTTTAAAGTTATCTTCATTGAAAAGTACAGTGCTTTTCCTTCAAAAATAAGGACATTTCAATGTGACCCCAAACTTTTGAACGGTAGTGTATATTCACTTCGGATGTCTCGCGGGCCGGATTGTGAAAGCTCGGGCGGGTGCTGGACCCCTGCCTTATGATTTGTGTTCATATGTCAAAATACAAAAGGCACTCTTCTTTTAATCGGGGTTTAGAAATGATGTTAGTCAATGTGTTCATGTTGTGCTTACTATAATTTTGCTGTTTCTTATGCATAATATATGACTATATTTACATATTATGCTCCATTAAGCTCCCTCCATTGGGCTTCTTTTGGGCTTGTTTTCACAGAGCTATTTGCTTGTTTCTCTCAAGAGATCTGGCAACACTGCTGGTAATATCAAATAGATGTTATAAAACATGCATAGAAAAAATTCCTATTTAGAATTTTTAAATCCACAATGCACTGACACCATGGTAAGTGAACCACTATACTGTGTGGCAGCAAGTATGTCACAAAGTTGACATGTACATGACAAGTCTGTTTTCAGAACAATTACTACTGTATATATATATATATATACTGTATGTATGAAGTTCCCATGTGGTACTTACTGATTAAGGAACAGGAAGTATAGCTATACAAAAATACAGCACAGTCAGAGACGTTTCCAGGATTTTCGCTCTTCCGGGGCTAGGAGGGGGCTTGACCCGTAGTGGGGTTGGGGTGGTGAAGAAAATAATAAATTTTTATGGCTTTAGTTGAATTTTTTCAATAAAATCAGTTATGATACACAGCACAAGCATGCCTGATATAAAAGTAGTTTTTGACTGAATTTGACCAAAGATTATTCCACAAAATAGGTGACATATACAGCAATGGACAGCACTCAAGCGCCTGCCAATAACCAGACAATGCACTCAAAATGTGACAACAGATGTCTTTTTTTCCATATGCATAATTAATGAAAACAGACAACAATGCATTGGCAATATTGTTTCGAATCACAACATAACTTTAGAAATTGTTAATTGTGAGATTAATATCAGGCTTATAGGTTACAAAGTGCAGCGGCTACAGCTTAAATCTATTGTTTTCACAACATAACTTCAGAAATAAAATTAATAATTACATTACCAACATAGTGCCTCAGACTGGAAGTCTCTGCAGAGAGTGGCGAGGACAGCGGAAAATATCATCAGGACTCCTCTTCCGCATATCCAGGAAATCGCAAAAAGCCGCTGCCTGACCAGGGCTCAGAAAATCTGCAGAGACTCCTCCCACCCCCACCAAGGACTGTTTTCACTGCTGGACTCTAAAAAGAGGTTCCGCAGCCTCCATAGCAGAACCTCCAGGTTCTTCTGTAACAGCTTCTTCCCTCAGGCCATAAGACTCTAAAACGCATCATAATAATCCCCTCAATTCCCCCTAAAAATGTTTTAACTCGCTGGAATATGAAGATAATATGACATACATCCATAAACATGGATGCATATGCAAAAGTGCAATATATTCATCTGTACAGTAATCTTATTTATATCTGCAATTTGTTGCTCTTTTATCCTGCACTGCCATGAGCTAATGCATCGAAATTTCGTTCTTATCTGTACTGTAAAGTTCAAATTTGAATGACAATAAAAAAGGAAATCTAAAAAAAATAGGCTGTATTGTACTCACACTAATCATTCAGATCAAAAGATCAAAGCTGGGGAACAATCATCCGTACAAGATGGGGAACAAATGGGGTCCAAATACAAATGAACGCTGTGGAGGGACGAGCCAAGAAAAGTTTGCAAGCGTTCACGCTGTGATTGGGCGGCCAAAAGATGGAGCAGGACTAGGGCTGGGCGATATGGCCTTTTATTAATATCTCAATATTTTTAGGCCATGTCACGATACACTATATATATCTCGATATTTTGCCTTAATATTTTGCCTTAGCCTTGAATTAACACTTGATGCCTATAATAACACCAGTATGATGTGTCTACATTAAAACATTCTTGTTCATACTGCATTAATATATGCTCATTTTAAACTTTCATGCAGAGAGGGAAATCACAACTAAGTCAATTTACCAAAACTGTATTTATTAAACAGTTATTAAGCAGTGGCATAAACATTCATGTCATTTCAAAACAGAAAGTGCAAGATTGTCAGAGACATTTTAAAACAAGCTATTAGTGCACTTTTGTGCATGAGGGAGGGCGTGGCGAAGTTGGGAGAGTGGCCGTGCCAGCAATCTGAGGGTTACTAGTTCAATCCCCACCTTCTACCATCCTAGTCACGTCCGTTTGTCCTTGAGCAAACACTTCACCCTTTGCTCCTGATGGGTCCTGGTTAGCGCCTTGCATGGCAGCTCCCGCCATCAGTGTGTGAATGTGTGTGTGAATGGGTGAATGTGGAAATAGTGTCAAAGCACTTTGAGTTCCTTAAAAAAAGGTAGAAAAGCGCTATACCATTTACCATGATGTCACTAAGATGACATATCAAAACAACACTAAATTAAAGTGCACTTTTTGTACAGAACAACACATCTTTCTTATTATTACGCACTCCTTACGAACTTTGATATGAATGTGACCTGTGCCTTTTTAAGATGCTCAAGCTTCACAAATAAATCTAAGAGACAATTTTTCTTTGACTACTGTATCACAACATTTCCAATACTGTTTGTGTCGTCCACAACAACACAAGTTGAAGAGGTGTGTTACGTGTCTATGAGCTGTCCCGGCTAGCATTAGCTTTGTAGATTGTTCGCAGACTTAGCTGGTATTTCAAGTGGCTGTTTTTTGACATTATTTATTTAGTTTGGCAGGAGACAAACATTCCTCCTCCTCACGATAGCAGCATTTCAGTCACATTTATGTCAATTCATGTGTCAGTAGAAGTCGTTTTTACTGGACAATTTCTTTAATGGGGAAGACACAGTACCCTAGGTATATAGAAGTCTACTGCCAAAATTAGACTTAGTCAAAATCTGGATTCAAACAACCAATGCAGACATATTTATCTTATCAGAAACCTGGCTAACTAAAGCAGTCTCTGACAAGGACATTGCTATAAATGGATATAATGTCTTCCGATGCAATCGTCCTCGAAAAGGTGGAGGAGTGGCTATGTATATCAAAAACAAATTTAATGTTACCTTATTATCATCACTGTCAATCACTAAACAATTTGAACTCCTTGCCCTGCAGCTTGAATTCTCACATGGCCAACCTCTCGCAATTGTAGGCGGTTATAGACCTCCCTCTGCCTCCACTGAAGCCCTTGCCTCGCTTGAATCCTTTATGAGTGGGTTAAAAGCTAGTGAACTTCTCTTGGTTGGTGATTTAAATTTTGACTGGTTGACTTCCTCTTCTGATAACCTTAAAGCTGTATGCAACTCACTTAACTTAACTCAATTAATCACTTCCCCAACTCGACCCAATACTAAAAACTCCTCAAAATCATCTTTCAATGTTTATTTATATAGCCCTAAATCACAAGTGTCTCAAAGGGCTGTACAAGCCACAACGACATCCTCGGTACAGAGCCCACATACGGGCAAGGAAAAACTCACCCCAGTGGGATGTCGGTGAATGACTATGAGAAACCTTGGAGAGGACCGCATATGTGGGTAACCCCCCCCCCCTCTAGGGGAGACCGAAAGCAACGGATGTCGAGTGGGTCTGACATAACATTGTGAAAGTCCAGTCCACAGTGGATCTAACACATCAGCGGGAGTCCAGTCCACAGCGGGGCCAACAGGAAACCATCCCGAGCGGAGACGGGTCAGCAGCGCAGAGATGTCCCCAACCGATGCACAGGCTAGTGGTCCACCCGGGGTCCCGGCTCTGGACAGCCAGCACTTCATCCATGGACCTATGCAACTCCCCCTCGCAAGGGACAGGGGAGAAGAGGAGAGAAGAAAAGAAACGGCAGATCAACTGGTCTAAAAAAGGGGGGGTCTATTTAAAGGCTAGATTATACAAATGAGTTTTAAGATGGGACTTAAATGCTTCTACTGAGGTAGCATCTCTAACTGTTACCGGGAGGGCATTCCAGAGTACTGGAGCCCGAATAGAAAACGCCCGCAGACTTTTTTTTGGCTCTGGGAATCACTAATAAGCCGGAGTTCTTTGAACGCAGATTTCTTGTCGGGACATATGGTACAATACAATCGGCGAGATAGGCTGGAGCTAAACCGTGTAGTATTTTATACGTAAGTAGTAAAACCTTAAAGTCGCATCTTAAGTGCACAGGAAGCCAGTGCAAGTGAGCCAGTATAGGCGTAATATGATCAAACTTTCTTGTTTTTGTCAAAAGCCTTGCAGCCGCATTTTGTACCAACTGTAATCTTTTAATGCTAGACATAGGGAGGCCCGAAAATAATACGTTACAGTAATCGAGACGAGACGTAACGAACGCATGAATAATGATCTCAGCGTCGCTAGTGGACAAGATGGAACGAATTTTAGCGATATTACGGAGATGAAAGAAGGCCGTTTTAGTAACACTCTTAATGTGTGACTCAAACGAGAGAGTTGGGTCGAAGATAATACCCAGATTCTTTACCGAGTCTCCTTGTTTAATTGTTTGGTTGTCAAATGTTAAGGTGGTATTATTAAATAGCTGTTGGTGTCTAGCAGGACCGATAATCAGCATTTCCGTTTTCTTAGCGTTGAGTTGCAAAAAGTTAGCGGACATCCATTGTTTAATTTCATTAAGACACGCCTTCAGCTGACTACAGTCCGGCGTGTTGGTCAGCTTTAGGGGCATGTAGAGTTGAGTGTCATCAGCATAACAGGGAAAGCTAACACCGTACTTGCGTATGATGTCACCCAGCGGCAGCATGTAAATACTAAAGAGTGCAGGGCCAAGAACCGAACCCTGGGGAACTCCGCACGTTACCTTGACATAGTCCGAGGTCACATTGTTATGGGAGACGCACTGCATCCTGTCAGTAAGATAAGAGTTAAACCAAGACAAGGCTAAGTCTGACATACCAATACGTGTTTTGATACGCTCTAATAAAATATTATGATCGACGGTATCGAAAGCGGCGCTAAGATCAAGAAGCAGCAACATAGATGACGCATCAGAATCCATCGTTAGCAATAGACCCTTTTCATCATTTTTGCGAGGGCTGTCTCCGTAGAGTGATTTGCCCTGAAACCGGATTGAAAAGGTTCACAGAGATTGTTAGTCACTAAGTGTTCATTTAGCTGCTGTGCAACAATTTTTTCGAGAATTTTGGAAATAAACGGAAGGTGGGAGACCGGTCGGTAGTTTACCATGAGGTCAGGATCGAGGTTAGGTCTTTTGAGCAGAGGATGAATAACCGCTTTTTTGAATGCTAGGGGAACAGTGCCGGAGGAAAGTGATAAGTTTATAATATTTAACACTGATGGACCTAATAATACAAACAGTTCCTTGATAAGTTTCCCAGGAAGTGGGTCAAGTAAACATGTTGTTTGTTTTATCCCACTTACACGCTGTAATAATTCCTCTAATGTTATTTCATCAAAAATAGAGAGACTATTTTGGAGGGCAGTGTCCGTCGTATATACAGTCGTATTTGTGTTAATAGAACCCAGTTGTAGCTGGGATGCGTTTTCTTTAATCTCCTTTCTAATGAGTTCAATTTTCTTATTAAAGAAATTCATAAAATCATCTGCCGAGTGGGTGGAGCTACTGGGAGGAGTCCCTTGTTGGGTTAGCGATGCTACTGTACTAAACAGAAATTTAGGATCGTTTTTGTTGAGGCGGATGAGATTTGAGTAGTATTTAGCTTTAGCTAAGGTAAGCATGCGTTTATAAGTTATTAAACTATCACTCCATGCTTGATGGAAAACCTCAAGTTTAGTCGCGCGCCATTTGCGTTCCAGTTTTCTACATGATAATTTATGAGCTCTAATTTCTTCTGTAAACCATGGGGTGCGCCTTTTAGGGGCCCTTTTTTGCTTTAGCGGTGCTATACTATCAATAATTTTGCGCAAGGCATCGTCAAAGTTGTTAGTAAGGTTATCAATAGAGCCGACATAATTTGGGAATGGTGCCATTACCGAAGGCAGTAGGTCAGCAAGAGTCATCGTTGTGGCAGCATTAATGTTGCGGCCGCTATAGCAGTTATTATTATTATTAGCTTGTTGACAAAGAGTCAAAACTTCAAATTTTATAAGGTAATGATCAGACATTACTTTAGTATATGGAAGTATCATAACTTTGGAGGTGGTGACACCCCTGACAAGCACTAGATCTATTGTATTACCGTTGTGATGCGTGGGTTCATGTATTATTTGTGTAAGACCACAGCTATCAATTATGGTTTGGAGCGCCACGCACTGAGGGTCCGATGGGGTATTCATATGGATATTAAAGTCCCCCATTATGATTATATTGTCGGCGTGCGTCACTAGATCAGCAACGAACTCTGAGAATTCACTGATAAAGTCCGAATAGGGCCCAGGGGGGCGGTATATAACAGCCAGGTCGAGAGGTAGCGGTGTGACAGACCTCATAGTAAGCACCTCAAACGATTTATATTTATTATTTAGGTTAGGGGTAAGGTTGAAATTTTCATTGTATATTCGTGCGACACCCCCTCCCCTTTTAAGAGGACGGGCAACATGCGCATTCGTATAGTTAGGAGGAGATGCCTCATTGAGCGCAAAAAATTCGTCCGGTTTGAGCCAGGTTTCGCTAAGACCAATGACTTTACTTGATCTAATTTACTTGATCTAATTCTAACCAACGCTCCCCATAAGTACACTGGCACTGGGGTGTTTGCCAATGACTTGAGTGACCATTGTACAATTGCAGCTGTAAGAAACTGCAAGCTACCAAAATCAAAACCCACTATTACATGCAAAAGAAATATTAAAAACTTTTGCCTCCCAGCTTTTATATACGATTTAGCTGCCTTTCAGTGGAACAGAGTTGCTTTAATTGATGATATTGAGATAGCGTTGAAATACTTTTATAATGAATTTCAACGTATAGTCAATAAACATGCTCCCTTTCAAAAACTTAGAGTTAAAGGTCGAAATAATCCCTGGTTTTCCTCTGCAATTGGAAACCTTCTCAAAGAGAGACGTTGCTTGGGCCAGGGCTCGAAAAACAAAGACAGAGGCTGACTGGCTTAGCTTCCGCCAGCTTAGAAATAAATGTACTTCGCTTGTTAAGAGGGCAAAGTCTGATTTTTACCTGCATGAATACAAAAAACATATAAATGATCCCAAAAAGTTTTGGCAAACCATAAAAGCTTCTTTAAATCATGTGACAACAAATGACTTTCCAAGTCCTTTAATTACTCAATCTGGTACTTTGTCTGACAAGACAACTATATCAAATTGTTTTAATGAGTATTTTGTTTCTTCCGGATCCTTGTTTGAGTCGTTGAATCCTCAATTGTCAAATGTTGGTTTAACTAATGTTAATATACCAAGTACACCACAGGCTGTAAATAGACGCAGCACCTGCACTTTTGAGTTCACACCTGTATCAATTTCCGAGGTAAACAGTGCACCAAAGAGCCTGGACACAACTAAAGCAGCAGGACCTGACCAAATTGAACCCTTTTTCTTAACATTGGCTGCTGATTTTGTTGCTGAGCCTCTCTCGCATATTTTTAACCTAAGTCTAACAAGTAAAAGCATTCCAAAAATCTGGAAATCGGCCTTTGTTCTTCCCCTGCTAAAAGGGGGTGAACCCACAAATATAAATAATTACAGACCAATTTCTAAATTATGCATTTTAGCAAAATTGTTTGAGAAGATCATCAGTAACCAGCTAGAGGATTTTTTAGAATCAAACAATATTTTATCTCCATTTCAATCTGGTTTTAGAAAACAGCATAGCACTATTACAGCTGCTCTTAAGGTCTTCAATGATTTAATCGAGGCTGTAGACGGCAAGAAATATTGTGTCGCCCTATTTATTGATTTGTCAAAAGCATTTGACACAGTAGACCACAGTCTGTTAATTCAAGCCCTTCATCACGTTGGATTATCTAAAAATGCAGCTGCTTGGTTCACAGACTATCTCTCCAGCAGAACACAACGTGTACAGGTGGCTGGGACCACCTCTTCATTACTGGACATTACCAAAGGCGTTCCACAAGGCTCAGTGCTGGGGCCCATTTTATTTTCTATCTACATAAATAATCTTTGTAATAATTTGTCAAATGCAATGTACCATTTTTATGCAGACGACACCATTATTTATTGCTGTTCAACCTCCATCACTCAGGCTTTTGAGTTTTTACAAGCTGCTTTTGATGTCATCCTGGCTCGCTTATTTGATCTTAAATTGGTTTTAAATACAGATAAAAGCAAGGTAATGGTTTTCTCTCATTCAAGGGTGCTACTGGAAAATATTCCAAATATTGTAACATCTAATGGAAACCCTATAGAGCAGGTCTTAAATTACAAGTACTTGGGTTTTACTCTTGATCAGGAGCTTTCATTTAAAGCCCATATTAACAACTTGGTCTCTAAGCTTAGGGTAAAGCTTGGTTTCTTTTTTAGAAATAAAAACGGCTTCTCTCTTAAAGTCAGAAAGAAATTGGTGACAGCAACTATCTTGCCTGTAATTGATTATGGAGACGTGCTTTATTTTAGTGCTTCATCTAAATGCCTCCAGTCCTTGGACACTGTTTTTCATTCAGCACTAAGATTTGTTACTGGCTGTCGTAGTCTCACCCACCATTGTCAACTGTATATGAAGTCAGACTTATCTTCATTGAGTGCACGCAGATACACACATTGGCTGACTTTAATTTATAAGGCTCTTTTAGGTTTAATACCTCCATACTTGTGTACTCTGTTACAAAGAAAAAGCAGCTCTTACGCATTACGTTCTAACAATTTGTATGTTTTAACTGTTCCTCATGTACGGACTGAATTTGGCAAAAGAGCTTTTGGCATTGCTGCCCCTATGGCATGGAATAAATTGCAGACGAAACTGAAACTTACAGAACTACTTCCATTTGGAGCCTTCCGTTCTGTCCTGAGGGACAAACAGCGAGAGACGTTTGCACAGTGCCTGTGTTTTTAAAGATGTAAATCTCTGTTGTTTTACAGTTCTCTTATGTATTTTAAAATGTATGTCTTAATGTATTTATTTTGAAACTTCTCTGTGACATGTGGTGTTGACCTCTTGGCCAGGTCACCCAATGGGTTTTCTTATCTGGTTAAATAAAGGTTCTATATCTATATACACTCAGGGTTGTTCATAGTTTGGTTACCTCATTTAGCTACATACGGTAGCCAAAATATTAAACAGTCGATTACAACACAACCACAATAATATTAAACATATTGTTAGATTAATACGTATTTGACAGTGTCAATCAAAACTGACTTCAGTATTGTCTTTGTGAAATATACTAAACTGATCATTAACCTTAGCTCTGCGGCCTTTTCTCTGTCTTGCCTAAAACAATAAGTCATAATTGGTCATAAATGATCTTGCATCTGGGGAAATTAAAAAAACAAACAAAAAAAGACTGTAATAAAGAAAAAATAATTGAAATCGATTTTATGTTGCAGAATTTAATGTGAATTGTAACTATCATCAATTAATCTCTCTTTTCAGTAATAGGTTCCACCAACCTTTACAGTAATGAAATGTGTAAGTAAGTTAACTGTCCATAAGCTTTTGATTACCCCCTGTTCTCAAGGGAAATAGGTCTGATAAGGATTCCATCATGGGCTACACTGAACAAGATAGCTAAAAGAAATTTTTTTTACACTCACAGTCCACACTTGATTAATTTCTGTGACCCGAGTCTTGGCGGCCCCATAATCAATGTATCTTCATTTTACTTTCAAGTTTGTGTATCAATTATATCATTTTCCCAGTGGCTTCTTCGTCTGCTTTTGATGATTAAAGCGACTCCTTGAAATCAAATCCTCGAAAAAGGGCATTTGAGCTGCAAATGTTTTCACAGTAAAATACTCTGTAATCTTAAATGTGGCTGATCTAATTACACCAATTGTATTCAGGTGTGTAATCAAGTGCTTCACGTTGCAGTAAAGGGTAGCGCAATTACAAATGAGCAGGCGTTATACATCTGGGGTATCAAACTGGTTTCATAGGCCGTTGTGGAGTATTTGAAATGTTTGAATCAGACGTCAAAGAAAAATAGTCACAAGCAGATGTACAATTACTTTTATATTGAAAAGGGTTTGGTAACAAAAACATTTGCTTGGAATATATTTTTGGATCAAAAGATATGTGTAAAAGTGTGTTGTCGACCTTCTGCTCAGGCATGCCTGGAACATCAACATAGAACCATCCAAGAAGCGCCCAAAAGCAATCTTGCCCTTTCGGACACTACCCAAAGCTTGTGATCGCAGTCGAGGGTACAGTCCAAAACAGCTACCTCATTACTGCAGACACTATACTAAAAAGTATTCAAATATCCCTAACTCCTAACTGATGAACAAGACCCTGAGATATTTGAACACTTCCATAAGAAGAAAGGCCTTTACTCCCAACCCAGAAGACACAATCTGGCAGATAACCATGGCCTCAGATTTGTAGGTGCTGATTCTCATCCCTGAGGCTCCACATTCAGCTGCAAACCCCCGCTGGAAATACTGAAGGTCACAGCTTTTTGAAGCCATCTGGATGATCTGCAATCAGCAGAGACAAGATCCTAAGGCCTCCAAACTGGACACCCTCAATGTCTGCATCTAGAAATTCTGACCATAAAAACAATATATCAGAACAGAAGGCAGCAACGTTCACTGTGAACAAGCTCGACTTTTAATGGAACTAACAATCAAGTTCCTGCTCTGGTTGTGCAGGGAACCTTAGAACCTGTTGGTATGTAGTGGGAGGCCCTCCAACACGTACACCTATAACACACCAAAGCGGACAATGTCATACACCTTTTTCAACTTTACAAATGCAATCCTTTGGAATCATCAGACTTGGATAATGTTCATTCAGTTTTTACAGACATGATAGAAAACTATAGTCATTTCAAATGGCAACTTTCTGGCTGTAAGAAACACTATAAGAAATCAAGAATATAAATTGTGGTATTATGTATATCCTTAACTCTGTTGGTGACCAAATGGACCCAACAATTTCAGTTACAGACATTGACTTTTAGACCCCCCTAAATAAACCTACAGTCACTGCAATCCTCTGAGAACCACAGTAAAACAATATCCAATCAAACGGTAACATGTAACTATCTTTTGAAAGATACTAAGTTAGAGGACAAGACAGGAGGTTGAAATTGGATATTGACAAATGTATTTTGTCAAAATTCTTGTTACAATTTTAATTTCTGGTTAATTAAGACTAGCATCAGGAGGCCACCATGCAGGGAGAGCCGATGGAGGTGAAGACATCGGTCTTAGAGAGGAACTGCACTTTTTTTGGGGGGGGAGGGGGGGATTTGGCCAATAATTTACAATCCTTTTTTGAGCCAAGAACACATTTATCTTTTTTCATGCATTCTAACTCGTAAATAAACACTAGCAAAAGTCAGCTAACAATGGAGCCAATGGGAATCGCTCTATTCCGCCCAAAAAGTGCTCTAAAAATATCTAAAAACCTCCAAGGTTTTATATACACGCTGTAAGTATATTTGTAATGTAGTAATAGACACATTCATAACATGGAATATTTTCTTATTTTGCTCATTTTAAGCAGACGGCGGTGCATTAATTTCACAGACCGATCACAGCGTTCACGTATTCCTTCAACAACAACAAGATATACAAACATATTCTTTATATATTGTTGTTTTTCCTCCTTTACAGTATGTAATTTGTTTGTTTGCTTCCATCTTTAATCACAAATACAAAATGCTGCTGTAAAAGGCTGCCATTGTCAAAGCCACAACCAAGCCTATAGGTTGCAAAAACATGGACTACTTTGTCAGAGTATCACATTTCGCAAGTTCCGAAAATGCTGTCCTTGACACTTGTATGTGAGAATTTAAAGAGAAATTCTAATCGAATGTAACACCAAACTTCCTCTGCTGCTGGAGGTGAGTGTAAAGCATTTAGAGTAGCTCTTTCATAAGAAACATTGCGTCTGAGGTGCCGGGAGCCAAAAACTATAATTTCAGTTTTATCTGAATTTAGTAGTAGTAAGTTACAAGTCATCCAACTCTTCATTTGTTTAAGACAGGCCTGGAATAACTGATAAGTTTCATCCGGTCTTTTTGATAAGTAAAGTTGTGCATCATCTGCATAACAATGGAAGTTAACATTGTGCTTCCGGACAAAACTGCCCAAGGGAAGCAAGTCAAGACAGAACAGGAATATTAATGAAAAGCAAGAATGATAATGAATTTCAGAGGGTGTGATAAGGGAGAAGAGATGGTGAGTAAGAAGTAGTGTAAAATATATTTGTAACAAACATCTGCTCTCTTTGTTACACTGTCACAACAGTGACGTGACTTAAAACTCAATTAAAGGATTATCACAGAGTATGTTTCCATGCACTAAATTAGTCCATCCATCCATCCATCCATTTTTTACCGCTTGTCCCTCTCGGGGTCGCGGGGGTTGCTGGAGCCTATCTCAGCTGCACTTGGATGGAAGGCAGTGTACACCCTGGACAAGTCGCCACCTTATCTGATTCCTCAAAGAGTTTGTTTCTTTGTATTTTCACACCTACATGTAAAGTCCCAGTGTCCATGCACACTCTCTAATGCGACTGTAGGTCATACGCTGGGAGGCGCTTATTTCCTTTTAGTGTGAATTAATGTATGGCTTTTCCGGTTGACTATGACGTCACATCAAAACAAGGCATCTGCGGCTCCTTACAAGTCAACAGCGCAGTTCTTGTTGTGACTGATGTCTGCTGTAATATTGGCACATATTATATATATATTACGTCTCTAGTAAACCTGGTGTTTACTTTTTGATATCAAAATAAAACACAAAGCAGTTTGGCTAATGAAGATGAAGTCTAATAAACAAGCTTTGTTCTTCTCCAACGCCTCTTATCAGTACAACAGTTTGACCAACAAAAAAAAAACCCGGAGCGATCGAATAAACAATCTTCATAGCCTGCGTTCAGTTCGATGAAATGACAAAACATTTTAGCTAGTACTGATGTTATTTGCGCACTGGTACAGTTTGCAGTTAAATAAAGGAGGAGTGAACATCCCAGTAAAAAAAGTAAAGACTTGATAAACAAGTTGTGACAACGTTCACGACACATCGCCTGCTGCAAAACATCAGAGTTTTCTCCTTCGCTGTATACTTTTAGTGTGGGGACAAGGGTCTCCAATATTGTCCACACCTGTCTCCATCTAAACCCAGCAGTGTGCTCTTAAACGCACGGCGGGAAGCGAGGGAAAATTATGTTAAACCAATCGCTTGGCTCCGTTTACTCAAAGGGGAAATCTCCGCAGCAAAGTCGGTGTCGTTGGTCCGCCATGATTACCCAGCCAAACACCGCTAGTGCGCATGCGCCTGACTTTGTGTTGCCGAAAATGCATTACTAAATGACGGTTTTTCGGTAATTAAAAATTTAAACGGTATTACTAACTATCGCAAATTATCATTATACCGTTTACTGTTACATCCCTTGTCCATAAACAAGTAAAAATGTCAAGGGCGGTCAGAGCATGTTCTTGCCGCAAATGTTGGTAAATTTTTTGGGCATTACGGCGAAAGACGAGGGCTGTCGCGGCAGTTGCCGCAGTAAAATGTTAGCCCTGGGTCAAATGCCGAGGACAAATTTCACCACACCCAGTGTGTGTGTGACAATCGTTGGGACTTTAACTTTATTTATTGTGCATCCTGTAATAGCAATGATTGGAGCATATGAATGTAGGTTAAAAAATTAATACAAATAAAATAACCAAAAGCATCTATACATCACCTAGCGTAAAGATCACTGCTATGTACACTAAGTTTTATGTCATACTGGAACAGTATATACTGTAGATGCCAGGCTGTTTTCCTCTGTCTTCTGAACATCATTCTACACTTAGTTTATTTTAAGCCTGTTTGTTCTTTTGTAAGTACCAATGTTGTTTATACCTAGAGTTGGCTTTCTTTTGGCACTCCCTTTCATTGGTGCCTTAGGTTCGTGTGACTTCTCCCATCACTTTTGTTCGTCTTATTGATTTGTATAACTACACAGTAATTTTCTACAGTGGCACTTTAGTTGCCGACGCCCTCTGTTCTCACCTTTTTTCAATTTTTTGTATTGACTTGTGCGTCTTTTGTTATTAAATTTTGTAAACTCTATTCAAAGTCAGGCTTTTGGTCCAATTATTATTGTTATAAGTATGTTTTGCCTTTAACGATTTACACGCTTCTACTTCTGTTCTCTTCATTCTCTACGGATTTCTTATTCATCACTATTTTGGTTGTATTGAGTGCAGCATTCAGGTACTGATAAGCCTGTGTTCTGTAAATTACTTTGGAAAAGTAATTTTGGTATAGCTTCAAGCCACTTTCCTAAAAAGTTTTTGAATTCCTAAATGATTAGGGACAAGCGGTAGAAAATGGATGGATGGAATTACAAATACATTTAATTGGTTAACAGGGATAAAAAAAATCCTGCCTTTTTTAACCTTAAAATGCAGCTGAATTCTCAAGAAGAGCTAAATGAGAGAATCTGAAAATCAGCTCAAATTTTACATATGCAAGTTCTGCTTCTCAACACCTATTTTTTTCCCATGTTTGCCAAAACACAAACATCTATTAGATAAACTGTTTTTTTTATATAAACTGTCACTCTAATTTTGTTCACGTTTAGTAGATTGTACAATAAATTCTAATTTGTAATCCAAACACTTAATGTATTATTGTGATAAATAAATCACAAGCTATAAAAATACATTTTAAATGAATAATTGAATCCATGATGGTCTGGTCGTTAGCACGCCTCATTTCAGTTGCAGGCAGCACCTGTCCTACTGGTTATCTGTCTCTTTATGTAAATTGACTGGCGACCAACCAGTCCAGGGGCCGCCTTTTGCCTGAAGTCAGCTCGAATAGGCTGCAGCTCCTCACAACCCTGCAGGACAATCGTACAAAATGGATGTAAGGATAAATAATTGAAGGGTTCTGAATAAAATATAATTTCCATTGAATTCAAATGGTTAATTCTTAACATTGTTACTTTCAAAAAAGAAATGGATTGCTAAATATGTGTAAATAATTTTTTGAAGAAATCACCTTTTCGTACATCTTCTCAAGACAAGTTTATTTATGGAGCACAATTTGTACACAAGGCAAATCAAAGTGCAGAAAAATTAAAAGGCACAATTAAAATATTCATAAAAGTAATGTTAATTCTAATTAAAATCATATAATAAAAAAATCATAAAAAAATATAATTAAAATTAAAGAGTGTAGCATACTTTCAGTTATCATATGCACAATTAAATACATGTGTTTTCAGCCTGGATATGAACATAGCCAATGTTGATGCCTGTCTTGCATCTATTGGAAGACTATTCCAGATTTTAGGAGTATAAAACTGAAACGCAGCCTCGCAATGTTTGGTCCTGACTCCGGGCACCAGCAGGAGACACTCCCTGAGGTTCTCAGAGCCTGACATGCTTCATATGGCTCTAACATGTCAGAGATGTACTTTGGTACAAGACCATGAAAGGATTTGTACACAAGCAGAGCTGTTTTAAAGCAGAGCAACACGAAGCCAGTGCAGCGACATATGCACTGCACTAATATGATCATATTTCCTGGTTCTAGTCAGGACTCGAGCAGCAGCATTTTGGATGAACCGCAACTGCTTTACAGCTCGTTTAGAGAACCCAGAGTAAAGGCAATTACAGTAGTCTAACTTGCTGGAGACAAAGGTAAAAACACTAGAAATTAACTTTTAATATACATTAGAGGTAGTCAGTGTACAGCTTGTATAGATTTACTATCCACATAACATTTTCAAACAACCATTATTCTGACATCTGTAGGATTTTCACTTTCTTTTTTTTCCACACTTTTATACCCTTTTTCATTACAAGTTTGATTTAGTTTCCATCTGTTTCTATTTCATGTTTAATAGCAGAAAGAAAACCAAGGGACTTTCAAGCAAACATCATGCAGTGAGAAAAAATCAATCATGGGTGAACTTATCTGCAGTAACCTATTGGGATTTCAAATGCACTGAAGTGGCCATGCACACACCCCAGGAGCACTGTCACACACTTTCCTCTATAAATACAATGTGTTGAAATAGTCAGCAGTTCTACCAGCGCACACTTGGTCCAGTGTAGAAAGGGGATGAAAATGAGCGAGAGCAAACATAGGCCTTTCAAGTCAATAACAATTCATATAATTTCCTTTAAAAATATATGCGTGAGGAAAGAACATCTGACAACTTGTGTTTCTTTGCTGATATTCAGTTCAGACCAGTTTCAGTTTATTTCGAACATGCATACGATACAATGTAATGCATCACATATTTCCAGTGGTTTCATTACAGCACGTCCGAAAAGGACTGATATCCAATATCAACATCGGTTTGGGACATGGGTAGAAATTATCCCAATCAGCTCCCAAATGTAATGAGTTGTTCCTTATCCCATTTTGGACATTTCCTGAAAGTTTCATGAAAATACGCCATTAACTTTTTGAGCCATCTATGGTAGAATGAAAGAAACGGAGTAAAGCCTCTTGTTGGTCATCCACTGTCTTTGTTTCTGTGGGTGGAGGCGGGGCCGCAAACATACACACCAGCTCGTAACATTAACGTAACATAGTTGAAATGATCCGGATCAGCCCCAAAACGTACAGACTTGTTCGTTATCCCAGGGATTCTCAAGCTGTAGTGGTATGCAAGCTCCATCGAGTGGTAAGAATCACTTAAGTAAATATTGTAATGATGTGACCCGAGCCATTATAAAAGTATATCAGCCTTCACCGGAAGTCGTTACAACCCGACAACTGTCGGCCGTAGTTGACGCCAAAATAAACAAGACAATTAGAACCGTCTTACTCCGTCGTTTCTTTCACTCAACTCGCGTGGGAACAAAATGTTCTCCACATTTTCCACTTGAGTCCGCCCTCTCCCAACCTCCCAGCCAATCAACACGCAGAGCACATGTAAACAAAGACGAACATGGGCAGAGAAACCTGCAGTAACAATGATGCCTTCAAGGACATGGGAAACCACAACACCTGCTAAACATTGAATAAACTACATGTGGAAAATAGCATAACACAGGACTCAGTCTGTTACAATATGAATGAAATAATCATTATGGTGGCACTTGGACAGACAAGTATTTTCTAAGCTGGTACTTGGTGAAAAAAGTTCGAGAACCACTGCCTTATGCCATTTCCGACATTTCTTAAAGTTTCACTAAAATCAGGCCCTTAACTTTTTGTGTTATTTTGCAAACTAACTTACACACAACTCAGCGGCAATGATTGCATAATTTCCTGGCCGAGGTAATAAAAACATTATTTTTTATTAAATAAGTCAACTGCATAGAAAGGGCAGCACGGTGGCAGAGGGGTTAGTGCGTCTGCCTCACAATACGAAGGTCCTGAGTAGTCTTGGGTTCAATCCCAGGCTCGGGATCTTTCTGTGTGGAGTTTGCATGTTCTCCCCGTGACTGCGTGGGTTCCCTCCGGGTACTCCGGCTTCCTCCCACCTCCAAAGACATGCACCTGGGGATAGGTTGATTGGCAACACTAAATTGGCCCTAGTGTGTGAATGTGAGTGTGAATGTTGTCTGTCTCTCTGTGTTGGCCCTGCGATGAGGTGGCGACTTGTCCAGGGTGTACCCTGCCTTCCGCCCGATTGTAGCTGAGATAGGCTCCAGCGCCCCCCGCGACTCCAAAGGGACTAAGCGGTAGAAAATGAATGAATGAATGAACTGCATAGAAAGAAAGAAAATCCACTGATGTACGCAGTACAAATGACACAAGAGCATGATTTCAATAGAAAACAAGACCAACAAAAAAGAACTAACAAAGCAGCTCCAAGGAAAAAAAAACATAGATTGCTGATGGACTCAAATGTCAATGTATGAAAATGCACACATTCTACATGAAATAGCTGTAAATCTCAAGTGGTAAATGTACAGTGGCTCCAAAGCAAATTACGAAATATTGTAAGATAAAAATGTACAAAATCTAAAAAAAAATGTTTTAATTGAAATGTAAAAAAACTTTTTTTTTAATGAACATTAGGTTCTAATATAACAGTAACCTTAAAAACCAGGGCCGGCTCCTAGCATAAACACTATGTGGTTGTGTAGTTGTGCACAGTTTATATTTTCAAGACTTGGAAGGTTTAATGTGATGAACATCTTATAAAATCAAACCCTAGTAATAAAAACCAAAATGGGGCCACAAACAATGTGTAGGTTACAACAAGCCTCCAGCATTGCCGTTGTCTTTAGGACGAAGAGGAAACCTTTAGGTTGTGAGTTCAAACCCCGGTCGAGTCATACCAAAGACTATAAAAATGGGACCCATTACTTCCCTGCTTGGCACTCAGCATAAAAGAGGTTGGAACTGGGGGTTACATCACCAAGAATGATTCCTGGGCGCGGCCACCGCTGTTGCTCACTGCTCCGCTCACCTCCCAGGGGGTGATTAAGGGTGATGGGTCAAATGCAGAGAATAATTTCGCCACACTTAGTGTGTGTGTGACAATCATTGGTACCTTTTACTTAAAGCAGGAATCTCAAACACACCAAAGAATCACTTAATTAAATATTCAAACAGAGTGTTACTGTTCAAACTGTGTTAATGTTGCAGTGGCCAAAAATATAAAAAATACTTGTTAGATAAAACTTCTGCCTTGTTTTTATTGAATACTTAGGCCTACTACGCTACTGTATTGTAATGTTGGTCATTATGGTCGTACTTGGAGAGCCAAGTGTTTTCTGAGGTGGTACTTGGTGGAAAAAGTTTGACTGCCACTGACTTAAGGGCAGAAGACTTTGGAATGGATTATGAACAGATAATGAAGGGTGTTTTTTCAGAAAACGATGATTTATGCAGGTCAAATTCAGGTGACTAGATGAATCAATAGGTAATGAAATTACGCTGGTTTAAATGTCAATACTTTGCGGACATTGTAAGCTTTGTGAAATCATGTTTTAGCTGGCCACACACCTCACGTTACAAGCAGATACCAAGTCATAGGGCTCAAAGTTCCTCGGAGGGAGGCCCCTGCTTGGGGGGTTTAATCGGCCATGGCTGCAGGGGTGTCCTGTGTCAGTACCCTGGTGGCTGTGGTCTGCCAATCTCCTGATGTAGATAGACACCTCCTGTGGTAGTGTTTCCTAACACTGTGCTCAGCCATACATGCCTTTGTGTTTGTTTGTGGTGATGGTTTATATAGGGGGATTATCTAGGAAATGCTTTAAACTCTCGATGCAGTGCAGGTTTTTTTAAGTTTTATTATTTTGAAGCAACACAATACATGTAGAATATTGTTTGCACTGTAATCAAATTAGAGCGGGGAAGACATTTTCATGACCCCATTCCTGGGTGGATCTCCCGTGAGAGAACGAGTGGGGTGTTAATCATTTTGCAAGGAAGTCTGCTGAAAATGACGGAAAGCGCCACTCTACATAGAAACTGATGCTGTGGTCAAAGTCGGAATTGCCACAAAACTCATTTTAGAATATTCGACAGGGCGGCTAAAGTGGATGCTGCACCCCCCCAATTTGTCATGTTTCATGTGTCAGTTAAACCGTGACTAATAGGGCCATATGAATCCCCTTCCTGCTGTAATCGATTCATCTTTGGAGCCGTAAACATTAAGAATGTTTTGTGTTTCGAAAATTATTCGCAATTTTTTTTGTCAACTTGTAATCAAGTTATTTATCATACTATCTGGCACTTTTGTGATCAGCCCATGTGAAATGTAAAACATAATAAAAATATACACACAGCACATTTATTTTGAAAGGGATTCTTTTATTTTTCTTTCTGCCATAGTTTATACGGTATGTTCCTCTCACTTCAGAACCTCTGAAGTGAGAGGAACTGTGTGTGTGTGTGTTTTCTTGTATTCCTACCCTTCTTGAGACATCAACAAGGAAAAGTACCTTCCATAGGAGGACCGGTGAACAAGTTAGGACATAAATCATGGTCCTAATACGGAAAACCATTGCATCTAATAGAGAATGTCTCATTTGCACCCCTGGTGGTGAAATCTATGATAATTAGGGTGGTCCCAAAAAGGAGGGATTTTTCAAGTCTGTGTTAAGTGAAGTGAATTATATTTATATAGCGCTTTTCTCTAGTGACTCAAAGCGCTTTACATAGTGAAACCCAATATCTAAGTTACTTTTTTTTTTTTTAAACCAATGTGGGTGGCACTGGGAGCAGGTGGGTAAAGTGTCTTGCCCAAGGACACAACGGCAGTAACTCAGATGGCAGAAGTTGGGATCGAACCTGGAACCCTCAAGTTGCTGGCATGGCCGCTCTACCAACCGAGCTATACCGCCCCAACATTAACATTTGAAGTGCTCCCCCTCTGGCCAACATATGTAATAAGTGTATGTAAGAAATAGAAATGTGCCCCCTTTGGCCAAAATTAGTTTAAAAAATGTAATAAATATGTATATAGAGACATACTGTAATAACTTGAAGTAAATAATGAAGATTAAAAAACAATTAGTGTCGACTTTATGTAAAATTATTACTTATTAATGCAAAATGGTGACATTTTTCATATAAAATTCTGACTTTTGTCACAATATTGCCAATTTTTTTTTTGTTCTTGTAAAATGAATTTTTTTGAGTACAATTATGACAATTGTCATCATTTTGCCAAGTAAAATTCAGATTATTATAATATTGAGATAGGCTCCAGCACCCCCCCGCGACCCCGAACGGGACAAGCGGTGGAAAATGGATGGATGGATAATATTGTCAAAATTTAAAGTTTTCTTATAAAATTGTGACTTTTGTCGAGTAAAATTGCGGCCCTTTTCATAAAATTGCCAAAATGTTAAGCTTTTCTTGTAAAATTGCGACTGTTATTGAGTAAAATTCCAACTTTTATCATATTGCACAAATGCTCAGTTTTTCTTGTCAAATTTTCTCTTGCGTTGAGTAAAATTACGACTTATTATAATGCCGCCAAAATTCTAAGTTTTTCTTGTGAAATTGTCACCTTTTTCTTGTGAAATTCCAACTCATTTTTCACAATAAGCTTTTTTATATTTGCATAGTATGTATATATTATTATTGTTGTAAATACAAATCTTTATATATCTAGAAAGGGTGGTCCTAAAGAGATAGGCATTTTTCGGAGGTCTCAAGAAGGTAACAAATACAAGAGTTTATGTGTGTGTGTGTGTGTGTGTGTGTGTGTGTGTGCGCGCGTGTGTGTGTGTGTGTGTGTGTGTGTGTTTAGGGATGTGCGTATGTGTGTGGGTAGTCTTTAGAACAAACAAACAAGCATGAGCGAGAGCAGTCTGTGTGATCATGATATGATCGGTAAGCTGCTGTCTATTCTGTTCCCTGCAACACACGGACTACTCCCCTGGGTAAATCACAGTCTTATACACTGTCTTGTTATTTCCTGCGCCCGGGAGGGAAGAGAAAGGATTTACACAGATAACATCCTTGCACCCCCAAGTTTGGAATCCTAACTCGGGGTAGAGAAAACAGTATGTTGTTTATTTTTTATTTTTTTAAACGCGTTGAAGATGGAAATTATACGAATAAATGAACAAAGTGGTTCATGAATTTGAGTATGTAGGCGTTACTAAATATTGATTAAAAACTATGCTTTAAGCTAAAAGCCAAGAAAATGTGAACAAAATGAAATTGAATAAGTCAAATTTTACAGCCTTTAGAGACAACCCAACACTTGACTAAGCTACCATATTTTCCGGACCATTAAAGGCCTACTGAAATGATTTTTTTTAATTCAAACGGGGATAGCAGATCCATTCTGTGTCATACTTGATCATTTCGCGATATTGCCATATTTTTGCTGAAAGGATTTAGTAGAGAACATCGACGATAAAGTTTCAACTTTTGGTCGCTGAAAAAAAAAACCTTGCCTGTACCGGAAGTAGCGTGACGTCACAGGTTGAAAGGCTCCTCACATTTCCCCATTGTTTACACCAGCAGCGAGAGCGATTCGGACCGAGAAAGCGACAATTACCTCATTAATTTGAGCGAGGATGAAAGATTTGTGGATGAAGAACGTTAGAGTGAAGGACTAGAGTGCAGTGCAGGACGTATCTTTTTTCGCTCTGACCGTAACTTAGGTACAAGCTGGCTCATTGGATTCCACACTCTCTCCTTTTTCTATTGTGGATCACGGATTCGTATTTTAAACCACCTCGGATACTATATCCTCTTGAAAATGAGAGTCGAGAACGCGAAATGGACATTCACAGTGACTTTTATCTCCACGACAATACATCGGCGAAACACTTTAGCTACGGAGCTAACGTGATAGCATCGGGCTTAACTGCATATAGAAACAAGAAATAAGCCCCTGACTGGAAGGATAGACAGAAAATCAACAATACTATTAAACCCTGGACCTGTAACTACACGGTTAATGCTTTCCAGCCTGGCAAAGCTTAACAATGCTGTTGCTAACGACGCCATTGAAGCTAACTTAGCTACGGGACCTCACGGAGCTATGCTAAAAACATTAGCTATCCACCTACGCCAGCCAGCCCTCATCTGCTCATCAACACCCGTGCTCACCTGCGTTCCAGCGATCGACGGCGCTACGAAGGACTTCACCCGATCACCGATGCGGTCGGCGGCTAGCGTCGGATAGCGCGTCTGCTATCCAAATCAAAGTCCTCCTGCTTGTGTTGCTGCAGCCAGCCGCTAATACACCGATCCCACCTACTGCTTTCTTATTTGCAGTCTTCATTGTTCATTAAACAAATTGCAAAAGATTCACCAACACAGATGTCCAAAATACTGTGGAATTTTGCGATGAAAACAGAGCTTTTTGTATTGAATACAACGAATACTTCCGTTTCAACCATTGACGTCACGCGCAAACGTCATATCTAGACCTTTTTTAACCGGAAGTTCCCCGGGGAATTTAAAATTGCACTTTATAAGTTAACCCGGCCGTATTGGCATGTGTTTCAATGTTAAGATTTCATCATTGATATATAAACTATCAGACTGCGTGGTCGGTAGTAGTGGGTTTCAGTAGGCCTTTAAAGGAGTCATTTTATAATTTTTTTTGTAAATTGAAAACACTTCCTTGTGGTCTACATAACATGTAATGGTGGTTCTTTGGTCAAAATGTTGCATAGATTATGTTTTACGGATCATTTTCAATCCGCTTTCTGACAGTCTCTTCCGGATGCGTCGTTTTGTGGGCGGTCTTATTTATGTGGCTCACCTTCGGCAGCGTCTTCTCCCCGTCATCTTTGTTGTAGCGGTGTAGCGTGCATGGACGGGAGTGGAAGAAGTGTCAAAAGATGGGGCTAACTGTTTTAATGACATTCAGACTTTACTTAAATCAATAACGGAGCAGCATCTCCTCATCCGGAAACAACAACACCGGAAATGTGCCCCTTGAAAACCCGTCCGACCGGAACTCTCTAATAAATAAAGTTCCTTGGGTGAATAATGTAAACTCACTACACCGGTATGTTTTAGCGCTTTCATGGCGAGTTTACTGACAGATATACCGTTCAAAAGTTTGGGGTCACCCAAACAATTTTGTGGAATAGCCTTCATTTCTAAGAACAAGAATAGACTGTCGAGTTTCAGATGAAAGTTCTCTTTTTCTGGCCATTTTGAGCGTTTAATTGACCCCACAAATGTGATGCTCCAGAAACTCAATCTGCTCAAAGGAAGGTCAGTTTTGTAGCTTCTGTAACGAGCTAAACTGTTTTCAGATGTGTGAACATGATTGCACAAGGGTTTTCTAATCATCAATTAGCCTTCTGAGCCAATGAGCAAACACATTGTACCATTAGAACACTGGAGTGATAGTTGCTGGAAATGGGCCTCTATACACCTATGTAGATATTGCACCAAAAACCAGACATTTGCTGCTAGAATAGTCATTTACCACATTAGCAATGTATAGAGTGTATTTCTTTCAAGTTAAGACTAGTTTAAAGTTATCTTCATTGAAAAGTACAGTGCTTTTCCTTCAAAAATAAGGACATTTCAATGTGACCCCAAACTTTTGAACGGTAGTGTAAGTAAGAACTTTACACTACCTTGTATTAGAAATGGCAACAGCAGAGGATGAATGTCCATAACAAGAAGATAGAGAAAAAGAAGAAGCTTATCGACTACGGGGTCGGCACAGACTACAAAGGCGGCCGCGTATTTGGGATTTATGCAGATCCCAAATACAGATCAGCAGGTACCAGAAGGTAAGAAAAGTTGTTTTTGCATAAAATTGCGAAACAAAACGCCAGATAATGTCTTACCTTATACACACACCATAATAATACTCGTATGTTTAATGCGCCGACAATCCATCAAGCGGTGCGGCTTCATACTGACTTCATAGCTTACCAAAGTCGTATTAAAACATTTTAATAGATTGTTGAGCGCCGTGTGTAATGTTCTATATTTTCAATGGAACATATAAAATGTTGGTGTTTTTTTACTTGAGTCATATTGTCATATTGCAGTCTACATGTATCTCTTATGTTTGACTGCCATCTACTGGTCACACTTATTACACCATGTACCAAATAAAATAGCTTCGAGGTCGGTAAGCAAAACCAGAATTATTCCGTACATTAGGTTGTATGGCGCACTGTCGATTTTTGAGGGAAAAATAGGATTTTAAGTGCGCCTTATAGTCTGGAAATTACGGTAAGTTGTATTTTAACACAATAGTCATGTAGCCTACAACAAAGGCTGCGGTCACACTGTTGTTTTGTTAGTTGGTAAACAAATCTTTTTCTGTAATTTGTCACAATGACAAAATAAATACGACTTCTTTTTGTGTCTAATGTGAACGGAATACATCCGTGAAGTGACCTGCATGCGTCGAGGTCAGCCATGTTTTTAAGCACGTACTCATGGCCTCACTTCTTGCACATTTGTGGCAGTTTCAAAGATTTTTTTCAACCGGAGTGAACATTTCCCAAACTGAATTATTTTGCATGAGAAATTAAGGAGGAAGATGGCAAGAATTGGCACTTGCTGAAATATGTGTTTGTTATTCATCGTTTTTTGTCTATTTTGGCAAAGAATTGTAACGCGTGTCACCTTTTCATGACTTACAGGTCAGATTTACGCATCCTGAGCAGTCCGACTGCAGTCGCATCAGTTACATATGCAGACTATAACCACATATACAAGGGAGCTTTTGTGAAAAAAGGGGAATTGCAGTGTTCACACTAACATAAAAATATCATATACAGGTCACATGTGGGGAAAAACATATAATTAACCTACAGTGTGGGTGTAGCCTTACTCTTCGACATTGGCATGCAAGACTTCTGTAAAACGGCATACAAACAAGCTCTATAAATGTTCGATAAAGTAAAAGTCTTATCATCACTGCAGTATTCTGATTAAACACAATTTATTAAGCATGGGAAAATATGTTTAAATATGTACTGTGGACGTGTTTAACATTTTCTATAGACTAGCCTCTGTGCCAATGCAGGAATTTATTTATAAAAAATTAAATCGGGTCAACCACGTCAAGTTCCAGAGGAGACTGGTCCCATTTAGAAGACGCACCTTTGGACAGGAAGTGTTTTCATAAGGTGCATATTAAATTAAGAATACAATACCTTCTGTAATAAGTAATATGCTCATGTATTAAACATCTTAAATAATGGCTGCTGGACATCCAAACTTGTTTTCACACTCCAACATAAACTCACCTGGTTTTACCTAGTTTTATTCTATCGATTATATCGTAACTGTGCTCGTATTATTGTATCAGCTTTATTCCTATTGTCCTTTAACTGTTATTTTTACTGCATTCTATGGTGCAGTTTTATGTTTTTATATCCGGGGGCTACGGATGGAAACTAGCACTGTGCTAAAGCTGTCATAAACTACAATTTATTGTATATTCATTCATTTGCCCTGTCCCTTCCTTCCAAATAAACACAATAGGAGTCAGCAAATTGTTTTAGAATTTTAGCACCTGTTGTAATGTTTTTTTTTTTTTTAAAAAGTGATGCATAATGTTTTACTGTAAAACATTTTTTTTTATATTCATAAATCCTTTTTGTGAATGTTTATTTTTTGAATGTAGTATTTGCAACATCTTGTCTACACTAGTAACACAAAATAAAACATATCAAAACAATAACATTTACTGTTTAATATAAAACATAATTAATATTGAACACTGTTGAATGTGCCTGTCAATGTAGAAATGTCCAGAATGGGATAAGGAACAATTCATTACATTTTGGGGCTGATCCAGTTCATTTTTTACTATGTTACCCTATTACGTTACGAGCCTCAACTTTTAAGTGTGTGAATACTATAGGGGTGGTTCGGTACACAACAATTTTGGTTCGGTACGTACCTCGGTTTAGAGGTCACGGTTCGGTTCATTTTTGGTACAGTAAGAAAACAGCAACATTGACATTTTTGGGTTATTTACCAAATTTTCAAAATCTTCCACCAAAAATATTTTTCTTAGTGGAATATTTGATGTGAAGTAATCGGAAGTTTGGATAGGTCAATAATTCATAATAACATTGATTTTGATTCAATATTATGTTTTGAGCAATGACAGTTTGAAAGAAAAAAAAAACAGCTTTGTTTTATTAGTCAACATTGCAACTTTTTCTAAATTACATTTAACCTTTAAGCTTTTTTTATTTCACTTTTGTTATGTTTTTGTTTATTTTAATGTTATTTTTAGAATGTGCTGTGGGCCTTTAAAACATTAGCTGTGGGCCGCAAATGGTCTCCGGGGCACACTTTTGACACCCCTGCTATAGATAATAAAAAATTAAATCTGATAAATCTATGGGTAAAAAATAAAACTCATGCGCGTTTATCATAACTCTCTCGCTCTCTTTCTCTGCCCCTCCCTCACGAATGCTGCTGCGCGCACAATTTGTTTTGTTTTTCACCCCTTCTTAACCCTGAACGTACATTGAAAATACACGCAACCCTAACTCAAAATGCCGGCCATTTGAGGCATTTAAGAAACTCCGCCCTGACAGCTCCGCAAAAGAGGACATGTCCGATGAAAAGAGGACGTATGGTCAGTCCATCGTAGCCCGTTAGCTGCTAGCATGCTGTGTGTTGTGCCTCGGTGTGCATTGTTTACACAACGTGCGTTACGCTACTTAATATGTCCGTGTGGAAACTCGTTCGGTACACCTCCGTACCGAAACGGTTCAATACCATTACAAGTACCGTTACACCCCTAGAATACTAACATTCCCGCCTCCACCCACAGAGACAAAAGAGTGGATGCAATTTGTTATTCTTATAGCCAGAACTGTGTGTTCACTTCCGTACCTGACGGTTTCGGCTGCAACTGTTGCCTTCCTCAGAGGTCTGGTTAAAAGAATAACTACCGTATTTTTCGGAATATAAGGCGCACTTAAAATCCTTTCTTTTTCTCAAAAATCGACAGTGCACCTTATGACCCGGAGCGCCTAATGTACGGAATAATTTTGGTTGTGCTTACCGACCTCAAAGCAATGTTATTTGGTACATAGTGTAATAAGTGTGACCAGTAGATGGTAGTCACACGTGAGAGATACGTGTAGACTGCAATATGACGCCAGTAAACACCAAAGCTTTAAATGTTTCATTGAAAATAAAGAACATTACACACGGCACTCACAAATCTGTCAAAATGTTTTAGTATGACTTTGAAGCCGCACCGCTTGATGGATTGTCGGCCCATTACGGCTACCGTAGTCAGAGATACACGTATCACTATGGTGTGTGTTTAAGGACCGCAAAATGGCACTCATTAGCAGACATATTATCTGCCTTTTGTTTCACAATATTATGCAAAACCAACTTTTCTTCCCTTTGGTACGTGCTGATGTGTGTTTGAGATCTGCATAAGTCCTGAAAATTTGTGCACGTCCACCACTGTAGTCGATGCCGATGCCTTCTTTTTCACCATCTTCTTATGTGACATTCACCCTCTGCTGTTGCCATTTCTAGTATAAAGTAGCGTAAAGTACTAACTTATATCTTGCTATGGAAGCACTAAAAACTACCTAATTCACCCACGGAACTTTATTTATCCGAGAGTTCCGGTTGGACGTTTTTTCACGGGACACATTTCCGGCGTTGTTATTGCACAAGTGAGCCACGAATGAGGAGATGCTGCTTCATTATTGATTTAAGTAAAGTCTGAATGTCATTAAAACAGTTAGCTCCATCTTTTGACACTTCTTCCACTCCCGTCCTTGCACGCTACACCGCTACAACAAAGAGGAAGGTGAGCCACGTAAATAAGACCGTCCACAAAACGGCGCATCCTGAAGAGACTGTCAAAAAGCGACTTGAAGATGATCTGTAAAACATCATCTATGCAACATTTTGACCAAAGAACCACCATCACATGTTATGTAGACCACAAGGAAGTGTTTTACATTTAGAAACAAATCATAATATGACTCCTTTAATGCGCCCTATGGTCCAGAAAATACGGTAATTGCATAATTTTTGAAGGCCTAATGAACCTCTTTGGATTACCAGGCTTCACTCAGTTTATTTCATACTACAATGGATAGTTTAAAAAGTTCCAGTCTGGATTTAGGATTTGACTTTTGGGATATGGGGCCTGGTGGAGGTCTTCGTTGTCAGAGTGTGACGCAGGCTTCATTTCACCACAATGTTTGAAGCCTTGTCTATGCACACTTTTGTACAAAGAAACTGCTATGTCCAGATGTCACATTTTAATTTGTGGCTTGATTTATGCGTCTCAGATGTATATAAAAAAAAAAAGTGTGATAGTTTGCCGAAACTCTATACACAGAAAGCAGTCAAGGACTTAATGCCGCTCCATCTGTGATGTTTGCATAGTCTGTCGGCGTCTTTTTTGTCTGTGTTGCTGGCAGTGAGGCGATAAATTCAGTGCAGACAACCCATGGTGAAAATTCGGCAAAACATGCACCCCATTGTGTTAATCTTTCTGACAATTAAATATATTTAAAAAAAACCCAATGACCTCATTAGTCAGAATCACTACAATATTTAGTACATTCCCTTTCACCACAACACATCACAATTCAACCATTACATGACCATTAAATGAGAAAGTTATCTTTTTATGCTTTTTTTTAGCACCACTCCTACATTTTTCAGGACCCAATTTGTTCTTTAATAATACTAGAATTTGATATGTTACATATTACATTGAACCCTCCAAATGCCACTAGTTATTGGAAATATACACAGTGCATCTAAATTGACTGTCTGAACAAGTACAGGACTGGCATCCGTCAAACATATACCGTATTTTCCGGACCATGAGGCGCACTTAAAATCTTTTTTCTTCTTCTTAAAACTCAACAGTGCGCCTTATAACCCGGTGCGCCTAATGTACGGAATAATTCTGGTTTTGCTTAGCGACCTCGAAGCAATTTTATTTGGTACATGGTGTAGTGATAAGTGTGTAGATGGCAGTCAAACATAAGAGATATGTGTAGACTGCACGATGGCAATATGACTCAAGTAAACAATACCAACATTTTATATGTTCCATTGAAATTAAAGAACATTACACACGGCGCTCAAAAATCATATCAACATGTTTTAGTACGACTTTGCACTGTATGAAGCCGCACCGCTTGATGGATTATCAGCGCATTACACATACGAGTATTATTATGGTGTGTGTATAAGGTAAGACATATCTGCCGTTTTGTTTCGCAATATTATGCAAAAGCAACTTTTCTTACCTTCTGGTACCTGCTGATCTGTATTCGGGATCTGCATAAGTCTTGAAAAATTGCGCGCGTCTGCCTTTGTAGTCTGTGGCGACACCGTAGTCGATAAGCTTCTTCTTTTTCTCTATCTTCTTATGTGACATTCATCCTCCGCTGTTGCCATTTCTAATATAAAGTAGTGTAAAGTTCTTACTTACTGTATATCTATCAGTAAACTCACTATGAAAGCGCTAAAACATACCGGTGTGGTGAGTTTACATTATTCACCCAAGGAACTTTAGTTATTAGAGTTCCGGTCGGAGGGTTTTTCACGGGACACATTTCCGGCGTGTTGTAGTTTCCGGATGAGGAGATGCTGCTTTGTTATTGATTTAAGTAAAGTCTGAACGTTATTAAAACAGTTAGCTCCATCTTTTGACACTTCTTCCACTCCCGTCCTTGCACGCTACACCGCTACAAGAAAGATGACGGGGAGAAGACGCTGCCGAAGGTGAGCCACGTAAATAAGACCGCCCACAAAACGGCGCATCCTGAAGCGACTGTCAGAAAGCGACTTGAAAATGATCTGTAAAACATAATCTCTGCAACATTTTGACCAAAGAACCACCATTACATGTTATGTAGACCAGAAGGAAGTGTTTTACATTTAGAAAAAAAAAAAAAGAAAGACTCCTTTTAATGCGCCTTATAATCCCGTGCGCCCTATGGTCTGGAAAATATGGTATTTTAATATTACGTTAGTGGTTTAGCCTGTTTGAGTACTAGGGATGATACTCGAAACCGGTTTTCCCGGTTGTTCGATAAGAAAAGAACCGAGTCCTCGGACTCGAATCCCTTTTTAAAAACCGGTACCCGTTATCAAGACCACTATAGTAAAGAAAAAGAGTTGGTTCTATATTCGAACCCCTCGGAACGAATCCCGTCCCGACCAGAAATGCTCCGTGTGACATCACAAGAAATCAGTCACGTAGCTCGGTCATTAAGCGCAGATAGCAAAAGCAGGAAAAAAATGGACGGGAAAAAGTGCTCCAAGGTGTAATGAAGTTCAAAACAAAAGGTATAATCCAATGAATAACTTTACTGGGAGATTTGAGCAGACTACAAACACATGACGAACACTTTTACGACCAACCGGAAACATAGTAACGCACCTCCTTTACGGCAGCTGTCGCAACGTTCTTATAGCAACCGCAGCACATACATATATGACATGATCTCCCTTTTTCAACTTTTGTTTTTCTTTCCTTGTAAACAAAACAAAATCACACTGTATATGTGTTGTCTGTCTAATTATAAATAATGCAGACGAGGCGTGTTGGCTGAGTTCTTGACGTTTACTTTCACGGGTGACGACATGCAACAACACTTTTCGGGGCTACCGCGCATGCTCGTCACTCCCGTTGCATGATGGGTAGTGTAGTTGTTATATTCCCTAGCTCATAACATCTTTCCCCCTATGAAGAAATAATGTTAACTCAATAAAGTGTATTTCTTTTTTTAGCTTTAACTTTTCATTTTTTAGCATTGTAACCACATTTGCAAACAACTTTTCTCTTCATAGAATTTTCTTTCAATAAAGAAATAAAGTGCAAAAATGTCAAAGCATCATAACAAACAGTTATGTCAAATAGCAGCAGAAGTGCACTTTTTGGAGAGCTGTATTATTTCCAGTTTTGTGCCCAAGGGACCGATTTTATTTAACACTAGTATTATTTATACACCTATAGTGATCACAGAGACAGGTTGTTTTTGTGTTACCTTATATATTTGTTTTTTTTTGAAAAATCCCACTTAATATACTTTGGGTAACAACAGTCAATATTTATTTTATTTTTTTAGGGGGGCAACAGTCAATATTTATTTATTTTTTAGATTAAATTGTTTTCTTATATAATAAAAGTGAGCTTTTGTTAAACCAAATATTGTGTTTTTTTTTCCATATACAACAACAAGGAATCGGTTCGATAAGAGGATTCGATAATAGACTCGAACTCGATAATTTCTTATCAAACATCATCCCTATTGAGTACACACCAATAATTGGAAGTTAGAGGCACAAATTCATATCCATCATGGTACACCTGGTCAGTTCTTTTGGAATCCGTCATAGATAAAAGAGTTTTGCAAATAACTTTTTTGATGTGGCCTCTAAAAAAAAGGTAAATAAGGTGATTTTTGCTGATCATGTTTTTGGGGTATTTCCTCTGTCTATTTTGATCACTCTACCATTTTTTCAGTGTAATTTTAAATTCACAAATGCAGCAGAAAAGTGGGTGGTTAGTGAAGCCTTGGAAGCTAGGTAAGCAATTTATCTGTCAAGCATCCTAGTGTCAGCGTGTCAGGCGAGAAGGCATCGGGGGACACGCTTGTGTTTGCACTCTGATGATAGCAATCTGAATTCAAACAGACAATTTAATCATCCTATGCCAACCATGAAGGCGATTCACTGTGGTGATAAAAATCACTATCAAACTTCAGAGAGTAGTGTCAGATGTCCCACCAATACACTACCCCTCCCTTTCTCCTTTAAGACCCCTTGAGCCTTGCTTTTCATATTGTACAGTTTTATTTCAATTTAACCCCCTTGGTAGGAGATGTATTGCATGAAATGCATGAAATACTTTGTTTTATTATTCTGTGAAGTCTCTATCTCTGATCGGAGGGTGGGCCAAATGCGGTGTGCTTCCCACACACTAGGGGGGGGGGGATTGTGGTCATTTCAGCTTGTTTAGCAGTGTGGGATTGTGAGTAGAGTAAGATACATAAAAGTAATAGCTGTCACTCGCAGAAGCGCTTGGATCTAACGCTGGGCTGTACAACTAAATGATTCTGGGGCCACATATCCAGAAAGCTAAGGACAGAGGGGCCAGATTTCTACCTTGACTATTATTGTTACTTTGAGAGGCAGTTTCCTCTGCAGCGGACATTTGTTTTTGGTCTATTTTGTCAGTTACAATTTTTGGAAAAAAAACAGCACACTTAAGAAAAACACGTGTCCACTGCAGAGGACGCTGCCTTTTAGGAGGGGAAACATATCAATGCAAGGATATTCCATACCTTTAAAATACCCCTCTACAATATAACATACATCCATAAACCTGGATGCATATGCAAAAGTGCAATATATTTATCTGTACAGTAATCTATTTATTTATATCTGCACCTTATTGCTTTTTTTTATCCTGCATTACCATGAGCTAATGCAACGAAATCTCGTTCCTATCTGTACTGTAAAGTTCAAATTTGAATGACAATAAAAAGGAAGTCTAAGTCTAATGCTGACAACATTTGCACTTATTTTTATAGTCCTGGAATTAACAACGTTGTCTAGAACAGTGTTTCTTAACCATAGGGCTATTGTTGGGCCTTGAGAGCCGACTGGAGAGCCACCAAAACATATCTGTTTCTCAGCTGTGGTCCGTTTGGGCCGTAGTGGTGCTCAGTTGTAAAACACTTTTTCCACCACTTGTGGCAGTAATGACAATAATCAAACAGAAGACGTTTATTAAGCGCAAAAATTATGACTAAAGTGGGGAAGCTGTATTTTCATTTGCACTCTTATTTTATTGACAGTTAATTTTAGAAACATATTCATTATTAATTTAGTCTATTTAGTTCAGCACAACAAAACTATGTAAAACGTGCCTTCTTTTGCTGTATATTTGGTTCATACTTGTTTTTCTAATCAGCCTGACCTAATCATAAGGTTTTTGTGTTAAATAAATAATCGTCATTTGACATGGTTGTAAACTGTATTGGTTAGATATAAATATTGAATATGATTAAAATCAAGAGTAAGATTACTGATTCAGTGTTAATAAATGATAAATGGGTTATACTTGTATAGCGCTTTTCTACCTTCAAGGTACTCAAAGCGCTTTGACAGTATTTCCACATTCACCCATTCACACACACATTCACACACTGATGGCGGGAGCTGCCATGCTAGGCGCTAACCAGCAGCCATCAGGAGCAAGGGTGAAGTGTCTTGCCCAAGGACACAACGGACGTGACTAGGATGGTAGAAGGTGGGGATTGAACCCCAGTAACCAGCAACCCTCCGATTGCTGGCACGGCCACTCAACCAACTTTGCCACGCCGTCCCTAATGACGGCGTAGCGTGGTTGGGAAAGTGGCCGTGCCAGCAAGCTGAGGTTTCCTGGTTCGATCGCCAGCTTCTACCAACCTAGTCATGTCCGTTGTGTCCTTGAGCAAGACACTTCACCCTTGCCCCTGATGGGTCGTGGTTAGCGCCTTGCATGGCAGCTCCCGCCATCAGTGTGTGAATGGGTGAACGTGGAAATAGTGTCAAAGCGCTTTGAGTACCTTGAAAGTAGAAAAGCGCTACACAAGTATAACCCAGTTAATATTTGATTGGGTTCCGGCCCCTCCGTGTTGGGCCCTGAGGTCATAATGGTTAAGAATACCTGGTCTACAAGGTAAAAATAGTGATTGTAGACTTGTTTTCTAACGAGTTTCGGCATATTTTGTTCAAGTTAAAGTTCCAATAATTGTCACACACACACTGGGTGTGGTGAAATTTGTCCTCTCCATTTCACCCATCCCCATGTTCACCTCCTGGGAGGTGAGAGAGCAGTGAGCAGCAGCGTGCGCCGCGCTCGGGAATCACTTGGTGATTTTGGAATGCCCACTTTTAGCTCCAAAATGTGGGCGGGCCTGCATCAACCTGCTGTTAGAACCCTCCCTTTAGGAGTGAAGAGTCCTCCTAGATTATTTAGTTCTAAGGCTGTCTAAAATGATGAGGTGAGGTGACTAGAATTTAAGTTAAAAAATGTATTTTTTATAAAAGGAGTAAGTAAAAACAATAGCAATACCAGCGTTGGATAGAATGTACAGAGTCTAAAATGGGAGCCCTCCATGTTGCAGCTCTTCTTTGGCGGAGATTGAAACTGAAAGTTAACTTGACGCGTGTGCGCTCCTCCCCTCTCGCTCCCTGCACCTGGTACTTCTTCCTCTGCAACCTAAGTGAGATACAATGTGTGTGTATTTGCAAAGATATAATACACAGGGTGCATTCATGGTTTTCTTCGAGCACAACCAAGGCCAGAGCTATTTCTAAGGCCTTCCATTTTGCCCAAAGGAGGGAAAATATTGCCTTAACACTGCCAACGTCAAAAGCAGGAGCCCAGACCCAGTATCTAAAATAAATAAATACATGTGTGTACTATTAGTGGGCGTGTTGTGTGTGATCTACTAAGACTGCATGTACAATTGGTAACTGGTGCAGACCGCCTTATTTAAATAAGGTTTTTGTGTGTACTATGGAGCTTTCACCATGGAAACACTCATTTACTGCACATTCATGTTAGCATGCTCCTACCTGTGGAGTTTTTTTTCTGGGCATTTTAAAAGCAGTCCTGCTATGCAATCCAAAACATTTTGCAATGCAGTCTGCTGAAAATGATGGAAAGTGCCACTCTACGTAGCAACTGTGGTCAAAGTTGGAATTGCCACAAAACACATTTTAAGATATTTAACACTCTACTACCATCTGGTGGCTGAAGTGGATAGTGCACCCTATGAGTTTGTTCTTTTTAAGAACCCACTCCAACAAAGCTGGTCAAAGATCATCTATTTGACAGCACTGTAGTGTTTTTAGAGATCTGCTGCTGCAAAAAAAGTTTAGTCTCTCCCAGGTTTTTGGCCTACAGGCTGCCAGTTGGATAGCACAGGTCTAACGGATAGCATAACATTCCACAGCTCTTTTTTGTTGTCAGTGACATTTAAATATGTGTTTAAAGTACCAGTAGAGTGGAAAACCAAGTTGACGTTTTATGTGCTTATGTGTTTCATTGTATCCATTAAACCTTATGCAATTTTATTTACAATCCACAGTGTGTGAAAACACAGTTTAAACATCACAAAATGCCACAAATTCAGTCAGCTATTTTGAATATTCCGCTCCCAATACTTTGGGCTATTTTCGGGGATTGACATCACGGTAGTAGCGCTTCTGCACTCTGACCATATTATCAGGTCAGTCATCGGAAATAAATGTGGTGTTTATCATTCACAATCCTTATGTAAGTCAAGAACACATATGCTTGGCTTTTTTTAAGCATTAGAAATCGTAAATAAATAGCTAACAACAGATTGCGGGTCCTCTGTTGCACTCATTAAAATCTCTCTAAAAACTGCCAACAATACCCCATTTTCATGTTGTGACCTGAAAATGAACCCAATATGAGTGATATTATTACAAGCACCAACGCAGACGGACTAATTTAGCGCCGTATTAATAGCAGTGAGCTAATGCTTTGATTGATTGATTTAAACTTTTATTACTAGATTGCACAGTACAGTACATATTCCGTACAATTGACCACTAAATGGTAACACCCGAAAAGTTTTTCAACTTGTTTAAGTCGGGGTCCATGTTAATAAATTCATGGTAAAGTAGCATACGCTACTGATGTTGACACACTGAGCCGGCGTCTGCTTCATCTCATACTTCTAGATTAGAATTCATGCCTCTCTCACCTGCTAGTAGACAAATGTGGCCATGGACTGACAGTCTGGTCTACTTTCACATCCCCCGAGATGGTGATAAAGACCCCAAAAGATTTCCTGCAGAACTTTTTTCTAACCCTTCGTGAGGATTGTGATTAATTCTTCATCTAAACGGGATTATGTTAGTGTCCCGTTGGTCGGCATCCCGGCGAGAGTGGAAATATTACAGTAAGTGTTGGTTTTATTATGGTTTAAAATGGTTTGTTTGTATGTTTAGCACCTATCAATGCTGCGGATGCTATAGTGTTTCAATAAAGCTGCATCCGGCTTATTGCTCATCCTCTTTGTGTTCGGGCTCAAAAATATAGAGTAATACATTTTCCCAAGTAATCATTGTTGGCTCTTACAAAGTCTGCTTGATTAGCATTGTTGTTGATGAGGAAGGGATCTTTGGTTCTTAGCGCGACGTCGTGTGACTGACTTCATTATCTCTCAAAATGGCCCGGGTATCTCCATGAAACTGATACTATTTTGATCATATCTATTTATCCGCAAACTTTAAAAGTCTTGGTGTCATAAATCCGATATATATATGATAATAGCTTCAATATAGAGGCGACTTGATTTTCCACTTTACTGATACTTTAAATGAAAGGTGGTTCTGCTTTGATTCTTGTAGGGATGGTGATCCTCAAAGGAATTTATTGCAATAATTACTTTTTTTAAGTGGCTGTAAACATGAAAAGACTTGTCAACAGATGAACATTTGAGTTCATGAGATGATTTGCATTCATCATTTGTTGTTGAAAGTGGGGGTCTATAAGGCGGGGCATACGAGGCAGACACAGTTTCAGGTGAAGTGTGGGCGCGGGTCAGCAACGTGTGGTTCTTTAGCGCCGCCCTAGTGGCTCCCTGGACCTCTTTCAGAGATGTGTGAAATGGAAAAAGATGAAGAAAAAATTATACTTTTTGTTTTAATATATTTTCTGTAGGAGAACAAAGATGACACAAACCTTCCTACTTGTTAGAAACCCCACTGTCTATATTGTACATGCTTCACTGATGAGAGTATTTGGCAAGCACCGTTTTGTTCTACTAATTTCAACGATCCTTGAACTCATCGTAGTTTGTTTACATGTAGAACTTTATCCGACG